>NW_026652278.1:3656557-3659057 GCF_009828535.3 Hylobates moloch | reverse complement strand
ATTAATCTTTTTATCCCTCCAATTGTAATTTTGACTATGAACTGTGCGCGGCCATAAATCAGCGGCACATGCGCTGTGTACAGTGCATGAATCACGGCCGGGACTCCGTCCGACTGCACACACTGTGTTTAACAAGCTTTATAAGGAGCCATCGGGCTTTATTATGGCTCTGCCTGACTCCAACAAAAACTGAGCCCGGAGGCCCGGGGACACGAGTTAAGACGAAAATACTTATTAGAGTACATTACTTCTTGATGTAGATGGCGTTTTCCGTGGAGTCACTCCACGGTGCGTGGCACAACATAAATCAGAGGTTTTTCGGAGACTAATAAGACCTGCCACCATCTATTCATTACTCTGCCTGCAATTTGGGCCATCACTCATTAGTAATTTGATGATTAACATCCCCCAACTCAGCAGGTCTGCAAGGTGCGGGGGCGGACACAAAGACTGCGGCTTCTGGAGAGGACGGCTAGGGGACTGCCTTTGCAAGTGCTCTCCAAAATAATTGGTCACTGTTCTCCAGTGCTTGGGTGCTGGCGCATCTTGTAAGCAATGCAGGAAGCCTCGCACGTACACTCAATAATGCGCCCGAAAGTTGAGGACCACAATATGATTTGACATTCCATCATACATCCCGGAGACAAAGGTCCGCACAGGAATGTGAAGTAAGACATTTTCTTGTTAATAAAGCATTGATCCGATGTATTGATTTTACATGACATGGCTTTTGCAGGGATTTTGCCCTCTTTTTTCTTTGCAAATAGTAAAGCTCTTCAAAATGCCTCGGCGTATGTGACATGGCAAAATTTCTAACTCTCTGTGATGTAAATTCTGTATGTGTAAAACCACTTCATAATCAGACCATTAATCATCAGAAGCTGTCAGCGTTGACTTGGGGGACAATTTGTCATGTCTCTGCCTAGGCCCAGGCCAGAGTGTCAGGCAAAAGCACAGTTCAGGCCGCGGGGCGCGTGCGCAGTCGCCCAGCCTCACCAAACGACTTGGTCCAAAAAGGATTAGACAAAGTATTACCTTTCCTGATCAGGGAACAAAAAAGGTGGCCCACTGCATTTCTAACATGTCAGGTTTCTCCTCTCCCCCAGCTAATCACCACGACCGTTTGACTTAATGAATCGGCCTGATGAAAGGTGATCAGAAAAGATAGATGGGCGGCCATTATTGATTTCATGCAAATGCCCCTGACAGGTGATAGACGCTTTAATGCAAGCTTTCAGAAGCTTTATGACTTGTAATAACCATACACTCTCATTCTGGGAGAGACGCTTTCCAATGTTTCGGCTGAATTGATATTCTTCTTCGATGCCCAAAAATATCTGAAAGCAGTATAAGTACGTGGGCCCCTTTCACCTCTCAGTTCAGCCCAAAGAGCACTTATGTCTTGAAAGCGATGCCAAGAATAAGCGCGGCACGCCATTGGAAGTTCGGATGTGACGCGTAATTATGCACTGTGGGCTCCTGCCAGGCTGGATGCGGACCGAGGCAAGGGGCTGGGGCTGCCATTCCAGCTCTAAATCCCTTCCAGGGGATGGGCTACTGGAAGCCCAATGAGTTTACGTTCAAGAATTAGAAAAACTGCCCCTCTCTTTTTAAATTGCAGGAGGAATGACACGCATTCATGGTTCTGGGAGGCTTTTGATCACTGAAGGTGGGGGTACCCAATCCACCTCTGTGCCCCCAAGAGCAGCTGCCTTCTGCAGAGCTCCTGGGTTCTGCAAAGCCTGGCCAACTGGTGGCCCCTCTGGCCCACAGCACCCCGAACCCTACAGAACCCACCACCGCCCTGCACCATCGCTGGCAAGTTCCCCAACGGGAGGAGAAAGCACCGGGGTCTCACACACATCTCATGAGGCCTCCGCACGCAGAGTTTACGGGCGAGAGCCCTGCCGAGCCAGGGCAAGGCGCTGGCACGTCCAGTCACAGAGCCCCGAGCCAGGCCAATCAATACCACTTTCCTGTTTTAGAACTGGGTAATTATGAGGGGGAGAGATTGCCTGACCTTTCACCTGCGCTGCATTACTTTGCTGATATTAAGATAAATTGCCTGATTTTGGGTAAACATATGCTGCAATTCAAACTGTCAGCACTGGTTTGCTCAGGGATAATTTGTATTGATCTCCCAGCTTCTTCCCAATTTTGCTTACTGACCTCGTGGATAATTAGAGAAGGAGCCTTGGGTGAGCTCAAGTCGGGGATGAAGAAGAAATATGAAGAAGAATAAAGCAAATTTGTTTTATGTTAATATTTGTTGGTCCTCCCCCCCCCCACATCTGTCAGCATCTGGAGAGCCGTAAATTAATGTACTTGGTTCCCGAGCAATTTATTCCCAGGAATTATTTAGCAGCATGCTTAGTCTCCGAACGTGTGTCACTGGGTTCAATTAATTTAAACTCTGCCTTAAACACAACAAAAACAAATGTTATTTTCTACTGAAGGGGGAAAAAAACAATACATTTCTCAAAATGTATTGTAAGCTCCC
>NW_026652278.1:3641557-3654057 GCF_009828535.3 Hylobates moloch | reverse complement strand
CCCCACCAGAGTGCCTTCATCATTCCACCTCGAAAACATTACACAAAGTCTGCAAATGCCTGCTTTTTCTCCCTTTTTTAGGCTTTAAAATGATGCTAAGTTCTTCACTTTATCATCAACTGTCTCCTCCAAGTGCATTTCATCTATAAGAAATTCAGATGCTCGGGAAATTAAAATTTCAAAGATCTGCTGCAAAAAAAAATCAATGGGGCGAGATCAATGCTCATAGAAATTTCATGAACTTTGAACTGATCCGGGCATGATGATGAGAGGTAGCTGGAGTTTCAGGCGGCTGACGGCTCCTCACGTGGATGAAAAGCGGCCAGGGCAGCTGAGAGGAGGGCTACATTTTAGATGGGTTTTTGCTTTCATATTTTGTCCGACAAAAAAATTAATTTTTAGTCTATTTCAGTAACAAGCAAAAATAGAAAAAAAAAATCTGCCTTCCTGATACGACGTGTAATACCCCGCTTCTTAAGAGCACCTAATGCTTTGCACATTAACGCGGCCATGGAATGAAATCGGTTCCCTCTGCAGCCGATTGCAGGTGCAAATTAATATTGTAAAATGAAGATCAATACATGGACAGGGCCAGATCAATAGTGGCTAAATTATTGCTGCATTTTCCTCCTCATTCAAGATGAGTTGTGTTTTCCTCTCAAAGTCAATACTTTGCAGCTTTTCTCATTAATTTCTCAATAAATTTGGCAATGAATTTCAATCACAGCACTGGGCAGGGTGAGCCAGGCATTGTGGTGTGCACGGGAAGCACAAAGGCCTTGCAGCCTCCACGTCGCTCACCAGGGGCGCTGCCCGCGGGGGCCGGCCTGGCTCCCTAGCCTGGCCAACGGACGGGCAGGAAGACGCCAGGTCACCCTCCTCCCACACTCAGAGGCAAACCCTGTGTTTGCCCTCACAGAAATGACAGTGGCTTTTTTAGCATCCTGGCCGCTCCCGTCCATGGGGCTCCCTGATGCCAGCGGGGGATGGCTCAGACCTGCCTAGGGTCAGCCTGGGTTTCACACTAGTGACTCCAGCATTCCCCCAACCCGCTCACTGCAGGGTATTTCTGTCGAAAAGTCTTCTAAGGTTGAGAAAAACACTTGACTTCTAATTGGAATTAGAGCCGCCTCCTTCGTATCGGGAATATTGTTCTGGAATTCACACAGACAGCCCAACCGGGCCTCGTGCACAGGGACCAGCTTCCATTCACCACTGCCTGGCAGCGGATGGCAGCATTGTGATGTGACACCAGGCACAGAAAAGGGGACAGCTCATCTTCCTTGTACCAAAATAATACCCTTGCTGACAACTATTGGATTGCATTCAAACAATTCTGTTTACATACCTCAAAGAATACATTGGATGATGGCTTTTATAGTCATGTGGAAACTACCTCTACCCAGCCCAGCCCTGCAGCTCGGAAAACTAAGGCACGTGGCCTCCTCACTTCTCCGTGGCTTTCGCCTCTGGGGACGGGACTGAGGGAGACAGGCACTTCCCAAGGCGGAGGCTCTGAGGTCGGGAAGTGGGCCCCAGCCATCCTGTAACCCTCAAGCTCCCCAAGAAGACTGTTCTAACGTTTTAACCTAAGTGGAGAAATGCCTGGAAACAAGAGACACCAGCCAGTAAAAGCCACCCTCAACATGATAAAAAGATGTGTGCGATTGGATGCTGCATCCTTTTCTTTAGAAAAGGAACATCAAGTGTCCCTCTGCTGCCACGCCTCCCAGAGACTTTTTGCAGGGAGGAGGGAGGTCTTAAGAACCAAACAGGAAATCTAACGCTCTGTGGAGAACCCTCTGAGCAATGGATTTGCACACTTTAAACCAGCGGAAAATCTGCACACAGAGGTAAACAGAAAAAGGAGCTTGCAAAGTCCAAGCCCCTCCCGAGGCCAGGGGTGTCCCTGCCAGGGTTGAGGACAGAGGCAGCCCCGTCCTGTGCTCTGGTGTGGGCCACACTCCCGTGGGGACGTTCCCAGCCACCCCATGCGCTTGTTCAGGCATCTGCCCTCCCCATAGGAGGAAGGCCACCCAACAGGTCACCCTCTGCCACATGGCTGCCCTACTCAGTGTGACGCGCACAGTAGGTGTTCAAGGTGATGAGTAACGCAGGCCCCTTGGAGACATCTGGCCAACATAGAAGGTATCGCATTTTCAATTTTGAAAAGCCAAAGCGAATGTCATGTTTCTCGTATGTTCACAAAAAACAATGTATTCACAAATGTTCCTGGCAGTGTTTTCCATAATATCCAAATTTTCATCAATGAGTGAATGGATAAACAAAATGTGGTATATCCATACAATGGAATAGTACTCAGCCATGTACAGGAGCGAAACCTTGATACCCATTATAACAGGGATAAGCCTGGAAAACACGCAAAGTGAAAGAAGCCAGACACAAAGAACTATATATGATGTGTGACCCCGTTTATAGGAAACATCTGGAACAAGCAGATCCATAGGGAAAGGAGGTCGATTCATGGTTGCCAGGAGCTAGGGGAGGGCAGGAAAGGAAAACCAAGGCACGGGCCACCCTCCACACTCTCACTTCTCTATGGCTCTCACTTCTGGGGACCAGGACAGATCCAGAGATGGACGATCCCGAAGAGAAGGAGGAATGGGGCAACAGCTAGTGGACACACAGTTCCTTTTCGTGTGATGAAAACATTGTTGAATTAGACTGATGGCTGCACAAACTTTGTGAATGTACGAAAAGCCACTTAATTGTATACTTTGGGTGAATTCTATGTGAATTATACGTGAACAAAATACAGTGTTTTTAGTGAAAGTAACGTTTCTCATCTGAATTAGAATATATGTGCCAGCTCCATCTATACTAAGGAAATACCTTCCCGGGCCGGAGTGCTGTTTAGAATAAAGCTGTGTCCAGTGCCTGTGTAAAAGCACAGGGCTCTGCACAGGTGTGAACAAGGCAGAGCCCAGCTGTGGGAAGGGCCTGGTGTGGGGAATCTATTCCCATTCAGGGAGCGTAACTCAGTTTCCCAACATTATTACCCTTTTCAATCTCCATGGAGGCATTTTTAACTCCCGGTTTTTCAGGCTGCATAAAGAAGAAAAGGAATGTTCTAAGGCAGAGAGGCTTTAAAGACATCACCAAGATTAATGTAAACACTGGAATCCCCAAAAGCACAGCCCTTGAACACAGCATGCTAGATTATGTGTCTCCTATAAAACCGTCCTGTTTCCACATAGGGGTTCCCAAATGCCAAGGTGTACTGGGACCAGAAGGCCATCATGTCCTCATCTGACCTCCTCCTTGCCACGGCAGCCCCCAACCCAACCCGGGCCTTCCCCCTCACAGCCGCATGCCAGCTGGCGCTCCTTAACCTGGAAATCCTCAACCCCTGCTGCTCAGCCTCCAGGGGTACAGCCTCCATGGCCACCTCCCCACCACCTCCCCAGGGTGCCCCTCCTCTCAAATCCACCAGCACCTCGTCTGCTCCTCTTGTCGTCAGATGGAGCGCCTTCTTCATTTTGACTATTTTATTAACTTTTCCATGTCCCACTTCATTCCCACAAGACCTCGACTCAGTGTGATGGTAAATGTGGCTTCTGCACCAGACACATGCCAGCTGCCGTCCAGATACCAGGCCCCAGGCTGCCAGGATGGAGACTGTCACTTCCCACTGCCGGGTGGGCAGGTATGTCACCCCACCTGATACCCCCACCATGAGTGCCTATGAGAACTGATAGCTTCCCCGCCTCTCAGTATCACCTGCTGTGTCCAGGTGGGCGAACACTGGGAGCCAGGGGCAGATTCCAAACCATGCTGATGGTGAGCTTCCACAGCACGCCACACCTTCACATAAGACACCGTGCTCACACTACGCTCGTCCTACAGATCATTCCTGCCAGCTGGCATTTTGCAAATACACAAGAAAGGCAAATCACCGATGTTGGTGGAATCTGGGGTGGTGAGGAAGGGGAGCAGTCCCCTGGTGAACACGGGGCTTGGGCACGTAGCAGGTGTTCACTATCATGGTGCCACAGCAAAGCCAGGGCATGGCCTGGAACCCAGTCCTTGGGGTTGTACATAGCAAATGCCAGCTTCCCTGGGCAGGGGGCATGTGAAGCTGCAGCCCAATACCCTCCGTGGTGTCTGCCAGTGACACGTTTCTCTCCCTTACAGGGTATTAAGACTCAGTGGACTTCTGAAACAATCACCACCCCAGCCTATGGCCTGTTTACAGTCTTTAGTTGGGGACAGGCCATGGCCTGATGCCAAGCATGTGGTAAAGCAGTCTCGATGCCACCTGTCCTGAAGGCTCTTCCATCGTAAGAGCCCTGGAGGAGCTGCCGCCCTCAGGTTGGTACCTGTTGGGAAGCTCAGTGCCCACAGGCCTAAAGCTTGCATGGGATGTTTCTGCAGTGTGAGCATGCTCCTGAGGAAAAACACCAAGTGGGTCTTCCCAACTAGGGCGAGAAGGGATGGCCATCAACAAGCATCTCACTGGCCCCAGCCTGGGTGCCTGGGGCTGAGACAAGAAGGGCCAGCGGGGAGATTCCCAGCCAAGGGCCTCCTTTAGAGAAGACAAGGAGGTAAGAAGATGGAGAAAAACCTGGCAGAATCCACCCTCCCCAATCCGACCCCCTGGATTTCCTGACTTTAGGCTTCCTCAGATGCCTAGAGGACGGGTCCAGGCCTCAGAGGCTCTGGGGCTCACTGTGCCAGGCTGTAAGCTTTCTATCTGGGAAGACACAGAAAGGGCTATCTCAAGAGTGTAGGGAGAGGGTGGCATCCAGAAAGGCGAGGAAGAAAAGAATGACCCCGGCCACACAGTACCTCTAAGAAACTTTCCTCCAAAGGTGATTTGCACCAATGCTGACCAAAATCTGCCACGGCCTCCTATCTCAACGGGAGCTTCTCTATTTAAAATTTCACACGCTCCGTAATGACCCTTCGAGAGTGTGCCCTCCGCACGCACTCAGGTTCCTTGTGAAGTCAAGTCGCTCCATGTGCTCATGAAAAGCATTTGAAAACTTCGATTTTGCCTTTTAGTGTAGCAAACAGTCCACATCGCTGACAGATAGCCTTCTATTTGTTGTTGTGGCTTTATTTTAAAACCACTCTAAAAGACAAAAGTTACGTTTTGTTCATTTTGCTTTTTTTTTTTTTGGAGATGGAGTCTCACTCTATCTTGCCCAGGCTGGAGTGTGGTGGCACAATCTCAGCTCACTGCAGCCTCTGCCTCCTGGGTTCAAGAGATTCACCTGTCTTAGCCTCCCGAGTAGTTGGGACTATAGGCATGCATCATGACACCTGGCTAATTTTTTTTGTATTTTTAGTACAGACAGGGTTTTACCATGTTGGTCAGGCTGGTCTTGAACTCCTGACCTCAGGTGATCCACCCACCTCAGCCTCCCAAAGTGCTGGGATTACAGGCATGAGCCACCACGCCCAGCCTCATTTTGCATTTTCTACAACAAATTAAAAAGGCCCAACTGATTGAAATGATGGTTTTGTAAAAGCACTTTTTCTCAGGCTAGGCTTCTGTAATCCAAGCCTCAGCCTAGAACCAACGTGCACAGACAGGTCCCAGGACCCTCCAAAAACAGCCTCACATGAAACCACGAGCAGCCAGGCTCCAGCACTGTCACTGACCCAGCTGGCCAGGCACACGCCGGAGCGAAACATAGTCTATCGATTCCAGCCATGGGCTGTTAGCATTGGGCCCGAGGTCCAGCCGCGTACATTTGGTGGGAGGGAGCTTGAGGCACTGGTAACTTATAAGCCAGAAAGAGAAACAGAGGCAGTGTTTGGTTCTTGTTCCTGTTCTTCCAGGACAACAGAGTGATCTATTTCACCTCCTCTTTGGTGCTGAAAGAACCACACACTTCTGTTTCAGGTCCCCTACCGACACGTTTGTGCTGATGTCTCCCCTGGTCTTCAGAGTTTAACCTGTGGGAGTTGTGGCTGGAGTGATCTGTGATATTTAATTTTACATCTTATTATCCCCGCTTTATTCTGCACTTCAGGTGATCACACTTATTTTGTTCTAAATGGTCGGCTGCTCTCTTCTCCCACAGTCCCACACCATCTCCTGGAGCCACTCCAAGCTGCTTTCAGAAGCACGTCCTTCTCAATCGGAAACTCAAAAGTCCGGAGCGTGATCCCACTCTACCCCCAACTCTCCTCCCTGCAGCCCCGAGAAGGACCACTGCAAGGCGGGTGAGGAGCGGGACCAGAGGACCCACCTACTCAGGGAGCTTAACAGGAAGAGGGCCGGGCCCGCCTCTGCCGTCCTCAACCCAACAATTACCAAGTGAAACCCGGATGACCCTTTTGTCCTTTGGGGAAGATGAATGGCCATCTCCTCTCTGCTACATTTTGTCAGGTTTGGTGCTGAAGAGTCAATACCTTCACCTTGACATGGAAACTTTGTGATTTATCAGCTCCTTTCTCCTCCTGTGTTAGCATGGCCCCGATGAGAGCAGCCAATCGGGGTGCAGGGTACAGACTTGGTCACAGTCACTTGGAAAACGACCAAAGCCCCCTCGGATGACAGACAAATGTGTCTTGTTAGCAACAGCCCAAAAGCGCTTGACTTGTACTAATAACAAAAAGGCCATGCTGGTCACCGTGGGTCTAAAGACGAAGCACCCTGTCACCAGCCTGGTTGGGAAATTAGCAAATAATGTTCTTTTCCTTGATAAATGGGTGACAGCTCCCTCTCACCAATCATTTTTAACATTTTGATGCATGCCTATGATCCCACTAGAGGAACAGAAAAGTTTACTGGCCCTCAATTTTCAGATGATGAATGGAACTCTCTAAATGTGCGATTTCTGTATGAGGCATAGTTCATTTTAAGCAATTCTAGTAAATGGGTGTCACTGATTAGGACAAATAGTCTACTTGTGCAATAGCACAAACGGTGTGTCTCATTCTCCTGGCCTCCTTCGAGACGGGAAAGAGAGGAGACAGCAGTGACCCTGGAAGCCCTCCCGGCCCCACTCTTCAAAGGGCCGTGTTATCGAATCTCACCCCAGCACCCACTTAGCATGCTGGCAGATTAATTGATCACGGTTTGGGTTGATGCTATGCCATAGCAGTGGGGAGGTAAGCGGTGGGAGCCTGCCCTCCCTCCCTTCCTTTGTGGCTCTGCCTAAGGGGCCCTGAGGACCCTTGAAATGACCCCAGTGATGGCAGTGGGCCTCACTCCCAGGGGAAGGGGCTGAGGCACAGATGCACGCCACCCCAGTTGATATGAAAAAAAAGTAACCCTTTGCCGTCCATATTTAAACAAAGGACAAAAACTAAAGTGGTGTGAGGAGAAGTTGTGTTGTTCGAGTCATGCAGTATCTTGTGATTATCCCGATTCTGGGCAGGTCGAGAGTCAGCCTGAGCCGAACACACAGACCCAAGCTATTCTCTGATAGAACCAACTTGATAGAAAAGCAAAGGTGCCTGGAGGGTGTCTATTCTTGGGGGGATCACTGGGATCATGGGGGGACACAGATGTCCTTGGACACCACTGACTGGTAGGGTTGAAGCAGGACAGCCAGTGTGGCTGCAGGAGGGCCCACTGCAGACAGGAACGAACAGTCAGCCACAGGGGGCCCCTGGCCACACCACGGGATGATGAGAGTCACCGATAGAATTGAGCCAAAGATTCCCCAAACTCCAGGACCCATGAGGAAAGCATGTGGTTTACATGGAAGGAAGGCATTAGCATTGAGTTGAGCAGAGTAAAAATAGTATGATTTGTGGGCGGCAATTAAGCGTCATTTGCTCTGTGCATCCAAGTAACTTGTTTGAGGAGCACCGGCCTCGGAGACAGCAAGCTGGGGCTGGCGTGGTCGAAGGGCACAATCGACTCCGCGGTGCTGACGGGACCGCCTCTCAATGCACACAAAAGATCTTTAACACACTTAAGAACCATGAGTGCTTTCACGAGGGGAGTGAAGTGGGACTAAATTGTGGACACCCGCCAGGAGACACGGGGGAAACCCTCACCCAGGGCCAGGACAGCCCTGGAGGACACAGCGTCGCCCCTTGACGCACTGCAGGTTATGGCACGTTATGACTTAAAAAAAAAGAAGGAAAGTAAACCATAAATACTGTATCAGAAAGAGCAGAAACTGTTAGCAATTACTGGTTGAGTAACGATTTCATAAGCCTGAAGCTGAATGAACATCCTTGTGCAGAAAATAATCACTTTTATGTTTCCATCTAGTAACTGCATCCCGGGGCTGGGAGCGGTCCAGGTATTGCGCCGTCAAGAGCTCCCTGTGTCCACTTCGGGTGTGGTTGCTATCGACTGCCAGTATCTTGTTTAGTAACTGGGTTCAGTCTGTCACAGACAACATGTTGACTCCCAGTAATTTGTGATAATTTCTTTAATTGAGCAAAAGAAATCTCTAAAACGAGGGTGGGTCAATCAACCATCCGGGTGCAAGAAACCAAGAGTAAGAACGCCCGACCCAGCCACGTGCCCAGTGTCCCGTGAACGATGCTGGAAGTCAAGCCACCTCTCCTAACTGGCCTCAGCGCTTTTGTTTAATAGGAAACCATTCTGCCAAATGGGCACTGTTAGAAAACGGTAACACACGCATTTGTGCCATGATGCTTCACACTTGAAAACATTGTCTATGAAAGTAGTTTCCTCAGTAACATAATTTCAATTAGATGCATACAAGTTCCAATCTGTCTTAATCAAATAACACTGTAATGCCTATATTCTAATTAAAAAATAATTTCTTTTATTACTCTTAACCATTTGATGCGTTTCTATGGGTGGAATTATAAATGCGAAACTGCTCAATTTGTGTATCCTGCGAGTTTCTCAGGTAGGACATTCTGGGACTATTTTAATTATTATTAAACAAGCAAATGGTATACTATTAGACAAATATTAAAACAAGCATTGCACTCAGTTATTAATTTGCACTATTCACTTTTAAATGCAGCAAATATCTCATTAATTTAATTTTAGGTGCCCACCAGTTTATATTGCATTTTACAGTCTAGAAGGCAATTTACTATTAACTGGCAATTACATACAGAGTGATTGTTAATTCTGCTCCTAAGTGCTAGCCGCTTGAAAATTGTTCTCTCTCTCTAATTTTTGACCTTCTTACAACAGGGTGAGGCACATGGGAATACAAAGAACCAGTATGGAAGCGCTGGACATGTCATTTGTGACTCATTCTTTTAATTCACCGTGCTAATCAACTGAACCGCCACAGCCTCCCAAGGTAATTGTGTCTTTATAGGAGTTGAAAGCAGCAGGCAAAAGGGCCTGGATGGATGGGGCCTGGCCTGCCTTCCCCTTCCCACTCGGGGTTGACTAATAGGGTCTGGTTCAGAAAAATCTGGTGTTTCTCAGATCACTGTAAACAGATCATTGAGTCCCTTTGCAAAGTCCCTCCCAGCCTCTGGCGGGCAGCCCCTCCTCTGAGCACAGGTTCATTAGCCCTCTGCCTGGCGGCCCCAGCCAGCCTCACGCGGGGAAGGTTAAATGTGAGGGTGTCCCGGCAGCCTCCGGGGCTGGGGGACACTGATGGGAACCAGACGCCCAGGGGACGGTGCCTATGTCGTGACATGCAAAGAGGCTGGCTCAGTTTTCAGCGGGGGCGTGCAATTCCCGGTGATTACCTCATTGTCCCCATCAATTTTGGGGCAATGCAAATCAGACAGAAGCTTCCAGGTCAGACAGGTCATGACCCTACCTTTCCTCTGCTCCCCAGCCTGTAAAGCCTGTATCCCTTACATCACCTTTGAAATGGATATTCCTGTTAATGACTGGGGTGTGGGGGAGCCAATAGGTTAACCTCCAGCCAGGAAAGGCTGGGCTGTGGCAAGCGTCACCAAACACCCACTCATGGGAGCATGTCTCGATGGAGGAAATCCCTGAAGCTTCGGGCAGCCGGGACCCTGAGCTTGTGCCCGAGAAGCCCAGTCAGCCCCAGAGTGGGCACAGTACGGGCTGCAGATATAGAAGGTAGGCACTTGGACAGGCTGGGTGGGGGCTGGAACTAAGGGGTCCACTGGTCCCTTAGTAGGAGGATATGAGACCTGGAGAGGATACCCCCGCCAAGGAAGGCATCCTACCGGGCTGGAGGGCAACAGGAACAGGCTGCAGACAGGAGAAAGCTGCCCCTCCCCCGCGCCAGCCCCAGAGCAGCAAGAGCAGGGCCCGGCCATGCTGGGAATTGAGGGGACGCTGACATTGCAGGCTCCGCCACGCCACGTGATACCTGCCAGCCAGTGACAGGCAGCTCCTCCCACCCTACACATCCGCATCTGTCTCCAAATGCACAGCCCAAGGCCTTTCTCTGCAGCACCGGGGGCAGAATCCCCAGGAGACAGCAGGCGAAGTGCAAAGAAAGGACTGGAC
Source organism: Hylobates moloch (assembly GCF_009828535.3). Taxonomy (NCBI): domain Eukaryota; kingdom Metazoa; phylum Chordata; class Mammalia; order Primates; family Hylobatidae; genus Hylobates; species Hylobates moloch. The sequence continues at coordinate 3,643,691 of NW_026652278.1, read as the reverse complement.
CTCTCCGCAATCTTCTTTCTTAAAAAAGTCTCATTTCTAACAATAGCTCTGCAGACTTCCCCACCAAAAAGCCCACGTATGCAAAGATCTGAACTCATGAAAGGCTCTGCTGAAGGCATCCACTAAAGCGTTCATCTGGGATGCGCTGACAGTCCAGTGTAAGAACGGGGGGGCTTATTCATCCATTTCTGTGCGGAGGAAGTCAGCCTTGCCACATGCAAACACATGTCACTTTCGTGTCACAAACCAGGACTTGGCAGCAGATACAGGCACCTACACGGGAGCCCACCCCTGGCACGTGCCCGCCGAAGCTCAGGTGCTGCTCCATGGCTCACAAGCAATAATCAACACCCGCTTTCCTAAGCTCAGGACTCGAGCAGGGTCCCACAGAACCCAGCGGAAGTTCACCCTCAGTGACTCTCCACAGGAAGGACCATTTATGGAGTGCCTGCCATGTGTTAGACACTGTGCACAAGTCATCCTTGATCCTTACCAAAACCTTGCCAGGTAGAGCAGAGGAGAAATTGGGACCACAGGAGTAAGCATATGCCCAGGTCCCAGTCTATCTGCAAACACCGGTCTTTGCACGGGGCTTGCAGCCTCTACAGCCAGATGTGCCAAGGGACTCAGGGTCATGTGATACACATACGAACGGTTTGCACAGGAGGCATGTGGAAATATGCACTGTGTAGCTTCAGCACACACCAGCAAGGTGCCAGAAAGGACCCCCCGGCCCACGGTGGGATTCTGACATCTCGCCTCTCCCAGGCACCTGGGGCCTACAGATGCTGCACTTTATTGCACAGCAAAAGTTCTTAATTGTTGAAGTGTATGTAAGTGTTTAAAAGGTTCCCCAATTTTTAGAACCCCATTGTGACATATCTTTATTTTTTAAAACACTGAGATTCCAAAACCTGGAGGAGCAGCCCTCTCTCATCTCAGAGTCTTACATGGAAGCCAAGAGGTGTCCGGACATCAGTTCTTTGCTATGCCCACCTCCCCTGTGGTCTTCTGGCAGCTCCTGGGCGCCTGGTCCTGTGTGTGCTGGTCCCACAGAAGGTGGCCCCTAGTGTGGGCCAGGCACTGCCTCTCCCATCCTAACCACTGGAGAGTGCCGAGCTGTCGACTGGACGCCTCTGGGACACCAGCCCTGGCCCGCCACCAAGACCCATCAAGGCACACCCTGGGGTGACGCTGGGCCTGATGTACAGTGGGCAGCGGCAGGATTTATATCTTGCCTTTCTTGTTCACTCAGTCCTTCCTAAGAAGGGAAGAGGTAGAAGGATGTCTATTACCTCTTTAAACCTTCTGAAAGCAGAGGGGGCTTAGCATCCTCCATGTCACCCGCTCTCTGGACAGAGGAGAGGACTGTGTCCCATTGGGTGTCCTTCAGGTGGTGATGGCAGGAGTTGAAGCCCCATCCTCTAGTCCAGGTTCCTGCTGTGGCCCTCATGGCCACCCCAGGACACCAGGCCACAGTCACCCAGCCACTGCACAAGCAGGTCAAGGCCATAGATAGTAAGTATTCATCTTGTTCACTGTCACTCGGTTCCAGCAGGCACTGTCCATTATTAAAAACATCTCTCAAATATCACAGCTTTTGGAGTTGGCTAAGATTAGAAATCAAAATGCGAACATGCCTTAAGTTGAAGTGGGTTGTTTGTTTTGAGACAGGGTCTTGCTCTGTCACCCAGGCTGGAGTCCAGTGGCGCAGTCAAGGTTCACTGCAGCCTTGACCTCCCGGGCTCGGGTGATCCTCCCACCTCACCATCTTGAGTAGCTAGGACCACAGGCATACACCACAATGCCCCACTAATTTTTAAATTTTTGTAGAGACAGGGTTTTGCCCCGTTGTCCAGGCTGGTCTTGAACTCCTGGACTCAGTGATTCTCCCGCCTCTCAAAGTGCTGGGATCACAGGTGTGAGCCAACATGCCCAGCCAATTTGAAGTTTATTTACGGCATTTCTCAACAGCAATCCCGAACAAGTGGTGCTAATTCAGCCCTTGCATGGACAAAGCATTGTATAGAACAACTGTAAGATAGCAAGCATGTGTAACTGCCTAGGCCACACTTCCTGCTGACAGGGGTCTGTCCCGCACCCTCAAAGAATACGGATCTCCTTTAGGAAGCAG
>NW_026652278.1:3624057-3636557 GCF_009828535.3 Hylobates moloch | reverse complement strand
GGGTTTGGGGGACAATATTCGCAGACTTAAAAGGAACTTCCTAAGTGTCAACTCTCTCAGGAAGTGACAGAAGCATAAGCCCTGCCATTTTTCTCTAGGGCACTTGATAACCGGGTATTAATTACAAAAAAAAAAAAACCCTACTATTTATGACAAATGCCTTTTTCTTAACGATCTGTCTATGCCAGTCCTCAGAGTCACCCTATTGGCATTTGTAAATTAGTAGTCACTTTCTAGGGTGGGACAAGATATTTCAATCTCTTGCAAGAAACTGACTTGGTTTAAATGTCGAGAAACAAACAGGAAAAAATCCTGAGCAAGACTGCTTCTGCAAATAGCTTTTGATTAGTTGGGTTTTATCTCCAAGGTACCCACTAGTGGCCTTTATTTTTCTAAATGCTACATTTTCTGCTTACAGTCAAATGCTTTTTCATGCTACTTACAAAAATAAATACTTGTACTTTGCTCAGATCATAATAGCTCATTAGAGGAGGCTGATTTTGGACCTAGACTACAACCTAACACCAGAGGGCTGGGGAGGCCCCTTGAACCTATTGCGTGAAAGCTCCACTCTCTAGGGAAGCGAGGAACTGAGGACCGGGGATTCAACCTTCTTAATTGTGAACCTCATTAGTGACGGTTGCTAAGCAAAACACACACCTACCTTCAGTGCATGGGAAGGAGATAAACAATACGTCACAGGCTCTAATGACACTGGTGCTTAGGCGACCTTTAATTATTATATTTTTGTTCTCTTATACCTTAGTCACTAATGTAGAAAAACAAATTAGTTTATTTTTGTGGACCAAGCAGATTCATAAATTGTCTTCCAGTTTTTGTCTGGATCATATTTCACGCTGATAATCTGCACATGCTTCATTCATTTTCCCGTGCATGCATCTGTCTGCCTCATGTGTGGCTCTCGAATGTGGGACCTCGGGATAGAGGATTTGTCTTAAAACCATTTAGTTTTATGGGCTTTTTGCTCTAAAGGATTCGATCGTGCTGTTTTGTTTGCAATTCACTTAAAAAAACACATTACTTTCTCAACAATTCATATTGGTCAGAATCTCATAATTATTATGAAATGTTTAATGGGGGAAATGGCTCCTACTCTAAAGGGGATGTGTTCAATTGTGGGTACTGTGCAGAGCAGGAAGTGGGATGTGCCTGAGGGGCTCGGCGCAAGGCCCACTGTGTCTGTGTCTTTCTGCATTCCGACCTGATACCCAAGAACCTTTCTCCCTACCTACCACCCTTACGGAAACCCTTCTCTTTTAACAAGCTAAACAAGAAGTCAATCAATTGAAAGCATTGGGTTAAAAAAAAAAATGTTTGCTGGTTTGTATTTTCACTCCCTCTTCCTTGCCCCCACTCTTGTGCGAACACGCACACACATGTGGATCACATGCACACGCACTCCAGCCAGGGACAGGAAATGGCCCTGACTGTCCCTTTGGAGCTGACTGGACCAGGATGTAACCACCCACTGGGCCTGCACAAAGTATCTGGGTATGAGCTTCTGGATGGGCGCTTCCGACAAACCAAAATAAAACCAAATAAATTAAAATCGCAAGAAAAGCAGTAAGCAAAAGAACGCCTGGAAACATGAAGGCCATGGCAGGTGAATGGGAAAGTCCCGCTGTTCAATAAGGGAGAAGAGAAAGCGTAGGAGGGCTGTCCCCCCCTTCCACCTCGGGGACACCCCCTCGCCCTGCCTTGGTACAAGAGGTCTGACCAACGGCGGGGGCCTGGTGAGAGTAAATCCACATGAATGAACATAAAGGATGGTGCAAAGAAAAAGAAGCATCGCAAATAAAAAAAGACATGTAACATGTGCCTACCATTTTCCAGATAAGAAGGGGCCGTACCTTCTGACGGGTCTAGGCGGCGGGCCCGCCTCCCGTGTTTGGAATTGTTGTGCACAAACATGTTGTCTGACACGGCCAGCACGTGGCCGTCCACGTTGACTGTTGTCGATACAACAACCTGCGAAGATGAAGTGGATTTGAAAATGGAATTGGCAAAGCAAAGCAGAGCCCCCTGTTAGGCAAAATACAAGCCATCTTAAATACTGCAGAGCACAAGGAAACTTCACGTGTTCCTGGACACTGTTGATTGATGTGCGTTCACAGCTTTTTTGGCTAATGAGGGTGGGTGGGTTGTTTTGTTTTGTTTTGACTCAAGATTGCTTCTCTTCAAAACCTGCTCCACTAATTACAGTTTAATCTCCTATTATGCTAACAAGTGAATTCAATTCAGAGAAATATTCTTCCAGCCATTAGCTTCAGAAACACCCCTCTAGCCACTCATTTTAAAGCCGCCGTTTTGATTGATCTGTTCATGTATTGATTAGATAGTTTATCTAATTAAAATGAGTTCACTTGAGACTGGCCTCCCTTGAAGAGCTGGGAGGATTCAGAGTTGCCCAAAAAAGGCTTCATAAATCAGGAACATTCCTACTGCCCACATTTTATCAGGAAATGATCCCTGGGTCAATTTTACAATTACATTTAATGTCTGGTAATGAACTTTTTTGCATCTGAAAAGACCGAGTTCAATATGAATAGTGGGAGTGTTTTCAATCCTGGAAAGGTATCTTTTCTCAAGTTCATTGCAAAGGCTGGCAAGGACCCTGGGATGCCAAGGGAATGTCCCTCTCTGTTGCGGTGAGAGGCTTCCATTATTAGGTCCAGGCACAAAGGATGTCAAGGGGGAGAGATCACAGATCAGGCCCTCTTAAGCCCTCAGCTGCCTCGTGGTAGATGGAGAAATGAAAAGGACCAGGCAGGGATGGCCTTGCAGACTCCATAGACCTGCCCAGGTGAGCTTGCCACAAACATCCGGAAATGGCACCCCTGATGGACCCAGGAACCAGGAAATGACAACGTGGCCCTGAGCTTTCTCTAACAGAGGTGGTGCATTCATCCCGGACTAGCTGGAGCTGCAAAGATCTGAGGCCAGGTTTCATCTGGGTCTTGCAGAAGCACTCCTGGAGCTTCAGCCCAGCTCTGACCTGAAGGAAGTGTGGCTCTCTGCCACAGTTTGGGCACACTCGGCCATGTCTTTGGGTCAGCACTACCCGAGGGAACCACAGCCCTACAGAGAATTGTGCGGTGGTTGCAGGTGAGTGGGGAAGCGGAAGGGACTCCCAGTCAGGGTTCACCTTCCCTTCAAGGCCCAGACAAAACACACCATGCGAAATGAGCTTAAAAGCCAAGGCCACCGTAGGCCTTAGTGAATCACGACGCCTCAGTGTTGGGTCAGCACATGTAAGGAATCCCCTGCACCAACATAATCGGGGAAACCACGGGGAGGGGCGCACAGGGGGTATACAGGCGATCTCTGTACTTTCTGTGAAATTGTCTTGTAAACCTAAACTTCACTAAGAAAAATAAAGCCTATTAATAAAATAATTAAACTAGTTACCTAACACAAAATGAATACAATTCATTGTATTCAATGAGTCACTGAATATAAAATAATTAAACATATAAATAAGTAGTATTTTAAGGGGTTTAACAAAGAAGCCAAAGCTTATGTTTATATACAAATACATGTGCAAGTGATGGCTTTTTTTTTTTTTTCTTGAGATGCAGTCTCGCTCTGTTGCCCAGGCTGGAGTGCAGTGGCACAATCTCGGCTCACCCCAACCTCCGCCTCCTGGGTTCAAGCAATTCTGCTTCCTCAGCCTCCGGAGTAGCTGGGATTACAAGCGCCGCCACTGCGCCTGGCTAATTTTTTGGTATTTTTAGTAGAGACGGGGGTTTCATCATGTTGGCCAGGCTGGTCTCGAACTCCTGACCTTGTGATCCACCCACCTCAGCCTCCCAAAGTGCTGGGATTATGGCATGAGCCAATGCGTCCGGCCAGCTTTTTCGTTTTAAATCTCAGACTCCACCAGATGATGATGCAGCAGGGGCGGTACACACGGCATCCCACCCAAGCGCCCTCATCAGGGGCAGCTTCCCTGGCATTGCTTCCCCTTGGCCACTGCCAGGATTGTTGAGGGCACAACAGTGTCAAGCCACCCAGAACCTCAAAAGGTTGTAAGTGCTGCCCCAGCATCCCAGGTCTAGCCTTGGGTATCTCAGCACCTTCCTTTTTTGACCACTGCCCACTGGCTTTGCCCTTTGCAGCCCTGGTGGGAGGTGGCTTTGCTGCCCCTTTGGTACCACGAGTGGGCCTGGCAGCCTCTGCCTGGAGGAGCTAAATAAGACCTGTTCCTGGTCACCCAGGTGCCCGCCTCGTGGTCTGCCTCCCAGGCCCAGCCCTGGACATTGAAGACACTCTACAAATGCATTATCTGAATATGATGCAAAGATGCATAACTAACACTGAGGTTCAGACTTAACCCTTTTTACGTTCCTAAACATGATAGGTTAAAGAAACATGAAAAAGTAAAAACAAATTTAAAAAGTTTTTAAAGACACAGGCTTTGCTGTCATCTATATATAGGTCAGCCACGAAGGGAAAAGAGTGTAGTTCAGCAGAGACAGCAGGCAAGCTGTACTCTGTGTCTCACCTGGGCTATAGCACCTACAGAAAGCTGCTGAGATTGTGAAAGCAGCTGAAACTATTGTGTAAGCCCTGCCATCCTCCTAGGTCAGTTACACCTTCTGAGACGCATGGGGCTCAGCTAAAGAGACCAGAGGAAGTTCTAGCAACTACGGGGTCTGCAGTCAACCATGAGATCACCTGTAACTGACGCTGTGTTTGGTCATTGGTGAGACAAAGAGGACACAGCCCCTCAGCCCTGCCTGACCTCCATTCTGCTTAGAAGGATCAATATCACCAGTGCCCTGTGAAGCCCAGTGCGTGACAAATGGAAGCAGACCCAACTGTTTGCAGGAAACACTGTCCCCAGCTACAGACAGGACTGTGGGCGGGCCCAAAGAGCCCGCCTCCTCTGACCAGCTGACCGGGCAGGCATGGAGACAGATGTCACGTGATCCACTAAAGGACTGCGGTATAAGTTAAATTTCTGAGAAACGCTTTGAGCTATTTGATGGGAAAATCATGTAAATCCCAAACAGGAATCATTCTGCTCTTGGGTCATTCATCCAAGCTAGTGGTCATTTCCATTAGCCACCAAATTCTTCTCTGGCTGGTTTTGTATCCTAGCCGAGAATATTTTTACAATTAAAATTAGCAAAATCATGCAATATGTTTGCCCTGAATTAGCTTCCTAATCATTCACAAAAAAGGCAAGAAAAATATGAATCTATCATAATGGTACATAAATCTATCATAATTCATCCCTGCACCCCCCCAGCCACCCTTCCGTATCCGTCTTTTAGATAAAATCTTCTGAGGCAAACCAGAGACAGGACTTAGCCTGAGTTTAGGAACAGACGCAACTAGGCATGGAAAGTGGGCAATAAGAACACATTAAACCTCAGGGGAAGGAAGCCGAGGCCAGGAAGACATTCTGGCAGTTGCAGAGGTCTGTACTAAGCAGGTGCAGATCCCTCTATGAGGAGGATCTCAGATCTGGAGTATTCCCAAAAGGTTGCGTTATAGTTCTCCTCCCACTGAAAATCAATCCATCAATCAATCCCAAAAGAAGCACTTCTGGGCCGGGTGCGGTGGCTCACGCCTGTAATCCCAGCACTTTCAGAGGCCAAGGCAGGCGGATTACTTGAGGTTAGCAGCTCGAGACCATCCTGGAAAGCATATTGAAACCCCATCCATCTCTACTAAAAATACTGGGTGTGGTGGTGTGCACCTGTAATCCCAGCTACTCAGGAGGCTGAGGCAGGAGAATCCCTTGAACTTGGGAGGCGGAGGTTGCAGGGAGCCGAGATCGCACCACTGCACTCCATCCTGGGCTACAGAGCAAGACTCTGTCTCAAAAAAAAAACAAAACAAACAAACAAACAAAAACTTCCACATGGCCATGTTTTCAAAGCTAAGTTCGCTATGTTGTGCCCACATTAGACTCGATGAATCTGGCATACTGAATATACCAGATCATTCTTAAAGTATTTTATTTGCATATTTTTAGCAAATGCACCAATTCCAGTTTGCTTCCAAGCCCTTAAAGAACTCAAGATTACTTCCTGAACAGTTGCAAAATCAGAGAATTCGAATTTTGTATGAAAAGTCAGGACCACGGTCCGCGTGTCTTTGAGAAATGTATACCTGGAATCTCCGCATATCTCGAGGGTTGCCTGCATTCTTCAAACAGTTCTGATTGCACTTGAGGAAAAACTTTAGAAAGAATCTATAAAAAATACAAAAAGATGATATTTATTAGGGTTATCAGACAAAAGACTCAAACTTTTTAAAGACACTCTTGGCGCGGGCAGGAGTGGAGACTCAACCCCACAGCTTCCACACTTCCCTCTAGGGGGCGACATTGAGAAGAGGCTCTGGGAGAGGCGGCCAGGAGGCACCCGAAATAGCCACACAGGAGAGCAGTGAGTTGCATTTGCCTTGACGCTGTGGATGTCCAAGCTTTATGATGATAGCTGTGACTTTCGCATTGGCATTTCTTGGCTCAATCTTTGCACAACTGCCCATTAACCATGGGGGAAACATTCACCCCAGACAGGCCTACCATCTCCACCCACTAAAAATGAAGGATGCCCTAGTTAAATTTGAATCTTGGATAAACAAAAAATAATGTCCCAAAGCACACCCCTCACTAAAAAATTGCTGTTGACCTGAAATGGAAATTTCACTGGATGTGCTATATCTTATCTGTAAATCCCAAACAGGAATCATTCTGCTCTTGGGTCCTTCATCCAAGCTAGGGGTCATTTCCATTAGCCACCAAATTCTTCTCTGGCTGGTTTTGTATCCTAGCCGAGAATATTTTTACAATTAAAATTAGCAAAATCATGCAATATGTTCACCCTGAATTAGCTTCCTAATCATTCACAAAAAAGGCAAGAAAAATACGAATCTATCATAATGGTACATAAATCTATCATACCATTGTGTGATATGGTATGATAGCCTCTGCCAGAGGCTACCGCTGCCTAAGCAAACACATTTTTAAATATGGGTTTTAAGAGTTACAGTAGCGCCCGTAATCCCAGCACTTTGGTAGGCTGAGGTGGGCAGATGACTTGAGGTCAGAGTTCGAGACAGGCCTGGCCAACATAGTGAAACCCCATCTCTACTAAAAATACAAAAATTAGCCAGGTGCGGTGGCACGTGCCTATAATCCCAGCTACTCGGGAGGCTGAGGCAGAAGAATCGCTTGAACCCAGGAGGTTCAGTGAGCTGAGATCATGCCACTGCACTCCAGCCTGGTTGACGGCACAAGGCTCTGTCTCAAAAAAAGAAAAGAAAAGAAAAGAAAAAGAGTTACAGTAGGTACAGCTCTTAAGAAGCAACTGGGAGGGGTGGGGCAGGAGAATCACTTGAACCCAGGAGGTGGAGGTTGCAGTGAGTGGAGATTGCACCACTGCACTCCAGCCTGGGCAACACAGTGAGACTCGGTCTCAAAAAAAAAAAAAAAAAATCTAAGAACTGATTGGGAGGCATATTGTTTTAACCAAGAATTCTTGAGGCGGTAATGAAACTGTCGCTGAGGCAGAAAGCAAGGAGCAGCACTCTGCTGGGCTGGAGAGGTGAGGCCGAAGTGAGTGCTATTTCCATTTCCCTAACCCTTACGTTTCATGGCATGAAGATTCAGAGGTCCTGACAGTGTGTTGAGATGCTGTGACTAAAACGTCATCATGTTGTCCTCCGCATTCCTGCATGCTCAGTGACACTGCAGGAGAGCTGGCTTCCAGTCTGAACTCAAAGAACCTGGGAAGCCGGGCTCTACCACCACCCACAGGAAAAGCGGGTGGGGGGGTTTCTCCCTGTACAACTTCTGCCTCAACTTGAAAAGGCCACAACTAAGAGGTCCCAGAGCTTGGTCTGTGCTGACATACCCACTCTCTGCAAGCGGCCAAGCAGCCTGTCCAGCGAGGTCATCAACACAAACCTTTCTCTATTTTCTCCCAAAATATCGTCTGTCCCACTTGGTGATTATTAATTTTTGATGAAGTTTCACATGATTTTCTTACGTTCAAGGTTCCTCGCTGGCAATTAGAATATCAGAAAATGAAAACACTCAACTGACCAAGACTCATCTAAGTGGACTCCCAGCATATCCTGGATGACTTCTTACTGTAGCAGAAGGAAATCCAATTGATGGGGGGAAAGAATGGTGGCCACTTAATTAAATTTTCTTGCATACCATGAGGCCTCACCATTTTAGGCCAGAATTTACATCTTCTATTAACTCACCTCACCTATACACTTAGCTCACAATGCCTCTTCACACCATCTGCCATCAGCATACAGTAAGTCACTTGATATTCCACCCACCAATTTTTCCTAACAACCACTGTGCAATTAAACTCCACACGTTCTGCAGCGAGGTAAATTAGGCGCACCTGCGGCCACACTGCATTTGAACTGCATCAGGAAGGGCCTAACAAGGTGAGGGCGCCACAAAGTCATCGTCCTGTCAGGCAATTAGGTTTTCACTTCGGGGACAGCAACACGGTGCAATTACACCACACATTACCACCCAGCTAATCTTCGGAGCAGGCGCCGGCCCGAGAAGCTGCTCATCTGCAAATGTACCTGCACGGAGCCACCTCCAGGAGCTTTGTTTGTGATTTCAGAGACTTTTCCCCTGCACCAGAGGAGGTTTCTTTAAATTTCTTGATGTCTTTTAGACAGTTCACCCTTTTACCTCCAAGAGAACAGACTGAGTTTTGATGATACCCTAACTAGCCCTCACTCGGCACAGTCATGAACGGCTGGGTTTGGCATTCTTAGGCCTTCACTGTCATCCTCTGCAGAAATCAGCAGGACAAAGTTGGGCGCTGGACCCCAGAAACATACTGAGCACACCCAGGGTCAAGCAGCTGCAGATACACACCTATGCACACATACACACATGCCACCCACACATACGTACACACATAGACACACGTGCCCACATGCCCACACATGCATACACACACATGCCCACATGCCCATACATGCATATGCAAACACATGCACACATGCAGACACACACACACACATGCATACACATACACATGCAGACACGTGCACACACACACATGCACACACACATACATATGCGCGCACACACACGCATTCTTGCTTGCTCACTCACTCCCTCTATTTTGTATGTGGCAATGATAGCTTCTGCTTCTATCCAAACTGCCTAAAGAGCAGTGCAAGCACTTGAGAAAGAGCTGTCGTGCACAACCCTAGAGACCAGGATCCTTTTTGAGCACGCAGGTCCCAGTGACGCAAATAAAGTAAGCTCGACAGTCAAGTGGCTCCACGCCAGGTTCTTGGGGCATCTACAGGGACGGACAGAGGGGAAGCCTCAGCAGAGAGAAAGAGGAGCTCTGCGCTTACCTCTTACGCTAGTTTTGGTCATGTCTGACTTGGGGATTCAATTAAGCCTCTGCAAGGTGGCTGGCACCATATAGCAGGTGTGTGACTCTGATACTGTGCAGAGTTACCCACGGAGCAAATGTCTGCTTTCACGAGGAGGTGCTCAGTGAGCCGCACAATTTCAGTGTTTGGGGAGGGGGTGAGCAAACTGAATGCCCGACATGTGAAGTCAAAAGGTAATTCTCATCCTTTACTCAATTACCCTTTAATTGGCTTTTTCCTAAGAAATATCTGACAACCACTTTACATATCTCACTTCTAGAGTCTGGTACACAAAGAATTTAATACTCTTGTTATGAAAGGAAAAATCTTTCCTATGTCAGAAAATCTTTGGCTTTAGCACCAATAAACTCTTTATTACTGCTAAACATGGATTTGCTGCTCCATTGCGAAGAGGCGATAAAAATTCTAACCTGTCATTAGTACATTATGCTTAATTGTGTACAGTGTGTCTCCCGTTGCATCTGTTGGCCCGTCATCAAAATGACCATTATGTGCACTAATTCCCTGACCCTGTCTTTATTTCCCTAAAGAGTCATCATCTTTCACAGTAGGTACCAGAGTAAATCAAGCTTGAAATATGGGCTTTATTTACTTGTTTCTCCCAGGCAGAGGGGAAGACAGCAGCTCGAGACAAACTGCTACACGCCAGGCGCGGCTTTCTCAGCCCCATTCCACTCGGAAACAGCCTACAGAATCCTGGGAAGTTCTCGGGAACTAGCAGAAGGGGGAAAGGTGTGATCTTATTACTTTTGAAATGAGGTTTCCTCTTTCACGGTGCACAGGGACTAGGACAGGGCACCATATGGGCGACCTCATTCATTCCTGGGAGGGCTGGTTCCAGGAGGCTGAGTTGTGGGAGTTTCCCTCTACTGACTCATGAGGGTCCTGTGAAGATGGACCAAGGGCACAGTCGGGCCCTGTGCCTGGGAGGACAGGGGTGGAGGGGCAGCTGGGTGCCGCTCCGGATATCTTGAGTTGAATCTAGAAATCCCGAGGCCCTCATTTCTGCTGGGACAATGACTCAACTGCTCTAAACAGAGTTGTGGCCACCACCGCACCCAAGGAAGAAAGAGTTTGGTCTTGGTTGTGTTTGTTTCAGAGTCCCAACAAAAAACTCCAGTGCCAGCGTAAGCGTGGAGCAGCAGAATGAGGACACTTTAAACTGGGCTAAAACAAATAATGGGATCAACCGTTTTAACTGGAGCCCAATCTAGGTATCGCACAAAAAAGGGGCAAGCCCCCACCGCAGTGACTAATTTCAAAGTCTGCTCTATTTCTGTGTGTTTAAGCTATGAATTAGTTCATTTATATTTACTTTTATGAAGCTGATTAACCAGAGCTTCTCTATCTGATGAAAATCATTTTAATTGTAGTGTTAGGCTCCTGTGTAATATCCATTACATTATGAACTGTTTAAATTCTACATGGGTATTGTGTAAATTGGCCCTTTGTGAGCTAGCAGGCAATTAGGACCAAACAGCTCTCCTTTAAACGGCTACAGAACTTTGTGGTGTTGTTCAGGACAATCAGAAACAAAGGAGGCTGTTTAATTGTAATTTAATGGAATATCAAGGAGTCTGTGGCATTAGATGCTGGCAACACAGAGCAGGAGAGAAAAATTAACTGCAATTATGTTTGATTAAAGCTATCCTTCTCAATAATCAGCGGTCCTGACAGGCCATGGGGCTCTAGTGGGTTCCAGGATGGCAAAAGGTGTTGAGCAATATTAGGGCCAATAAAGGGGATATTAGCATAGCTAATTACAGCCCTGCAAAACCTGTAAAGGGGGCCTCTGTGTATTGTAATGTGTGAAATAATTGGCCAAGGCCGTTATCAATTACATAAGGAATGAATTTGGTTTGTCAGAGAAAAGCTGATGAGATGCACTTCATCTGACACCATCCCTACCCTCATGTTTCCATGTAGCTAAGAACGTATCCACTTTTATCAAAAGCTGCAACTTACCAGTGGCCAAACCACTGATAAAATTATCTTGCCAGCAAGTGTTGGATAATTAATACAGCCCATCCTCACCGCCTTCCCTGCCACTAATCATGCAATAATGATTTCTTTCCCTCTGGTCAAAGGAGAAATAGATTGTCTCCTTAGAAATGCAGTGGGCTTGGCGGTCGCACCCTGGTGATTGAAGAGAAAAAGGAAACTTTGAACCGTTCTAATGGCTTGCTTTTTGCATGTGGCTATCACTTGTTTGAAATTACCTACTTCTCAGCATCTCAGGAACCCTATACAGGATTTTTTCTTTAATCGTCAAGTTTCAGACTGTTCCAGAGCTAGGTTTTGCCAGCGCTTGACAACGTGAGTCACTGTACGCTGGAAGGTGTGACCCTGACTGGCCCTCTGAAAAGACGGCTCATCAAACCAAGCTGTGACTCCTAGGTGCGCACCTGCCCCCATGCAGGGTTAAGTGGCCACACTGCAAGGAAAGAGCTCTGGCTCCTAGCACAGCCTCTCGTGCCTGGGTTCCAGCCTCGGTCCTAGAAGGACAACCCCCTTTTGTGGCCCTCAATTATGCGTAATGTGGGAAATCAGAGTCAAGAATAAAAAATATTGGTATCTTTTATTGCGGGGGATGGGGGGAACCTGCTTTTCAGTTTTAAGGCAGAGAGCTCTTAATAAGCAGCAAACTCATACAACAGTGGATGGGCCTGCAGGCCATCCATCAAAAACCCAAAGTGTTTGTGTGTGAATCATGGAGGTGACAGCTTCCAGAGGTTCCTGGGGGCTGCAGAGAGCCCTATTCCGGATCGAGCCCCCATGTTTTCAGTTACTACTGTTTTAATACGTAGTAACCTTGACAAGGAAAAATGAGTACTGAAAACCAGCCAGAAAACGCAGTTTTAAAAGTCACCCGTTCACTGGTGGTTGCTGGGGGTGGGGGAGGGGAGGATGGGGAACAGCTGCTTCATGGGTACAGGGTTTCCTCTTGTGGGGGTAATGGGGACATTTGGAACTAGGCAGTGGTGATGGTTGCACAACCTTGTGAGTGCACTAAACGCCACTGAACTGTTCACTTTAAAATGGTTAATTTCATGTTATGCCAACATCACTTC
>NW_026652278.1:3616557-3621557 GCF_009828535.3 Hylobates moloch | reverse complement strand
AGGTCATCCATTACTCGGAACAGCACCGAGCCCTCTCTCTTCACCTCCCTTTGTTGATGAGCCAGGAGCCATAAATTAATCCCGTTCTGTGGCTCGGGGAAGGACCAAGGTGTTAAAATCTCGGTAAACCCTGCTCGGCTCCCCACGCCACCAGGCAGCTGTGTTGGAATATTTCACAGATTATCTGTTCTGCGGCCCTCTGCTATGTGGGAATTTTTTTTTCCCTGGGACTTTTGCAGGTCGTCATTGTCTCTGCTCAGAAACAAGAGCTCCTGACATTCAGAGCTGACTGGGTTTCTTTCCCTTCTTGTTTTAAAAGGTCTGCAGGGGAGTTAGCTGCATCCTACCAGTGCCTAATTCACATTAACACGGTTCTCCTAAATCTTCAGACACGATTCCAATGTCTGTCCTTCTAACCGCTCCTCTCCTGTCGTGTGGGGTGCAGGAGACTATGTATGAGAGACACAGAGAGACGCACACTTGAGTGCCCCTGGTCAAGAGGGGGTTTTAACACTGGAATGCAGAAACAGAAGGAAATACCGATCAGCGCCTGGCTGCAACGGAGAGATGTCAGGGTAAGCACAGGCCTGGGGAAGAGGCTGGGTGGGGGTGGGGGGGGGCGGTGGTGAATAGATGCATTTAGGATGCTGAGAGTGGGGGGCACTGGCCCACAAAGAAGCCCATACAAGTTGCAGCCCCACCTGGGACCCTCAGCCCCGGGCCTGCAACAGCCCACGGCTGGGGAGCATGCCACTCGGCCCAACTTTGCACATCACCTTTCATTTCTGTTTTTGTGACAAGCAGCTTGATCCAGCCTGATCTCCACTATCTGTTTGAAGAGTATTCAGGACTATTTGCATCATTTTATCGCTAATGTATAATATATGGCTCTAAAGTGAGCCCAAGCGCTGTCTTGTTACCGAGCATAAAAAAGTAAGGGCAATAAAGATACATTAGTTCTCTCAAGCACAGCGGCTATAATGCAAGCGAGAAAGGTTGCTGCTTACAGTTAAGAGGCAACCTTTCTGCCTGGCTAAGACAATGGAAGAGTAAAGAAAATGTCAAATCAAGAAAAGCTGGATTTAGAGATGAGGCAGCCCAGAATGATGTTGGTGCCATATTTTGTGAAACTATAATGCTGTTGGCAGCAAAGATCCGTGTTTCTGATTCATCTAGGGCCGCATGGCAAAGCTTTGTCAGTCTGTGCAAGGTATAAATAATTCAGGGTGAGAGATGGCAATTACAGGGCCCTGCACAACCAAAATGAATATTTTATGAGGACTAAAACTGCTCTGGAATGAATCATGCACATGGAGTCACACATGGCGAGTGGTGGGTTCGCACATGCCAGCCCCAAGAAGAGAGGCGCCGCGGCCCTGATCTCCTTTCAGAGCGTTGACTATAAACCTGGCGAATGGTAAGAGGCAAACAAAATCAGCTAACCCGCCCCCACGCTCCTCATAGATGCTCAGTCCCTAAAATGTCCAGTAGGGAAGCCCAGGACCATGCCATAGAAACTCCTTGCTGATCCATCCCAAGCAGCCTCGTGGTTTGCTTATTTTTCTCCAATTGTTCAAACTATTGATAGGGTAAGCTGGGAACCTTCTCTTCGTGAGAAAAGGACTTGAAGTTCTTGCACAGGGAGAAGAACAGTTTCGTTGTCCTCGATGAAACGTGGGCGTGCTCCAGGAAGAGAAACGTGAGCGTGCTCCAGGAAGGAGTTGCAGCAAGCACGCGTCACGCCCTCTGCGTGATTTTCCATTTTCCTGTCGGGTAGCAGCACCCGCTATGGCTCTTCCTCCGCCTTCTGGACCTGAACCTCAAGTGGTCCCAGTCAATAGACTGAAGGGCCCGAGGCGGCGGCTTTTGCGTCCTTAGATCCAAACTGGTGCATCGAGGTTGCTTTCCTCGCTTTGAAAATTGGTAGACTCCTGATGGGGGCGGGCAGGATTTAAAGAGGTCGTTAAAGGCTGAAAGGAGGGTTTCATCTGTTACATTTCCTTCCAAAATGCTCCTGGTGAATTGCTAGAACAAATAACAACATTGTTCACAAGGCCGTGGAGGCCCAGTCCCACTGGTGAATGGCCATTGTGTTTGTCCAGCTACTGATACCTGCGCTTTTGTGGAGGAAAGAAGGCCGGGGCCACGACATCGGCGCAGCACAAGCACCCCTCTGTGCAGATGCCCAGAGCGGGTCCCGGCCGCGGTGGGAACCGAACACCAGATCCCTCTGAGAAGGTTTTCTTTAAATCCAGCTCCAATGCATTGTTTATGAAAACAAGGCTATTAGGTATATTAATAATTTGATAAATAGGGATTTGCCCTTAATTATTCATGAAGAACATTTGGCAACAGTAAAATTATATTCGCAGAACAGGTTTATAAACCAGCTAATTATAAATTAAGTATGCAAGAGAAAATTGCTAACCTTGAAATTAAAATATTTTATGATTCTGCAATTACAAAAAAAAAGGTAGGGAATTATCAAAACCCCAGTGTGGGCAGAGGGAGCAGCAGGCCTGGGCCTATACAGATGGCGGCGGCGCACAGGCCAGAGGCGTGACAGCAGAGGGGGTGGACCGGGAACCCCTGTCCCCTCCCCAGCAGCCCCTCCAGTCAGGGTTTGTGCAACTTTCCAAGAACTCATGGGAAGGAACCAGCAGCTGTCCACAAGGCAGCCCAGCATCTGCAGAAGGCCCTGGTCTAGTTCTTTGCAAAGGACATGGTGGTCCCCTCTGCTGGCCGCAAAGCCCTGGCACGTGAACAGAGCAGCATGTCCCCTGCAGAGAAGACCCCAATGCCCCTCCATGTCCCTGCCCTCCCGCTGGGGCAGGGTCTACAGGGAGCATGGGGGCCAAAGGGACAAGGCCAGAGCTGGTGGCACAGAAGCGTGGTCCCGCTTGTCCCCACTAGAGGGCTTCTCAGGCGGTCCTCAGTGGAAACCAGCAAATGCCATGGTGGGCGGGCAGCCTTAGGCTGGGAGCAGCTCCCGCCTGCAACACACTTAGGACAGACCCCTCCTGCGGCTGGGCCGTTCCACTGATATGCGGGCTCTGCTGCCTGGGCACGGCTTTCTTGTCGGACGTTTCCATCATCCACCTGCTCCCCAAACTCTGCAGCCTGCCTGCACCCCTCACCTGCTAAACAGCCAGCAACACATTCCCAGTGAGCTCCACACACATTCCCTTGACTCATTTGATAAGAGAAGACAGATGCAGGGGAATCTTCGGTTCACTTTCTAATGACCCGATATCCTCACTCATAATTTGGGCAGAAGTTAAAAGAGGAAAACAACCAGGATAAATAATGAATGTCCTGTTGGGTGCGGGGAGGGGAAATAGGCCATATTCCTCCACTTCTTTTCCCATAGCTATGTCACATCTGCAAAAAAAAAAAAAAAAAAAAATGCAAACTGTAGAGGCTCAGGACATGCAGAGGCCAGCCCCTGACCACTTTTACTATGCTATAACTCAGTGACTCTTTCACATTCCCTGAAATCAAAGGGAAAATGAGCAAAGCCCATTGAAGTGCCTTTTTTTTTTTTTTTTTTGGTTATGAAGAGTCTTGACTTCCCTGAGAGTCAAAAGCCCCATTAATTGTTCATGTACCAGAGGAAGTAGTGCAGGGCACACTCGTGTGCCCGAGTCCTTACCCCGATGCTTGGAGACACAGCTGCGGGTCAGATAGCCAACCAATCAGGGAGGTCTCTGGGAACTCAGATAATGAAAATTTTTTCATGTATAAAATCCTTAATCAAAATGCGAGTGGTGTCATCTTGCAGTGCAGACACTGCAACTTAAAATTAATATACAACAGAACCTTCAGCAGAAGGAACATCCCCGGGCTGCGTGGTACAAGTGCCCCTGAACTGTGGCCTGGACTGCCGAGACCCCAGGCGGCAGGCCGGCTCCAGGCCAGCATCGAGATCCCAGGGAAACAAGCTGTTGCTGCACCAGGATCCCCAAGGCCCGGAGGGTCTCCAGAATGTGAGGGCAAATCGGCAAAGATGATGTAGCACGAAGAGCGCCATTAACACCATGAGGTGTGACGTGCACAGCGGGGCCTCCGCCAGCCTAATACTGGGCACGGCTTTAAGGCACCGTCAACCAATTAGTTTAACTCGATCAGCTAGTATCTAAAGAATATTTTTATCATTTGGAGTAGACTATTTACCATTTGATAGGATACACTTCTTTACCTCTGGGATGCTCCACAGATGCTAAGCAACTTCCCCTAACAATATTTAAATTGCTTACAAAGCCTCTCTAAATATTTGCTATGTATTTAGCATGCCTAAGATTTGCCCGTTATCCCAAAGTCTTTTTGTTGTAAATTGCAATTTTACAACTTCATGCTCGTGATCTATTTTGACAAAGCTCTGCTGACACCCTCTATTGGCCTCCGAAGGCAAAAGAGCTGATACTCCACGAGTCACCAGAGAACTCTCAATTTGTTGTGAGACCGCGCTACTTTGCCATCCTCAATCTGCATGGAGAAAGATTAAACATTCAATTTGTTACTTGATAGGCCACAAGGTTCGCCACTTACCATACAAATGGAAAACATTACTGTCATTCCTCAACTTGCTTGCCTGAGTATTTTATTATTTGTAATATTTACTTCAGGGAAATTATGATTCATGTCATATTTATCTTCATGAAAAATGAGCATCTAAATGGAAATCACCTTTTGAATGTACCGGGATATAGTGTAACACTAATATGCTTCATGAACTATAAAATTTAGTCACAGTATATGGATATATTATAGCATGACTTTAATACTCTCCCATCAAGCAAATTTTCTCTGTGTTAAGCTGATACTCTGAGCCCTGATTCCAGTTTGATAATCATTACACCTACATGATGGTACAAGTCACTACTTGTAGATTTATGTGCCCTCTCAGCTCTTTTGCATTAATCTGCCTCTGAATAAGCTATTCGCACTTCCTCCCGTGCATGCAGGAAATTGGAATAAGGTGCAAATTTGTAGGCCTTAAA
>NW_026652278.1:3554057-3609057 GCF_009828535.3 Hylobates moloch | reverse complement strand
TTTGGTGTCTGATCTGTAAAAAGTTCTCGAGACAGATTTTCCACACGGCTACACGTCACAGCGCGGCAGCAACATGTGTGCGCCGGCTCCCATTCAGCATCTGTCACTGTCTCCTCCTGCCTCCGCACAGCCTTGAATCGGAGCTGCTTATCAGCACAGTGTCAGAAATCCGCGCTGCCTTCTCTTCCTCGTTTAATCTTTTATTAAGAGCTACATTGTGAGCTTCTGATAGCGAATGTCCTCCACTTCATCATTCATAAATCGGAGTCGACATCAATAAGGTGACAGCACCATGGAATCAAAAGCAGCGTGGTTAACTGCCAATGAAAACGTCTTAAATTTTCTAAACAATCCGCTGGCATTTCTTGATGCCAACAGAGTGCCACAAAGCCCCATTATGTGTGTTGGATGGTGAGGAACATAAGGAAGTTGTTCTCCTCCAGGCCCTGCCGGAGGATGGTGAGGCAGAGGCCGGCGCCCTGGACCAGCCTGGGTCATTTCAAACAGGCCAAAAGAACAGCGAGCCGTGTGGCTAAAATGTAAATAAATACAGCCTTCCCGACTTGCTGTGCGAGGGAAGCCCAGGACGAGAAACGGACATGTCCCAGTTGCTCTTTGAAATGGCCAGATCCAGCCGGAGGGAAGGCCAGGCCGGGGAGTGGCAGCAGGGTTGAACTCCTCCGCGGGTGAGGACGCTCCAGGGGCCACACTCGCAGAGCCGGAAAGGATGCCAGCACCGTGCGTGAAAAAAAGCCAAGAAAGTCCAGGTGACAAGTTCCTATGCTGGAACCCGGCCCTGCGTCTACATTCTCCTCTTCGGTGATAGCCGGGATACTTCTCTCTCCTCTTGATTGATGTTTTAGTCTGAGCTGTCATTAGTTAAATTAATTTTCTCTCTGAGATAGTGGAATAAGGTCCACAAAGGCAAATCTTATGAGGCTGTAAAAATAGACCATCATTTGGAAGAAATTCAGATGTGTTCCCTGCTCTTGTCATTGCTGCAGAAGAACACTTTAATTTGATATGAATTCCTCAAGAGAAACTTTAAATTAACTTAGATTTAGCTGTGTTTGAGGGATCGCAATTCAAAGCAACAAAATAAAATACTCTTTGCTGACTCCGGTGTTTCCACGTTCATGCTCCTATGTGCTCTTCTTTATTTTCTGCTCAGGCTAAATAAATGCCAATATTCACCTTGAAAGAGTCATCATAAAGTAACTCCCCTGGGATATAAAAATATCCTTCTCTCATCTTCCATCCAAACAGTGTCAGATGAAGTTAAAAGACCTGGTAAATGTGCTAAAATCTGCTTATGTGAATTATTTTTTTCCAGGATAACTGAGCAGCCATCACCTAAGCTGTCAGGATGCAAAGAGAAACGCAGAAAGACCGTTTTATAACCTAAGAGCAAGGATAGGGGGTAGGAGGGGGCTGGAGAGAGGCACAGAGGGAGGGGAGGAAGGGCACAGAGGCCACAGATTCCCCAGCGGTCAGCACCAGCAAGGTCCTGGGGGACAGCTGGTGCAGCCTCCAGGGACAGAGGGGGCCTGGCCAGCACCGGCCCAAGGTCCTCCTGGGCAACCCCCAGTGCCCTGACCTCCTGGACTCACTGCCTGATGCCAAAGGGCCTCCAGTTCTCCTCACTTTGAGGAAGTTTAACTCGAACCTCCTTCATCAGAGATCTTGTTTCCTAAACAGCCCCCAACATTGATGGTGCTGTAGCCAGGATTTGCCTGTGAGAGCACTCATGAGGAGCACCATAGCGGGGGTGCTCCTGAACTTCTGCGTACAGATTTCTTGGCTTTTTCCGTCACAGGCTTTGACGCCCCTCATCCACAGGCAACCTGGGTAGACTTCCATGGGAGGGCACCTCAGAGCAGGATGACTGAGTTCATGAAGGTCCAATGCAAACCCAAAGGTCTTGGGAGCCATTGAAAGCACACATCACCCAACACCCATGGGGCCAAGTTCAGGGACTTGGGAGCCAGTAAAACCAGGTATTACCCAACACCCATCAGAGCCAAGTTCAAAGGCAGGTTCCATGCATAATTCTCTTGGCTGGTGAGTCTTTTTCTGGCACGCCCTCTGATAAGAACCATTCTCAACTGTAGGATGCTCTTGACATCTAAGTGGGTCCTTCCAGGTCAGACAGTCAAGTACATCTGGAGTGTCTCATCCAAGTGGCTGTGGCCCTCTTAGCTGGGAAGAAGCCAGAGGCTGCCAGTGCTCAGCTGACATCTCCACATGACTTACCACCACTCTGGCAATGTCATAATTATGACGCCTAAACTTACCCTGTTTATTTGCAGGCTAGAGGAATGCATGATTGTTTATTTTTATTACAAATATTGATGGTAACTCACAGGCATTTACTTCATTGCCATTTCAAGTGAAATTGCCCATCATAAAATATCTCCAGAATTCTGATCCTGATTAGCTTCCAGAGCTGATCCAGGGTGCTATCCTACCATTTGTCTTAATTTTATTTTGCTCTCCCTAACTGCACACACCACTTCAGGAATATCTGGAATTTTGTTTTAATTGTGCAGCTTTCAACTCACACCACATTTCTCTTTGTGTTGAAAGCATCCCGGTGATTTATCCTCATTATTGTGTAAATAGGTTTCGGCAGTTCTCAGTAAATAAAACAAAGACTGACAGGAGGAGAAGAGGGAATTTGCTTTCCTACCAATTAGAGTAGCCTTAGGCAGTACTTTTAAGAGGAGATAAATCCTGCAAATCACTAAAATGATCCTGTCACATGCACCAAATATTAAAATCGCACAGCGGCGCCCTCGGTACAGTTTGCTCTGGTTTAATGAGTTGGGGTGGGCCTCATGGCGAGGGCTGCAGCGCACAGTTGGGGACCCTTGACTGACAGCAGAGCTCACACCCAACTGCAGCTTCCCAACCTGTGTGGCCAGATGGAAAATCACAATCCGGCGGAATCCGCAGCTTTCCAGCTAACGAACATTCCCAAATTGTCTTTTCAGCGTCTACCTGTAAAAGCTTTCCCCATGATAAATAAATGCAAACTCTGCTCCCTATTAGCTGAGGTGATGCTTTTAATACAAAATCTATAGTCTGTGCCTACTAGGGAAGCAACATGTTAACTTCTGCAACGGGGGAAGTTTTCAGGGAATTAAAAGTGAGTTTACTTCATCTAGTGTCACACTTAGTTCCCTACAACAATGCAACTAGTTAGTTGTTCTCTACAACTAGTTAGCTGGGGAAACACAAGGAACTTCCAGACATTTTTTTTTTTTTTTTTTTTTACTATGTTTCAAAGCCTCATCTACTTTCTCCAGCTTTGCGGTGCAGTGGTCCACCTAACTCCACGGCAAGGAAACCAATGGACGCCATGAACACTTTAACGAGAGTTGTGAGCCCATCCTCTTCAAGGCTGGTGTGTGACCTGGGGCGCTGGGTGCACGGGCGTCTTTCCATTTCCAATCCATGGCCACTGGGGTTCAGAAGCATGGCACGCTATATGGGAGGTACATCCATATGGGACCGGTCACAATGGAGCTGTAACAGCCATCAAGATGTTCACCATAAAACCCAGCAGAAAGTCCCGGAACAGACAACCCAACAGGCAGGCCCAGTGTTTTGCGTTTTTCAGTAACCACCTTTCCTCTCTCTGCCACTGTCAGGTCTTACACCTGGTGACAATGACACTTGGTATATTCAGCAACAACTGTTAGCTTGTTACAGCATCTTTGTGAAACTCTTTATGAGCGTGTAACTAACTGTACGACAAGAACTCCCATAACCCGAGACCCGGGGTCAGTAATGCATTGAAACAAAACAAGACACACAGGACTTCAGTACAGCAAGGACTCGTGGGGAAAGGGGTGCCTGGCAGGGCAAGACAGAAGGAGCCCAGGTGCTCTGAGTCAGCTTCCGCCCACCCTGCCCCTGGGCCTATCCAGCCCGGTAAATGCCAATTCACATCCAAGAGACAGTGGCCTCTCTCAGGATTCCAGAAGTATTTAAGATTCACAAGTGATTCTCCATGAACTCACCACCACTGCCTTCCAGGATTTGGAATGAAAATGCCTGCAAGTCACAGAAGCAACACAACAAAGAGAACACAACGCAATTCTGTGGCTTTGATGAAAGTCATACGCACGTTTCACCTTTTTCTTGACATCTTAGTTTTTAGCTTCCAACTCAAGTTCCCTTCCACCAGTGTTAGATGGACCCAGGTGAAGCTGCTGGTTTTGAGCATGTGCTGGTTCAGTATATACGGTTCAGTCTAATATTTTATGCAAAGCCGATATCAAAACCATAAGGCCAATTTCCAAAGTAATATTTTTTTTTTATAAGAGATGTTTGGAAGGCCCTTGGGCATAGAAATCCTTGGACTGGGCTTCCCTTGTAAGGAATGACCCAAAGTGTCTGCATTTAGTAGCTGTGGTTATTTTATTCTACCTGCTCTTTTTACCCACGTAGCATTCCGTAAGCACCTGTGCTCAGTGCTAAATTTATGAAGAAAGAGATTACAAATATAGCATCGCACCCTTACAAAGTTCAGATTACATCCCATTAAACGATATCAAACTGTCAACTACTAAACCTATTCGATGAGGAAATGTATTAGAGAGATACTGGTGCGTTGTTTTACAAATGTTTGTTGAGACATTTCCTAATGGTCCTTCTCCTGGATAAAGATCCACAGAATCAGGGGTGGGGACATATTGGGCCTGAAGTAGGATGTGATTTTTGATGAGAGTAAAATCCTTTTTCTCAAAGGTGCTCTGAGAGGCACTTTCTTGCTGTCATGGGGAGTCCATGACCCCAGGCAGTCATTTGGTGGAATTTTAATTGCTGCAAAGCCATCATAGGAATCACAGCATTTTACTGCTGGGAGACGAGTCTCAGATAGAATTCAATCCTAAAGTTGACAAATGGAGGCAGAATATCAGCCAGTGAAGTCTCCTCTCCTTCCCATCTGTTCTTTCTGTCCTCAAAACCCTATACACAATTCCAAAGGGCTCGCTGGAAAAGTCGCTGCCACTCTCAGAAGACGGGGTCACATGACTGAAGACTATGACCCACGTTTCCTTCAGTTGGTTCAAGATAACATAGTTGGTGGAAGATACTCAGGCAGTTTCCTTTTATCCTACTTTGGAATTCATGCCTTTCCACTTAGAATGCCCATCCCCAACTCATCTCTGAGGGTGCACAGACCCTTCATCTTCATAGCCAGGACCCCAAAGCCTCCAGGGTTCCTGCACTACCCCTTGGTTAGGTCTTAACTGGTGACAATGACACTTGGTATATTTAGCAACAACTGTTAGCTTGCTACAGCATCACCCCAGAGTCATCATTCCCCAACACATTATTCTCCTGTATTATAACCATTTGTTTCTCCCACCTCCTGCCAAACGTTAAGGGATACAGGGCTATGAATATGGAGATGGATGGATGGATGATTAGATGGACAGATGGATGGATGGATAAATGGATGGATGGACAGAGAGAAGGTAGATGGATGGATGGATGGATGGATGAGCAGATGGATGGATGAATGAATGGACAGACAAGTGCACATATGGATAGATGAACAAAGGATGGATGAACAGATGGATGGATGGATGGATGGATGGATGGATGGATGGATGGATGGATGGACAAATGGATGGATGGATGGATGGACAAATGGATGGATGGATAGACGGATGGATGGATGGACAAATGGATGGATGGACAAATGGATGGATGGAGACAGACATCTATGGATAGAACTATATAATATAAATATATAGACACAGACATAAGATTCATATAGATCTCTCTATCCATCCATCATCCACCCTTTAGAGCAGGAATATTTTAATCACCTCAACTCAAATTAGATTTTGAATAAATATTTCTTGAATAAATAAATGAATGGATAATTAGTTACTCCTAAAGGAACAGAAGCAACTCCTTAAATAGCTCCCTATATTGCAACTGCAAATTTTCATGGAGTAGGAAACAGACACAAGATTATAATCATGAGACATTTCTGAAGCAAAGTCAACTTTGTCCATAAGATGAGGGTTCTGCCACCATGTCCATGAGATAACCAGAAAGAGCAAGGCTGTGCCTTTCAGGGGTGAGTTCGTCCCACTAGAGATGTGCCCTGTGGGGTGAGGTGACTGTAGACCCCAGGGCTCCACCCTCAGCTCTTCCCTGTCCTTGTCTTTCCATCAACTTGGGGCTGGAGACTCCAGGGAAAGTGTAGCTCTGTCCTGACCTTGATGGCACAGAAGGGCTCCAGGGTGCACTGTGCAACATGGTGGTCACAAGCCACAGGTGGCAACTAGGCATGTGGTAGGGGCCAGTCCTCATGGAGATGTGCTGTTTGTGTCCAATACACCAGATTCCCAAACTTAGTGAACAAGATACAATTTAAAATATGTCAGCAATTTTATATTGACTACATATTGAAATAATCATCTTTTGGCTATATGAAGGAAAAAATTACTTCTTATATTTTATATTATAAAAATATTATCTCTTTTTACGTTGTTAGTGTGGCTACTTAAAAAATTCAATAGTAGTCAAAATTTTAGATGGCTTTCATGTGTGGTTTCTACACTGTTCACTGGCCAGCACTGGTCTTGGGAGCAGGCTGGGTCTCTCCAGGGACTAACCCTACCTGGCCTCCCCACTCCATGAAGAAGCAGGGATGGAGGATCCTCCCAGGCCCTCACACACCATCTCTAGAGGATGGCAACCTCTGGGAGGCCACACAGCTCAGCGAGAACCGCAGCCTCAGCCTCTCCAGGATGGTGGTGGGGAAGGGAAGGGCTTCCCAACCGTTGCAGGTCCTGGGAACCCTGGAATTGAACTCGCCTCCATCCTGCATGGCAACCTCCCCCCTGGAGGCTGCCCTCGTGGGTTGGGCCCCCGAGGTGATATTTGTTTCATTAATGCAACGCTCAGACACTCAAACACTGCTTCACATTCTACAGCGATTCCAAAAGTGATTTCCACAATATGATTTACATACTAGCTGAGTGTAAATTTAGAATAATTTGGCCTGAATGATCCTTACTAGAATAGATGGCCACAAGAAAAGAATGGTGAATAAAAGCAGCCTTACTCAGAATCTAAGCAATTTGCTGGCAAATACAAGCAGCATTTCCCCAGATTATAATTTACACTGTATTAACTGTCAAGAGCGCTTTTGAGAAATATAGATAACAATTCAGATGCAATCGATAGGGAGTGACAGTTGATTTTAAAGCTTAATGCAAGACAAGAAAGAAATGACTGGGGCATCAGCTCTGGAAGAATAAATTTGTTTTGTATTTGATTTTTGTGTTAAATTTATTACTGCCAAGAAGAGCTCTCTTTCAATAATATTAAGAACAAGATTGTGAAATTGCAACATGTTCGTCTCCCACAGTTTTCACGGCATTGCCAATATAAAATGACGCCCCTGTTCACTACTATGTATAGAGCTGATGAAACTGCTGCGGATTCCTCTAACTTTCAGTTTCCGTGCCCTGTGCAGGATCCCTCTTAACCCCTCTCTGCACTGGCAGGGGCCTCTGTTTGGACCCTCGGGTGGAACGGGCCCTCTCCTGGGTGCTGTCACACCCTCCTGTGAGTCTAGGGAGAGGACAGTCCCTATGGGACCAGAGGACACTTCTGCTTAGTTCTGAGGTGGCCTTAACAATAGGCTTATTTCTAGAAATGCCTACAGTTGGCTGTTCTAAGATTAGAGAGTTCTGTGAAAACAAAAACTTGAAAAAAACGTCAGGCTAAACCTCAATTGTTTGATGGAGAAGGGTTGTTGTATCCCTGTCCTAGTCAACAGAAGCTTTTTTTTCGATTCTGTCAAAATGTCCAGTGTATATAATCTTAGGGTTTCATGTTCCTCTGTGAGATACCACAAGAAACTTACTTGACAAATACCAGGGAAAAAAAAAATTTCCCTTTTAGCCCAACTCTATTATACTTCTTATTTTCTCCCACCAGCTGGGGTTGCCTCTCCGCAGCCCTGCACACTCGAAAACCCACCAGCGTGGCCAGCAATGAAATGATGAAAGTTGCCACAGTTCAAACTTATCCATACTTCTCACTTATGACATGATTGATTTTCCTTCAGAGCACTCAAACGCAGGATTGTCTTCCTTCTTTTTTCACTGTGGAAACAGCTAATGTATACAGCCTTGGCCTGCCAGAGAAGGGGGAAGCGGCTGACATGTAGAAGAACAACTGAAATGAATACGGATGAAATTTGAAAGTGCAATTTTCCATCTGTCAATCACCTTTCAAAGGGACCCGTTAACCACCAATCGGGAGACCCTGGGCGAGGGCGCCCCTGTTTGCAGCTCTCCATGCCAAAGGCCCCTTGGCCTCATTAATCAAGATATTTGCTGCTGATCAAAGTTTTGCACAGGTATCCTGCACTGACTTGGAATGCTCCGGGAATATTTTATTAGGTTTCTTGAGATGCTATTGATAATTTATATTTTGAATTAAAACAAATGGTCTCCTCTTAAACAGAATTTGATTAGGTGATGACAAAATCTATTTCTCTCGCTCTGGTGATGGTACGTGGTGGATCTTTCCCGGAGCTGCCTCAGAAGAAAATGTGAGGTGCTGTGGCATTAATAATGGATAGTCACCCCAACCCTTCCTGGCCGCAGCACCAAGTGCCTCGAAATACAGCCAATTAAGGTTTATTTAATTATTAAGGTTGAATAAATAACAGCGAAACATGTTAAAAATCTTTCAGTTTCAGTCAATCATAATAAAAAATTAATGAGACTGGATAGAGAGCCATAAAAACTGATAGACTGCGATCGTGAATTATAAATTGGTATTGATTTTTTCCTTTGCAATAACACTCTCAGGTAATCGTACGTTGTCGCATGTAAAGTGCACTCTCCTGGTTGAGACTAATATTAACTATCAAATATAGATGAGACAGAGGCATTTATGACACTTCAGATTTCACAAACAAAAAGCAAAAAATACAATTTGTGGAATAATAGCAGCACTGAACAGAGAATCCTAGGGTGTTTATGGGAGCCGGCCGGGACCCCACTGAGCCGTGGATCCATAAGACACAGCTACCTCATTCTTCTCCTGCCATTTCTCCTCTGATATGTTACCTTGTTAGTATCACTAAGAAAAGCATAAATATTTTTTATTATTTGTGAGGCTCATCCCATCTTGCTTAATAGACAGGCCACATGGAGTTAAAGCCATATTATATGACCTGGTGCAGAAGTGATCATTCAAAAACCCAAAGCACATATTTTATACGCCTGGCTTTATTAATTCTAAGTCCCCAAGAAATAGCGGGAGGATTTTCCAGCTTTCTGTTTATTGAAGTAACGTGGAAACAAATAAGACATTTCCCTAAGCTAGCTCAGATAAAGTGGACAATTACTATTGGCATTCCACATGTAAATATTTAACACTTCACAGCTAGTTTGCACCTAAATACCCATTAGATGTTGCTACAAGCCTGGACACCATTTCCCAGCAGAACTAGGTGGGCCGTCCTGGGCAATGGTTATCGGATTAGGGCGAATACAAATCTCATTCCAAATAGCGCTGGAAGGGGACACGGGCTAGAGGAGACAGGATATACCTGAATAGGGTGGCTTCCTTGAGTGACACAAACCAACTACTCCAAGAAAACTCAGACAAAGCCAGTATCGGCGCAGCCACCGCCGCTGGCCCAGCTAATTGATAAGCCGCGTTGCAGTTCGTTAGTGGCGTTGATTGGATTTCCCTTGTTTGGGGGAAGCATAGAGGAGACATCATGAACACAGGCCAGCTATGCACACATGTGGCTGCCTGTCTGAGTTCAGTTTCCGCCTCCTTTCCACTGCCTGGCGTGGAACAAACATCGAGAGGCGTGAGGCCACCATTTTTTTAGGATGCCAGTGATCCAGTTTACACCAATAAGTATGGCCCATAAGTCGACTCTTTGCAAATTCTAAACACGATGCAACTGCCTCTTTAAGTAACTCTGCTTCTTAAAGATATACTAAAAGTATTCTTTTAATAAGCAAACCGTAGTCAGAGTTAACAACGTGGACTTTACCTGCCCACTCTGATTTTAAGCACAGGTGGTGAAGGCTTTCCTTCCCAATTAAGTTATTCTGCCCCTTTGCTGGCATTTGGAACTTGAAAATGAATGGGCTGGGATTACCCTTCCTAGAGGGTGGCTCTTTCATCCTTTAACTTCCCCACGACTAGGAAATGCCACTGCCCAGAACCCATGATGTCCACACGGCTGCCCTGGATGGAAGAGGCCAGACATGGAGGGATGGGCCCTCTGCATGGGTCTCTCTTGCAAGAAAGTAAATCCCATGGCCACGAACACGGGGATCCCCAGTCTCCCACCAAACCACAGGCAATTCACACCAGCAGCTTCTTCCTGGACGCCCTTCCTGTGCAGACACTACAGACTCTTGAAAGCAACTTTGTTCACAACATCTCTGGCCTCCAGTTAGCCCTGCCTTCCCAAGACTCCCTGACCCTCTGTTATCAACCTTGTGCCGCTGGAAAAGTAGATGGCCCTGGGAGGTGACACTCCCTAGGAATAGCAGCCACTGGATAGGGCACGCGTCTGGTCACCCTGGCTCTCAGAGGGAGGCCGCGGGTTCTCATTCACCTGGCCTGGGCTGCCATCTTTGGAGCAGCAGCTAAGCCTTAAAAATCAGCCCAAGAGCAACTGTGACAAACTCTGGAAGTCAAGCCTGGAAAACATACCTGGGAAGGTGGCCCAGTGAGGCTGGTGTCCGGGCAGCACTGTGCATGCTGGGTGCCTGCTTGCACCCCATCCAAGCCTGCGAACCCCCATGCTGGCCAGGGACCTTCTGTGGCACACCATCAGCCACCAGGGCCCTGGGGTCTCCCCGGAACAGCAGCACCCGCCCCTGGGCTCACAGACTCTGAGAGCCCTTCTCCCAACCCTTCCCTTGCCGCTCTGACCTCTGCGCTCTGGAAACAATTACTCCTGGAAGGCCTGTCAATATCATTATTTTTACAAGAAATCAATACGCCTCACAAAGTTAATGGGGGATTCAGGCAGGGAGCGTTTACCTCCTCACTGTCAGGGGCTCAGGCTCTGCTCAGCG
The DNA here is from genome assembly GCF_009828535.3 of Hylobates moloch. NCBI lineage: Eukaryota > Metazoa > Chordata > Mammalia > Primates > Hylobatidae > Hylobates > Hylobates moloch. The sequence goes on along the minus strand of NW_026652278.1, from coordinate 3,597,955 downwards.
CCGATGACAGATCCGCCGACACCAGCAGACAGTAAGCAACGCGTGGAGAGGAGGCCGGCGCTGCAGGCAGGCGTGGAGGCCGTCAGCAGTGCCGCGCTAACGAGCCCGCCCAGGGCTGGGGTCCACTCGGGCCGCTGGGCCAGGGGCCGCATGGGGCAGACACCCCAGAGCTCTGCCCAAATAAGGCCTGAGTCCCCTCTGTGAAGGGAATCGGAGCCTTCAATTACTTGACATGTGTCCCGTAAGCACAGACTGTACACATACTCAAGTCCTTGGCCAGTACAGGGTCTGAAAGAAGAGTTAACTGCATCTGTTGTCTTTAACAAAAGGGACTGCTTCTCCTTCCCCGCCCGACCCTAACACTTACAGAATTAAAAACCAAGAAATAGCTATGTGTATGCACACACACAAAAAAATACATACAAATATACATGTATATATATTCACAAACCCAGTCAGAAGTAACTACACTGATGATCCTAAAATCCACATTGGAAGGGTCCGGAGAGCCATCCCCTACCACAGTTTGGCAAATATACACCAAATCTCCATGAAAAATATCTCAATACATCAATTCAAGTCCCTATTTTTCTTATCCGAGATGCCAGGTCTATGGATCGTCCACCCAGCTCCTACGCTCCCTGCTGTGGGTCCCCCCTTCTTTTCCCCATCACCTCCCCCAGAGCCCTAGGTATAGGATTAAAAATTAAAGTTACAAAGCTGTCCAGGGCACAGGCCTTCAGCACGCTCTAGCCCACACTGAGACGGCACCCTAAAATCCTTCCTAGACCCCCAGCCTCCCTGCTCAGCGGCAGTTCTGTCCGCAAACCTGGCCTCTGCATGGTCACGTGGTCCGAGGGGAGGGTTCCAAGCAGCTTTACTGCGGCTGCAGCCTGGCATAGCCACTCCTAGGGCACAGGTGCCAGCAGGGCCATGGCCGAAGCTGCTAACGAAACGACTTGCCCACACGGAGCTCAGCGCGGAGGCTCCGGACCCAGCGCCAACCACCAGCACATCATGATGGGCACTACCGCCGACTGCCCACTCCAAAACCCCACACCTGCCTTCCAGGTAACTGCAGGGCCCATGGAGAACGGGGTCATTCCTTTATAACAGAGCAAAGCATGCCTCTGCCCCCACACAGTACACGGCAGTGACCAAGCCCCACGGCTGTGAGGGACCTCCAGCCCACGGGTGGGCCAGGGCCGGGCCAGGGCCAGACCAGGAGCCATGATCCCGGCACACTGGGTAAGGTCACAGGGATACTTCTCCTGGCCTGACAGGCGCAGAGACCCACAGGCCTTCCCGTCCCACAGCCAGCTGGATAGAAGCAATGCAGAGCCACAGCCCAAGCCTTGGCTTAGAGGACTGTCCTCAGTTTACCCAACAGGCCCTTTCTCTCTAGACTCTGTCCTGGATCCTCTCTCACTCCTGCTCCACCTCCCTCTGCTCTGCCCCATTCGCCCTCCCCTATCCATTCTCCAATCACTTCCCTCTTCCATCCCATTTCAGAAACCCCCCATCCCCACCCAGGCCCCTGAAGCTTGGAATAGTGTCCAAAAGGCCGCCAAGAAAAGGCATCCGCCTGCCTCAGCTGCTCCAGCCTCCTTGGTGGGCACGGGACGGGAAGAGGGGTGAGGAGGGGCTGGGGGCTGCTGCTGGGCTCACGGGGCAGGGACAGTTAGCCGACCTGTCATTCAGAACCGTGTATGCCAAAACACTGCTATGCAAAACAGCATGAATGAGATCTCATAGTTGACATGGGGGAAATGGTGACCCCTCACTCCTACTCCAAGCTGGGAAGCCCAAGCCCAGGTGGGCTTCCAAGTGCCCTCTCACGCACAGGGAGGCCGGTCCGGCAGCCGAAGGGAGCTTTGCCAACAAGGAAACAACTGGAGTGGGCACAGGGGTCTCCACGAGGCCTCATGGAGGAAACGCACGGCTGCTTCCTCCCCAGTGCAACACACGGCCCAGCAAGAACACGTGACCTCAGTCAGATGTGCACATAAACTCAACGCCCAGCTGTGCACATCCTCCCGTGTGGGACTCCCCATGAAGGAATGCCACTGAATGAAGAGGGCTCCCACTAGGACCCACAGGAGCAACTGGCCCACCACAAAGTACAAAAGTTGGGGGAGGTCTTCGCGCACCAAGAATTTCAACTACACTGGCTCTTTCCTGCACGTGGAATATCGCCCTCCATTCCTGGCCTCCAAGGTAGAGGAAGAGGCAAGCTGGACCCCGGAACCCTAGGAAGGGCCCTGCGGCTCCTCTCCCCACTATCAACAGTGTGGAATTTACACCGGGCCTTTACATCCTTACCAGGCGCTTCACAGCTTTTTAAGGCCTTAATGCAAACCATATGCAGAGCTGCCTGCTCACCAAGGCCGCCAGCAGCTGCCTCCTGATTGGCTCCTGCAGGATGGGAAATAGAGGTCTCAGAGGGGAAAAAACAACAAACAGATCTCTTGTCTACAAAGCAGAACTCAAAACATTTTTCATGCATTCTAGGCTTCTCTAGGAGCAGCAGGCTGTTTAAAAAAATACCTGGCCCAAATTGAGCATTTGCTTGACATGATGGAAAAGTGAGTGCTATTTTCTGTTATATTGCCCCTATTCTACATCGACAAGAATATATTTTTTCCCTGTTCCCAACTGATTTCACAGTAGTGAACTCCGTTTATGAATTATCTGACACATTTCTTGCAATTCTTCTGACAACAGTGCTCAGTGGAAATTTCAAGGCCCCTCTCTTCTGACAAGTAGAAATATCAATATTTGAATAAATTGTGGATTTTAAACTTCTCACTCTGATGCGCCACAGCAAGGAAGACTGAATTCTTCTTTTACTGGGTCTAATCCCCCTGAGCCTCAGGAAGAAATCTGTATGCAGCGTTTCATTACAAGAAAGCAGTACTGAGTGACATTTGAAACACACATCTAAGTCGACCTGATGAAGTTTACTTCCTTCCAACAACAAATAGCAGCTTTGTATCATCCCCCCTTCTTGGGGGAAGAGCAGCACAACTCTGGTGTCTGAGCAAAAAACCGAAATGTTGATTCACAAATTGACAGCCCAATCTTTAAACAAATGTGTTTCTTGGGGGGAAAACGCAGCTTTGCTCGAGCTAAGCATTTTTCTCTTGCCTGACAGAAGCATTCCGGGCCTGATTAGAAGGGCCTTGTTAGGGTCCGCCTCAGACACTCTGACTCCACGTTTTAACAAGCATGCAAAGAAAACAGCATAAAGATAACAAAACATTGTCATTACCATCTCCGGTGACTCTGTGTGCCTTTAACACTTGCACACATTTTCTCCTGGTGGCTCCCACACAGTTGCATGCACCGGGCAGGGCCCAAGTCTGGCTCCAGAGGTCCCTAAATGAGGGACTTTCTGCACTCACAGTGCTGATGGACTGGCAGGGGCATGCAACTCCAGCAGCATCCTCTTCTTTTCTTGGATGAATAAACATGGATAGTTTATTGCCGAAACCGTATGTGGGCCTCAGCAGTATGATGAATGGCCTGTATTTCCCGGGGAACGGCCGGCAGAGCTGCCTCCTCCAAGCGCAGCCTGACGGTCCTGATGCTGCAACCTCGAGCACCCCAGAGCTATGGTTCCCTGAAATGTATTCCTTGTAAAAAATAAATAACAAGATACAAGCCAGAAGAGAAAACCTGGGGGGTGCTACGAATGCCAGATCACCACTGGTGAGAGGCCCAGGGGTCTGGCTGTGAGCCTCAGTTTCCCCCTCTGTGGGAGGGGGCGGCGGCACCCACCCTGCAGAGCAAATGGAAGGCCCCGTGCCAACCCTTCACACAGGCAGGACTCAGCCAGGCCAGGTGCCATCTCCTCATCTAAATCCCAGACGCTCTTCCCCAAAAGCTAAGCTGAGTGTGTCCAGCCAAATCCTTCATTTACTCATCTCGCTTCTCATCTGAATGGAACTCCGCCTGAAAACTCTGCACGGATGACCATGGTCTCTCGTCCTACCTGCGGATACAAGAGCCAAGGCCCGGTGGTTCAAGAACCCCCATCCCATTCACAAAACCCACTCATGCAATTTGGAAGTATGAGATCCCAATGTAAAAAAATGTTGAGGGGTTCCTCGAAGGACCTGAGGCCAGGCTGGGGCCAGGAACCAAAGGGAACTCCAGGGGGCAGAGGGGCTGACCTCTCCCCTACCCACCCCCCTCCAGCCCTGCACCCGCATCCAGCTTTGAAGACCGAGGCGGCTGCGGAGGGCAATCTTGCACATTTCAGACAAACAGCATCTGTGATTTTCCCTTGGCAGCGGTGCGGCATTGGGCATCAGTGCTCTGGGCAGCCTTGGGAGAGGGAGACTCCCAGGCCTGCATCCTAAGGACTGGCCTGGGGAAGGTGGGGCACAGGCTGGTTCACTGGAGCCCTGAGGCGCGTGCAAGGTGCTTTCGAAAATACCGTTGGCCACTCGGAGCCGCAGGGTGGGGAAGACACTCCAGCAGTGAGAACGGCAGGAGAACGGCCGAAAACAAAGTGAATCCCCTGCTGGGCATGCAGGGCTTGGAACGGGGATGGTTCCTCCTCTGAGGGTAGGAAAGGAGAAGGCTACCCCTCCACCTGAGCCCCGGGCAGCAGGGGCCACGGGCGCAGGAGACCCACTGTGCGGCTGGTCCATCTGAAAGCTCGGGGCAGGGTGGGCCCACGCTCCACCTTTGCCATGGTAGAGCCACCTGCATGGGAGACCCTGGGAGGCCCCTGAAGAGGCTTCAGCTGCCCCTGGCCACTACCCACCAGGTGTCAGGCCCTGCACCTTCTCCCTGCACCAAATGGGTGTCATGAGAAGGGAGGCTCAGTGAGCAATAAAAGACCCTCAGGGTCCCCTAGGGCATCACATCAAGTCTGGGTAAGCCAGTGGCCAGAGGCCGAGAGAACGTGAGGGGCAGGGACTGTATCTATGCATCTGTGAAACGGGAACGTGCTTTGCATGGCTGTGGGACAGAGCCCCTGAACCAAGACACAAATGTGCTTGGCAAACCTTCGGGCCCTTCAAGAGTTTGCTGCTCCTCACTGCATGAAGAGGTCAAGGACGCCCATCCACTGCGGCAGTTCCAGCCTCATGGACAGCACTGGGGCAGAGGGAGGGATGAGGGAGAAGAAACGGGACATTCACTTCTCTAGACAACAAATGATTCTCAGATGCTGCAATGGGGCGCTGGGAACTCAGCAAGAGGCTCTGTGATGTGAGGCCTCATTTCAATACAAGGGCCCAAGACCCAGGGCCCAGCAATGAGCAGGATCCCACAAAGGATGGCTGGGGGTTCCTCTTGTTGGCATCTGGGACAGGAAAGGGGGAGCAATGAAAAACCTCAACTCCCAAAGCTACTATTACTCAAAAGTAAACACAAAAACACTTTCTCTGGGAGAGTTATGATTTAAAATACTCACCCATGCATGTGCGCGCGCGCGCGCGCACACACACACACACACACACACACACACACACACACACACACACACACACAAGTCGGGTGTTGCTAGGAAGTGAGTCGGGGGAGCCCGTTCGTGCGGGGTGTGACGTCCCGTGAAGTTTGTTGTAACGAGCGACAGCCCAGACATCAATGCTGGGCGAGCACAGCCGCCGAGAGTGTGGGAAAGCTGTGCCCACAGATGGCCAAGCATGTGGAGGAGAGCACAATATTTTATTTAAATATCCAAATACAAACACATTCCCGCGTGGCACCAACAGCCGCCTGAACACGCCCGACGCCAGCTTGTGCTTTTTCCGTTTTGTCTAGAAATTTGGGTTGCACTAAATTCTCGGCTGAATGAAGATGAGAAAGGGCTGGCAGAGGGGGTGGCTCCAGCTCTCTGAGAAGCTGGCTGCTTCCCGGGTGGCAGGGGGAGATGGCCCCTGGGGAGACGGGGAGGGTACACTGCCTCATGCCCAAACCACCAGCTTCTAGTTGAGAAATCAGAATTTTCTCTGCAGAATAAGGAAAAAACATTGTCACCATGATTCAGGTGGAGCTGGCAAGACTCAGGAAATTCAATAGGGTCCCGCAGGGGCTCCGGCGGGGAAGGAGAGGGCCTGGGACATGACCCTCCAGCCATCATGGAACAGGATGGGCAGGGCCGGCCCTCACTGCTCTCTAACAGGGAAAAGCCACATCTCCACTTTGGAAAACACAGGTATGTGAGAGCCTGGGGGAGAGACGGGCGGGTGCACTCAAAGCTTCCCTGGCAGGGGTGAGACCACCAGGCCCAGGCACACGACATGCCTACCAGCTCTGTGACCCTGGACGAGCCACAGTTCCTCGTGAGCCTGAGGCTCCGCATCTTCAAAATGGGAATGACAGTCTCTCTCTGTCCACCACCTCATGCTCAGCAAGAATTAAATAAGACAATGCCTAGGAAATGCTTGACAAGCCCCTGATCTGCCCTGTGCATGTGGACTGGATTCAGGACGGGTGCAGAAAACGACACCAAGAATGATTATCCATGCAGGGCATCTCGTGTTGCTTCCGAAATTAGGCACAGCCTAGAGAAGCGTTTGAGAGCAGTGGAGTTGAAGGCACTCCAGGAGGCTCAGAGGGGCATGAAGGCCAGGCTTGCTGCAGTGGCCCGGGTCTCCACAGCTCAGGAGCCAGCAGGGCCAGCGAGAGGCTGGATGCAGGGGCTGTGACCCCAAATCTCCAGCAAAGCTCAGGGCCGGGCCACCAGGGGCCACAATAATGGACCCTTGGCTGAGGCCATTCCCTGACCTCTCAGGGCTCTGGCTCACTCTCGGCCTCATGGGCCACACCAGGGACAGAGGCCAGCACAACCCAAGGGAGGCACAGTGAGCAGGACGAACGTGCTCCCTGGGAAATGTGGAGGAGTTCCTGCCACAGCAGAGGAGGGCATTCCTGCTGGGGTGGGAATGAGGACTGGTGACCCCCAAAGCCACATCCAGGCCTGAGTTTCTGAAACATCAGCAGGAAAAGAAATCTAGAATTCCCAGAAGAAAAAGAGATCCATTAATAATAAGTACAATAGATTTGTAAAGACTAAACCCATAAACAAAACCGGTTACTTGTCATGTATTAAAAGTGGGACACAGGCCAGGTGCGGCAGTTCACACCTGTAATTCCAGCACTTGGGAGGGCGAGGCGGGTGGATCACCTGAGGTCAGGGGTTCAAGACCAGCTTGGCCAACATGGCGAAACCCCATCTCTACTAAAAATACAAAAATTAGCTGGGCGTGGTGGCACACGCCTGTAGTCCCAGCTACTTGGAAGGCTGAGGCAGGAGAATAACTTGAACCTGGGACATGGCGGTTGCAGTGAGCCAAGATCATACCATTGCACTCCAGCCTGAGCGACAGGGCAAGACTCCATCTCAAGGAAAAAAAAAAAGTGGGACACATATCATATGCATATTTCACCTCGGCACTTAATTATTACAATGATAGGTTTTTACTTCAGGAAAACCCTACTAGGAAAATAAAAAACAACTAAGTTTAAAATAAAGACAAGAAAGCCAGACACAATAATGTGCACCTAAAGTCCCAGCTACTCATGAGGCTTGAAGCCAGGAGGTTGAGGCTGCAGTGAGCTATGACTGTGCCTCTGAATAGCTACTGCACTCCAGCTTGGGCATCACAGCAAGACCCTGCCTCAAAAACAAAACAAAACAAAACAAAACAAAACTAAAACCAAGCTGAGATTATTTGAATTACAAATGGGATTTTACCAAAAGATTTATTTCAGTAAAGCAAAAGTATCAGGCTTGCTCCCTGGTGGTATTTAAATATAATTTGACTTCTGTGAGATACCCCGTTAGTGGTCTAGGTTAACTCTCTAGCCTCAAGCTCCTCATCTTTAAAATTAGGTAAGGAAGCTACTAACAGCAGCAGATAAGGTGTAATTAGTAAAATGATAATCCTACTGCTAATAACAATCATGAACTGTCCTACCAGAGGACCCAGAATGGGGCAGGTGCCAGGCCAACCACTTGGTATTTACTTCCTTCAACCCCCATCAACTCTGCTTTGTAGATGAGGAACCTGAGACCTGGAAGCTGGAAAAGCCTGCCCCCTGGTCACACAGTTAGGAAGGGGCCCAGGTGGCCTTCCAGCCCCTCACTGCACCCACAAAATTGGGGGATGTGGGGTTCACTCTCCCACCCGGCATTCCTGAGGCCAAGAGCTCCCAGTCTGGCATTTTTGAGAAGAGCTCAGGCATAGGTTCTTTGCGTACCCATGTCACAGCTTAGGTCCTCAATGACCTAAGCAGACAGAGGTGTCCAGATGGGTCCAGGGGCCAAGACCCTACTTCCACCTCATTCTCCATGCCCCACACATTTCACTGAAGAAGAAACTGAGGGGAGAAGTCAAGAAGTCAAGTTTTCACAAGGCCTCATGTTTAATGTAACTTAGGAGAAAACCTAAGAAAAAAATTAGATCTGCAGGAAGATCAGAAATCAAAGTGGACCACCAGACTAAAGAGGATCGGGGAGCGTTGAGAAAGTAATGGAGCTTGGAGCTGCCATTTCTGCTTCCCTCAGCATCGCCAGACCTGCCCTCCTCTGCACCACCAACCTGCGGTTTAGGCCAGACAGAACCCTGTGTGTTCACATGGTTATTTAATGATGATCAGGGCCGTGCCCTTCCCCCTTCCCCAGCTCCCTGCCCCAGGGGCCTACAGGTCAGAGCCATCAGGAGTGAAGCCCAGATGTGCCTACACATCTGTGTGCACATGCAGGTGTGATTTCATGTCTGTCCTTGCTGGAATCTGGGACCTGAGGCTACAGCGGCAGGGGTGGAATCAGGGGAGACTCTTGGTTTACTCACAGTGAGTCCTGCTCATCTGCTTAGCCCTCAAACCCCAGGCCAGCGTTATTTTTTAATCCCTGAAACGTGGCACGTAGCAGAGTCCTTGCCCCCTGCAGCAGTCAATAAACACTTGAACCGTGGGCTGGAGAGGACGTCCCCAGCCGAGCTTACCAAGGGCAAGGGTACATCAGGCACCCGCCCATGGAAGCCCAGCCTGGGCACGGTGGGAAGGGGACCCAGCCATGACTGAGACCCCTTCTGTCCCCAAGGTGCTTGGGGACAGTGGGGAGGGCAAGCACGCAGGTGACCATACACAATGCAGGCCAAGCAGTGAGTTCTGGGAGAAGAGCTGCTTGAAATCCAAGATGGCGATTAAACCGCCTGAGCAGCAGGGTCTCTGTGACTGAGAACGTATCATGGAAAAGCAACATTGGAGCTGAGCCTGGAAGTTGGGGTTCCAGATTCTGACAAGCAGATACGGAGGGAAGGCTTTCCAGGTGGAGGGAACAGTGGAGGCGGAGGCTGGGAGGGGTCTGGCACAGCAGGCAGTGGGGTGTGGTGACAGCCACAGGGGATAAGCCTGGGGAAAGTGACGAGGCCAGAGATAGTGAGCTTTTCTCTGCATCCATGAGACCCACTCACTGAGCCTGGGGCACATTCTAGTAGCACAGGCCACCTGTGCTGAAAGGGGCCAACAACTTTCACTGTGCTCTGACCAAGGGCACCCCAGGGGCCAGCTTAGGAGCAGACTTAGAAAGCACAGCCCTGCCCCAGGGGTTGCCCTTGGTAAGCCTGACTGGGGAAGTCCTCTCCAGCCTCCTCCAGCGCACAGCTCAAGTGTTTATTGACTGCTGCAGGGGGCAAGGACTCTGCTAAGTGCCAGGTTTCAGGGATTTAAAAATAACGCTGGCCTGGGGTTTGAGGGCTAAGCAGATGAGCAGGCCTCACTATGAGTAAACCAAGGGTCTCCCTCCTCGGGCCGGGCGCGGTGGCTCACGCTTGTAATCCCAGCACTTTGGGAGGCCGAGGCGGGCGGATCACGAGGTCAGGAGATCGAGACCACGGTGAAACCCCGTCTCTACTAAAAATACAAAAAAATTAGCCGGGCACGGTGGCGGGTGCCTGTAGTCCCAGCTACTCGGAGAGGCTGAGGCAGGAGAATGGCGTGAACTCGGGAGGCGGAGCTTGCAGTGAGCCAAGATTGCGCCACTGCACTCCAGCCTGGGCGATAGAACGAGACTCCATCTCAAAAAAAAAAGAGTCTCCCTCCTGGTGGCCCCCAAGTCTCTGCTCCCTGAGGGCAGGGGGAACTCTGGGTTCACCACCATGAGCCGGGAGTCTGCCCAGTGCGGGGCACCTGTGGATGCCCCAGAGATGCCGCTTAATGAATCAGGCAGAAGAGCACAAGAGAGCTGCCCGCCCACAAACCCGCCCTGCTGTGCAGTCTAGGGCGAGCATCTGCAGGAAGGGGCTGTCTCCTGCACCAGGGACGGGGGCGGCACAGCACACCTGGAGCGACTCTGGGTTAATGGGTGGAGCATTAAGAGCTCCTCCTGACCCAGCTGGGGCGCTGGCATGGACACCACTGATGGGATGGAATTTCAACCAGCCTTTCTGGAACCTGACTCATTTTATAAAAGAAAAAGGAATGAATAGAAAGGAAGACATGACTCCAGTGGTAAAACCCCGAAGAATCTTGGAAAGCCACGCTTTTGAAAGCACCCGGCCTGGGACATCTCACATGAGAGTTTTGGCCCCGCACTCTGTGTGCGGCAGCAGGTGCGCTGCCAGATGAGAAGGGCCCAGTAACCGTGAAGGACCATGATGGCTGGTGTTGCCCAGTGGAGTGATCACTATTGTCTGGGGCAGAAGGGGGCACCGGGCTGGGTGCAGAGGTCTCTGGGCATAGAGTCAGCAGCTGGCAGTCCTAGCTCTCCTGCCTGAGGTTTGGTTTCCTCATCCTCAAAATGGGGACCCCAGTGCCCACCAGAAGGCTGCTGTGAGCCTAAGATGGCCTCGGTGGTCTGGGGACAGGGAGGGGCAGCCTGGAAGAAGCTGCCTTGTGATCTCTGGGCAGGGCCAAAGAAGCCCCAGCATAGACAGCGTCAGTCTCGTCGGCTAAAAGTACACAAAGCAAACACGAGAAAACAGCGAGTTTGAGTGGGAACCAACTAGGAATCACGTTCTGGAAAAAGAAATCGCTTTCGATGGTCAGGAAGAATGTGCTGGATCGCAGTGGGCAAGGAGGCCCTAGAGCGGCTTTCTCCAGCTGGGCATGACTGACAGCAGTCACTGCAGTGGGGCCATCCTGGGCACTGCAGGATGTTAGCAGCATCCCCAGTCTCAACTCACTTTGCCTGGAATAAACCCTCCCCGCATTGGTCACAACCAAAAAGGCCTCTGGATGTTGTCAGATGTCACCTGGGGGAAAAGTCACCCCAGGCCAAGAACCCCTGCAGACAATCACCAAGCTGCCGGCGTCCCCTGGGCACAGGATACCCCTGACCATAGGGCCTCACCGATCCCTGTGGAGGTTTGGTCCCAGGCCCAAGGACCACAAGAAAGGGCAGCGGCCTCCACCAGGCCACCGGCTTCTGTTTCAAAGGTCTCTGTATCCATGCCACCCTTGCAGCCAGCCCATGGCAGTCTGAGTGACACGCCTGGCCACCTCAACAGACGAAGACGTCCGTGTGGAGAACTGCTGCCCATCCTGAGCACCTGGTCTGAAGCGAGGACCCCTGGGGGTTGTCCCAGCACAGAAGGTGACAGCCGCAGACTGAGGCCCATTAAAGAACTGGGATGTGGCTGGCATCTGGGGATATGGGCATCAGCACCCTCAAATGCTGAGGCCTCAAACACGAAGGCAGCCCTGTCCTCTCGCGCCCCACACCTGCCATCCCGTCCCAGCTCACTAGCCAGCCACATCAGCCCAAGCCTGGCCCGTCCCCTCTCTCTTGCTCATCCCTGTGTGGCACATGCCACTGACTCGCTGTCCCCTGCAGATGGACTTGAGGACAGAACTGATCAGCTTGTTGTGGGGGTGGCCCCACGTCCCAGAGCAGCGTAGGCTCATGAGGGCTGAGCCAAAGCTCTCTGAATCCATTGGGAGGCTCTGCACACGTCTGTCGGGAGGCCTTGAGGGGTGACCAGGCTCATGCCAGCCCTGCCTCGAATTCCCTTGCTGTAGACATAAGTTCTGGATGCTCCGTTCTTTGCCCATCGAGAGCAAGGTCCTCCCTCTCCCTCCAGCCGCAGCCCCCGAGTCCTCCTCAATTACCCGAAGTGGGCTGATTCCCACTCACAACGAGACCCTGCCCAGAGCAGGATGCGTCCCCCAAGCCAAGGAACAGAGGATGGAGATAGTGTCCCAAGACAGCATACCAGGTCAGCAGCGGGGCCAGGGGCCAAGCCAGGCCACCCCAGTGCCCACCGTATGGGAAGCCACACCCCACCCGTGCCCCCCGGCCCTCAGCACCTACTGTTTGTGCATAAATACAAACTCTGTAGGGTGGGGGTGCCTTGGTCCTCCCTATACCCCATGGCACCTGGAGGGCAGCTCTGGGTTTAGGGGAGCTTCGTAAACATTTCATGGGGTGAAACTGAACTTCATGGGGACAGAAAGGCGTGCACCACACTCTGCTCTCTTCCTGGCTCTTGCCGTCCTTGCACGGCAGGCTGTGGTCTGGGTACCTACAGCGATGCCCTGCATGATGCCAGCCACAATGACCCCTCCCTAGGCAAACGAACCCTGGCATCACGGACTGTGCACCCCGACTGCAGCCCTCCTGACCCTGATGTGGGGCTGGGGGCTGACGGGACCACCCAGAGCTACCCACATCTTACACCACCCAGCACACAGCCAGGGGGCTGAAGAAAGGAAGGTGGCTGGGGCTCCTCTCTGCAGACCAGAGGCATGGAAGGAGGGTTCCAGATGGGCTCAGGGTGAGGCCACCCCGACCATGTGACCAGTCGGAGCTGGTCAGCACCCAGACTTTCCCCAACTCCTCTTTCAGGCCCTAGAGTCAGCTGTGTGCCTGCCCCTCTCCGGGTCTCAGCTTCTCTCTATATAGAATGGGCTGGGTGAGGGGGAACCTGAATATCTCCACTCTTGGGCCAAATTGTCAGAATGGTGTAAGAACATCCTGTTGATAATGGCAGCAATGATCATGTGTTATTGTTGTTATTATTTTGAACCACAGCAGCAGGCCACAGTCCACAAGCCACATGCCTTCCAGAGTGACCTCATGAAGCACTCGGTGGCAGAAGCTGCTCAACAGCAGACTCATTTTCCAGTAGGAAAGGTGTGATGCCCTCCTCAGGTCTAATTACTGTACGCGGACGCAGAGATGATGCAGACACTCAGTAAAACATACTCCAGCCTCAGCACAATCTTCAAAAGAAGAACAAAGCTGGAACTCACACTGCCTGATTTCAAACCTTACTACAAAGCTACAGTAACCAAAACAGTGTGGTGCTGGCATAAAGACAGACGTACAGACCAATGGGACAGAACGGAGAGCCCAGGAGTAAACCCTCACACATATGGTAAAGCGATTTCAACAAAGGTGCTAAGGCCATTGAACAGGGAGAGGGTGGTCTTTTCAATAAATGGTGCTGGGAAAGCTGGACTCCGACATGCGAAAGAGTAAAATTGGACCCTTACACATATATAACAACGTATATAAAAATTAACTCAAAATGGATCAAAGACCTAAAAGTGAGACCCAAAACTATAAAACCCTTAAAAGAAAACAGAGGGCAAAGATGTCGCAACATTGGATTTGATTTCTTGGCTACAGCACCAAAGACACGGTTAGCAAAAGAAAAAAAAATTGGCAATTTGGACTTCATGAAAATTCAAAAGTTTTGTACATCAAAAGATTCTATCAAGCAAGTCACAGAATGGAGTAAAATACTTGCAAACCAAGTATCTATAAGGGATTTTATCCAGAATATAGAGAGAACTCCTAAAACTCAACACCAACAAAATGATTCCTGGAATAGGCATTTGCCCAGAGAAGACATACAAATGGCCAACAAGCACGTGGAAAGATGCTCAGCCCCACTCAGCATTAGGGAAATGCAAATCCAAACCACACTGAGATACAGCTCCTCACCCATTAGGATGGCTGCTATCAAAAACCAGAAAATAGGCCGAGAACAGAGGCTCATGCCTGTAATCTCCAACATGGTGAAACCCCATCTCTGCTAAAAATACAAACATTAGCCAGGCATGATGGCACGCACCTGTAATCCCAGCTATTCCGGAGGCTGAGGCAGGAGAATCACTTGAACCCAGAGGTGGAGGTTGCAGTGAGCCAAGATCAAGCCATTTCACTCCAGCCTGGGCAACAGAGCGAGACTCCACCTCAAACAATGACAACAACAAACAAACAAACAAACGAAAACAGAAAATAGGTGCTGGTGAGGATGGAGAAGCTGGAACCCTTGCGCACTGTGGGTGTGGATGAGAAACAGTGCAGGCCCTGTGGAAAATAGTATGGCAGCTCCTGAAATAATTAAAAATAGAACTACCCTATGATTCAGCAATCCCACATCTCCGTGTATACACGAGGGAGTTGCAAGCCAAGTTTTAAAGAGGTATCTGTGTTTCTTTCTGTTTTTCTTGAGACATAGGTTCTGCTCTGTTGCCCGAGCTGGAGTGCAGTAGCATGATCACGGCTCACTGTAGCCTCAACTGGCTGGCCTCAAGCAATCCTCCTGCCTCAGCTTCTTGAGTAGCTGTGACCACAGGCATGTGCCACCATGCCTGGCTAATTTTAAAAAAAATTTTGTGAAGATGGAGGTCTCACTATGTTGCTCAGGCTGGTCTCAAACTCCTCGGCTCAAGTGATCCTTCTACCTCCCGAAGTGCCGAGATGACAGGCATGAGCTACGGCACCCGGCCTGAAGAGTCCTTGCACATCCACGTTCATAGCAGCATTATTCACAACCGCTAAAATGTGGAAGCCACCCAAGTGTCCATCAATGGGTGAATGGATGAGCAAAGTGTGGTGTGTGTGTGTGTACAGTTGGCGCAAAAGTAATTGCCGTTTTTGCCTTTGAAAGTAATGGGCCAGGCACAGGGGTTCACACCTGTAATCCCAGCACTTTGGGAGGCTGAGGCAGGCAGATCACCTGAGAATGATGCACAGAGCCTGGCTGGTGTGAGGGTGGGGGTGCAAGGAGGATGGGGTGGGGGGCTTCAAGGCGTGGCTCGGATTTGGGCAAGTGGAGCTGGCACCACAGACCCTGGGCTGAAACTCTCAGGACAATCTGCAGTACACAGACCACTCAGGAGTTCAAGACCAGGCTGGCCAACATGGTGAGACCCTGTTTCTACTAAAAATACAAAAATTTAGCAAGGCATGGCGGTGCATGCCTGTAATCCCAGCTACTCAAGAGGCTGAGGCAGGAGAATCACTTGGACCCAGGAGGCAGAGTTTGCAGTGAGCCAAGATCGTACCACTGCACTCCAGCCTGGGCGGCAGAGCAAGACTCCATCTCAAAAAAAAAAAAAAAAAAAAAGAAAGTAATGGTGTGATGCTTACACAATATTCTGAATGTACTTAATGCACTGAACTGTACACTTGAAAATGGTTACAATGATAAATTTTATGTTATATATATTTACCACAGTAAGAAAATTGGAAAAAAACAAAACAAAACAAAAAAAAAAAACAAAAAACGTTCCAATCACACTGAACTGATGTTTCCAGGAGGTAAACATCCAACACAAAGCCCACGCACCGTGTAGCTCCTTCCGCTGGTCTAGTGCATGGGAATTCTCAAAAGCCCACCATGAAGAATCCAGGACAGTTAGGAAAGCAGCCTGTGCCTCACTGCCACTGGAGGCCAGTGAAGATCTGTGGAATCCCTAAACTGGAATTTGTGCGTTAATAGCCCTGATACCTTTAGAGCATTTTGACCAAGAAACACAAAGTGGGCAAAGTGTCACACTGAAACGCTGGGAGACATCTGAGGACGGGGGTGTGACTGGCAGAACTGCACTGTTTTTAACTGAGAAGGATTTCAGTTCCTTATGAAGACACCTTCACTGCTTCCCCGAGGTGCTGTGTTGTAGCCATTCATTCATTCATTCATAATGAATACCGAGAGCATCTGACAGGTGCCAATCCCGTGCCAGGCAGGACGAGAATGGAGGAACGCACACCTTGGCACCAGCCAGCAAGAGCATGGACTCCAGTGGGGAAGGGAGTTCCCCGTCCTGAGACCCTGTGGAGGGACTGTGAAGGCCTGGAGAGTGATACACACAGCCTGGCTGGTGTGAGGGTGGGGGGTGCAGGGAGGACGGGGGAGGCTCCAAGGCGTGGCTGGGATTTGGACAGGTGGAGCTGGCACCACACACACAGACCCTGGGCTGAAACTCTTAGGAAAATCCGCAGTGTATAGACCACTCAGCCCAAAGCAGTGAAACCTCGTGTCACCCCAAAGCTCCACAGGGAAGCACCTCAGGGCTCGAGGGTGGAGACAGCCTGTGGCCAAGTGGCCAGGGAGGGGGCTGGGCAGACAGGAGCACCCACTGGCACCTTCAAGGGCGGCTGGGACAGGCCCACTCACTACCCAAAAAAGGTGTGGAATAAACAAAAGAAAAACACATATGGGAGAATGGAAAGGGGGTGCTCCAGGAAACGAGGACGCCCCTCGGCTGGAGGGGGTGCGCCTCACTGGAGGACACACATAGCCAAGGCCCTGCGTGTCAGAGTGTGGAACCAGGCAGGAGCCACGGCCAGCACTGCCCACCCCGCGTGGAGACGGCAGGGTGTGCTCAGCGTTCCCTGAAAGGGGACTCCGGAGCCTGCTCCCGGGGGACAGCCTGCGAGGTGGGGGAGGTGCCGCTTCAGGGCTTCTTGGGGCTCTGAACGGGTGGGCAGCCTCCACCGTGGCCCCAGGAACCCGCTGCTCCCTTGGGCAGTGCCACTGGTGACGAGAGGAAGCCAGGCACATCTTTTTTGGCTTTTTTTTTTTTTCAGCAAACCTAAAAGCCTGAAGAGCCGCTGCCAGTCCATTCGGATGCTTATGGCCTGAGAAGCGACACAACCGACCAGGCTCCCGGGCGATGGGGACAAATAAAAATGCCCGTTCCCATTCTGTTCTCAGCTGCACAAACCAGCACATGGCCAGGAGGAACCAGCACCAGCATGACGTGGACTTGGTCCCTGTGGTGGTCCGGCTTCACATATTTTTAAGTGAAAAGTGGACGCAACATATTTCTAAATTCAATTAAATAAATAAAAAGTTCTTAATTTCCCATAAATGCGCTCAGAGAGCAACAAGATCTATGTACCATCTTCATGCAATTTTAATCAATTCAACCATAACCTCCCTTTACAAAAGGCACAGAAAGCCTTGGGGCCTGGGACATGTGGTTCCATCTACTAAGCCAACACATGGCCCCACCAGAGAGACTCCAACAGCACCTGCAGGTGGCTGCTCAGCCTGCAAACACACCCTGGCAACGACGGGGAGCTCACCCCTTCTCGGGCAGCCACGCCTCCTATGCTGACATCTCCCACCCTGAACCCATGCCTCCGGAATGTGAGCATCTTGCATTTCTTCGTCTTCTACCTTTCGGCCCTCCCTCTGCCCTTTGAGTCTACCTGCCCTGAGATGTCCCCTGAGGACAGTTGGGTCCCTTATCCACTGGGTTAGGGCTCCTCCCTGCTCAGTTATTTGAGGAGAGACTGCTATGTAAGCAGCTGTCCCGGCCATCCCACCTCTGTGCGAGATGCTCCCCTCCTCGGCCCTGCTCAGGACATAGGGATGGGGAGGCGGAGTCTCCACAGGCGAACTCGATTCCCCCCCACCATCGGCATGTTGTCAAGTGCTCGGTGGAGAGCTTGAGATTCCCAGCCCAGGACTGGTGCTGGCTTCTCCAGGCCCCCACTGTTTGCTACCAGAAATGGGGAGAAGAGTGGCAGAAATGAGATCTAACAGGCACCGTTACTATTCCGAGCAATGCCACTTGCCCTGCAAATTCATGACGTCCAGATGAGGAAAGAACAGTTCGGTCAGCCTCATGCGCAAACGACTCAGGCAGAAACCTGACAGACGTGTGAACAGACGTGTGAAGCACTGTAAGCTTTAAAAGCACATTTACGATCATAAAAATAACTGATGCCCATTGTAGAAACTTTTGAAAATACCTAAAAGTATACGAAGAATATAAAAATTACTTATAAACTCACCAGCCAGAGCTAACCGCAATTCTTAGTCTGATTATTTCCTCACAATCCCATTTCTGCATATTTAAACAAAACTGGGATCATCCAGTGCACACATTTTTATATCATTTTTGCCTAATTTTACGTGGTAAGAATGTTTCCAGTGTATGCACTAATCTGCCTTCTCCAAGATTCTAGTACAGAGACCTTCCATAATTCATTTCACAGCTCCCTGTTGTGGGGCAGAAAGCTTCCTAATTTCTATTGTGAAAACAACTCAATGCAGTCTTCATTCATAAATTATCTGCATTTCTAGGTGCTTAGGAGATATTCCTAGACAGGGAATGTGGATTCCGTGTGCTCACTAAGGCCCCCACCGTCTGCTACCAGAAATGTCCCACAGGACATTTTGACAATTGCTTCCTGGGAGGCCCATCTTCGCTTACTCCACTAGGTCAGAGAAGGCCAGGCCATTGCATGTTTTCTGTTCTGAGAGTCAGTTTGCCGCTGACCACTGAGATGAGCACTGCAACAATCACTGTCTCCACGGGCAAATCCTGTGATGTGCTATCAGAATGCTGCTGACACAGCCATGCCGGTCTGTTCTGTGAACTTTTCCATGTCTTTCATTCGATAATCCATTAGCAGTTAGATTTTGTCACATTTGTGGCAATATTAGTAAAAGGGCCAGAGTGGTCCGGAGTGTGGGGAGTCCTTGCAGGTACTCCCCATGAAGTTGCAAACAAGGAGGCCCTCGGGCTGTGCTCAGACATTTCGGAATGATGGAGTTTCATTCCTTGATAGGACTCGATTTAGCATAAACTCAGCCATAGTAGAGTGGGAAGTAATCTGGATATATCTGATGCTATGTCAACATTTCTAGGAGGATGGTCTTCTTTATTTTTTATCTTTATTTTTATTTTATTTATTTATTTATTTATTTATTTATTTATTTATTTATTTAGAGACAGGGTCTGGCTCTGTCACCCAGGCTGGAGTACAGTGGCGAGATCTCAGTTCACTGTAACCTCAACCTCCCGGGCTCAAGCCATCCTCCAACCTCAGCCTCCCAAGTAGCTGGAACTACAGGCACCTGCCACCCACACTCAGGTAATTTCTGTAATTTTTACAGAGATAGGGTTTCACCATGTTGCCCAGGTTGGTTTCAAACTCCTGAGCTCAAGCAATCCACCCACCTCAGCCTCCCAAAGTGCTAGAATTACAGACGTGAGCCACTGTGCCCGGTGAGGAGGATGGCCTCCTTAATAACGCCTTGGAAAACCTTGGTGATACACTGCTAATAGACATTAAGATGGAAACAGAATTTGGAGCAAGGACATTCAAATCAGTAATGGGTCTGGAAGGGCAGACCCTAGACCCAGTCCAAGAAGGTCCCCATGTCAGATGTGGAGCACCATGCTTTGTCCACGAGAGAGGGCCACAGAGCACCATGGTGCCATCAAGGTGGCATCCTCAAAATGCACACACAAGTGATTGTTCTGCACCCAACTCTGAGAGTTACTAAGTTGCCACAGAAATTAGAGACCACAGAACTATGGTGTGATGTTTGTTTTAGGTGTCAACATGACTGGATTAAGGAATACTTAGAGAACTGGTCAAACATCATTTCTGGGTGTGTCTGTGAGGGTGTTTCCAGAGGAGCTTGGGGTGTGAGTCTGAGCACACTGGGTAGGGAAGGTCCACCCTCAACATGGGTGGGCGCCATCATTGGTTGGGGGCCTGGAGAGAACAAAAACAGAGGAAAGGTGAGTGTCTCCATCTGTCTGCCGGAGCTGGGACTCTTCCTCCCCTGTCCCTGGACGTCAGAACTTCAGGCTCCAGGCCTTTGAACTCCGGGGTTCACACCAGCAGTCCCGTAGGTGCTCAGGCCTTCGGCCTCGGATTCAGAATTATACCATCAACTTCTACAGTTCTGAGGCCTTCAGACTTGGTCTGAGCCACAATACCAGCATCCCAGGGTCTCCAGCTTGCAGGCAATCTGTCATGGGACTTCTCAGCCTCATAATCATGTGAGCCAATTCCCTTAACAAATCCCCCTCTTAACAAATCTCCCTCTCATATATCTACATCTGTCTATATCTCTCTATATATTAACAAATCCCCCTCTCATATATCTATATCTGTATCTGTCTATATCTATCTTTATATCTCCTATTGGTTCTGTCTTTCTGGAAAACTCTGAGTAATACCTATGCGTTTGTGTTTTCTTTCCCCTGGACAGGATGGCATTTAAAGAGAAGCAGAAAAGCAATTGAGAATCCAATGTCTTGGGGATACTTTTTGGTGTAAGCACATTGTAGACACAGCCCTTTAAGGGGTCTAACATTTTTCTGGGATCCAAGTGCATCTTGGTGCCATCCCCTCAAGATCAAGAAGAGAGCCTGAGTGTGGCAACAAGACTCTGCCATGCACGCCGAGGATCCTGATGGCCAAAGTGGACTCCAGAATTACATACAATATGCCCCAGAAGTGATGAATTCACTCAGGTCACCTCTGAGAACTGGGCCCTTAAATGACATATAGCAAGTAGCCCCAACAGTTGACTTCCCTGTCTGGGGCTGAGACTGTGAGCGCCCTGAGGGCAAGGCCATGGTCTGATTCTAACTTGCTCTTGATGTCTGCCTGGATGCCTGACACAGGCCAACAATCAGAAGTATGCTCTGAATTTTATAAAATGAAGCCTTCTCATTCTTTCTCTATCGGTCTTGGCAACAGCACCAATTTGAGTCCACTGGTTATTTCAATGTAAACTGTTGCTATCACAAAGCAAGGCCTGCTGACCTCAAGCCCCCTGAGCGACCCTGTGTCCTATTCTTCCCAACCCAGTAGACCAGGCAGGAGGGACCCTACAGGGCCTAGCTGGGTATCTGGAGTGCCCTGGGGCCCTGGTACCCAAATGTCTCCATACACACTCCTGGCCCAAGATGCGCAGATGTTTTCAGAGGTGACCAAGCCAAGACATGGCGGTTCTCTGTGGCCACAGGCTATGTCCAGCCACCCAGGACAGCTAGGCCAGCCAGAGGAAGGAGAGAGGGCTTGGTCCCCTCTCTCCTTATCTCTCCCAGAGGGACAGAGGTGAGGGCAATGAAGAACGAAGCTGGCCACTCTGGCAGGCAGTTACACACATGGCCACGGTAGAAGCACCCCCTCCACACCTGGAAGTCATTTGACTTTCAAAGCAACCTCTTGGGAAGAAGGTATTATTGTTGCTTTTATAACTGTAACGGATAAAATGCTAAGACAGAGGCCTTCGTAGATAACCCACTTCTCACACTGGGGCATTCATTCCTCAAGCTCCCTAGCCTGGGAGGCAATCCCCAGCAGCCAGCCCTCACCCCTGCAACAAGGCAATAAGGGTCACTTGCTTGGCATGTGGCAAAGGGTGCCCCGTACATGGCAGAGCAGCCGCCGATCTGAGAGTGCCACTCTGTGACCGATGGCTCCCTCTCAGAAAGGTGAAAGGAGTGTTCTCAAAGCTTATATTTTTTTGCCACCTTCAGTTGATTCCCATTGCCTAAAAGATCAATACGTCACCATTTCCGAGGACAGGGTGGACAGTGATCAGGACGGTGAGCAGGGCAGGGGGCACATGGTGCAGCTCCATGTGCCTGTGGCGCCATCCCCGGAAAAATACTTCTTGCCACGCAATGTTTTCTCCTGCACATTTTGCATTTCAAACCACAGAAACAAACTAAAATGAGGGAAACTGTCATTTGTTCAACACCACGAAGTTACAGAAGGTGCACAACTCGCTGACAGAGCCGGGATGTGACCAGGCAGAAGGCCGAGCTTCGGAACAATTAAAACCAGCCGTCATCCTCAAACAACCCAGCCTTCACCTATAACCAAGACAAACAAACTTCATCCATTTCTTTCTTTTTTTTTTTTTTTTTTTTTTTTTTCAATTTCAGAATGCTCAGTGTAGCAGCGGGGCTGGGATGCATTTCACTCTTGACTGGGTACAGTGAGATTGCTAATCAGGATTACTTGATTCAGTCAACACTGATTTCAATAAAAAGACCCAAAAATTATCATAAATATAGAGAAAGTACGGGCGGCAGTGACAGGTGATTAAAATCTCATTCGCTTGGAATCAGCCTGATTCATGGATGTGGAGGAGGGTCAGTCCTGATTCCGCCACGGTGATCATATCTGCCGCTGTGCAGCCACTTCGGAGCACACACGCACACACATGCACCCACACACACACATATAGGCACCAAGCAGATCCACAAACAGCAAACCGCAGGGGATGCGGCCTCTTGAAAAACAGGCTTTGAATAATAACTGCTGTGAATTATGCCTGGCAAGGGGTACGGGGAGCTAATTTGGCACCAGACGAGCTGGGATGCCCCGAGAATGGGGAGGACCAGTGCCGAATAGAAACATTTGTTGAAAACTCAGACTGGCAGTGTGTGTTTAGAAAGATTTCAAGGGCTGAAACCAGCCTGCACAGCACTATAGATGGCATTTGATTAGAGCTAAAGTGATTCCTTCAAACACAAAAGAAGGAAAAAGGATCTTGAAGCCCTCGGAAGCCGCTGAGGCTCAAGTGGCCCCTTGAGCTGGAAGGGAATCCCGCTCCCAGCCCAGTAGCCTCTGCAGGCAGGTGCGCAAGCGTGGCTGAATGTTTCCTAAGACCCCTACCAACCTTCACTCGATGTCCTCTATTCCTTTCATCAGCCAGACCACAGTGGGGCTCCTCTGTAATCTACGGCAGGGTCAGAGCCCACCCAGAGTTAGTAAGGCCCTGCAAGGCAGGCCAGGCACCCCGAACCTACCTCCTCCCAGTACTGCCCCCAGTGCTAAACACTGGGCCTCAGCCTGGCCGCACTGGGCGCCAGCACCTGCCTCTCCCCTCCTCCCTGGTCAGCCCCACTCTCTCTCAACTCCCCCTCCAGAGAGAACCACCCGGGACACAGACCAAGGCCCTCTGCTCCTGCACCCTGTCCAGGCTGGGCTTGCCAGATTTAGCAAATAAAAATACAGGGCACCCAGTTAAACATGAATTTCAGAGAAGCAATGTCGCTGCTTCTCCAAAATTCACATTTAGCTGAGCATCTTGTATTTTGCCAGGCAACCTTAACCCTGAGTGAACATGGCACCTCAGGGCCAGTATTAATATCCCCCCTCTCCAGCCTCCTCTTACTCCTTGATCCATTGCCTGAAGACATGCCCCTCCCTCCACCCTTGAAGACCCCAGAGACCCTCCCCACTTCCAGGCAGCGACGTCACTCTCCCTGGATGCTCAGAGCAAGGCCCCCTGCCCCGTTCACATTCACTGTGGGTCCAGTGGGTACTGAGGAGATCCTGGGCTCCATCTTCCCTAGCAACTTGGGGTCAGGTGTCATCTGTCCCTTGCACATAGTAGGTGCCCAATAAATACCAGTGGCTCTAACTAAGGCACCTCGCCACACACAGGGACCTGCAGGTGCTCCTTCCCCGGTAGCTCCCCCAGATCCCCCTCCAGCTTCATCTCAGGGCCCATGTAAATGAGTTGCTCTGGGTAATTGTTTGACTGTTAGCTCATTTGCATACTATTAAGTGGCACGCTTAGCTGTGGAGCTGGGAGTTTCTAAGTTCACTCCCCCTCATTTCCCTCCAATTTCCAGCCCATTCCCTCACAAGCTCCTTCTGCTCCAGTTGGGAAGAGGAGACTGAACAAAGGCCAGCAACTCCACAGGCGCCAAATTAGCTGCCAGGTGACTGAGGCACGATTTCCACATTCGGACCTGAGCTGCTCCACCCACAGTCAGGCCTGCAGTCACAGACAAAGGTCAGTGCTCAAAGAAGCCCAAATTCATTCTCTGTGCAGAGCTGGGCCCTCGGGAAACTTCTAGAACCTTCTAGAGCCTTCTGGCACACTCTAGAACCCAAAGCATTCTGGGTTGTCAGGATGAGGTCTGGATCAGGAGGATGGTGAGCTCACCTTGAACAAGGGCCTACTGTGTACCTGGTGGTGATCTAACTAGATCAACAAGTAGTGTTTAAGATAAGTACATCCCAAATATCTCATGGGATATACTTATCCTAACACATTAGCTGTAGCTGGTGGGGCCCTAAGAACCGGACCCTCTAGTGGATCATGGTGTGGATGCATTTTCCTGTCTCCACTCCAGCCAAATGTACCCACATCGTGAGCTGCTTCTCACAGGGGAGATTCTTGAAGGTCCCACTCCCACCTGTCACAGCAGCCACTGTGGCCCATGGCTGTCCCAGCACCCAGAGTGGAGTTGGGAACCAGGCTTGGATCTGCTCGGGGACTGGCGGCCTGGGACCAGGGCGGCCCTGCCTTCCCAGCTCCCCGGTGGGGAAGGTGGGATCCTGTCCTGCCTGGCTCCAGCAGAAGGACCCAGTGCCATCATTCTGACCTTCCTTCTGTGCTGCAAACTCCCACCAATGGGACCTCCTTGAGGACAGAGCAGCTGCCAATTCCTGTGTGGCCCCAACCCTGAGAACTAGCCTCCCAACTCAGCACCAACTACGGAGCACCAAGCACCCATATGTAAGGCATGGGGTTAGATACATGCACCCCACAAGGCTGGCAGGCAGCAGGCGGTGCCTCCTGATCAGGGCTGCTCATCCAGAGCCCAGAGCCTGCGCGTCCAGGGCACAGACAGCTCTCAGCCACCATTCCTCCTACATCAGCACTGGGGAGTCCAGAGGCCAACCCCACAGTCACTGCCACACAGGAACAAAGACTAAGCCCATCTGGAGCAGAGCCTGGCCCTGCCACACTGGGGCCTCGGGCAGAGCCAAGGGCATAGAATGTAGGCTGGGGACAGGAGAGGCCAGGACACCAAGAGGGGCCACAATCAGCCACGGGAAGGCGTGGACAAAGGAATGGCCGGGGAAGGCAGAGCCCAAGCAGCCCTGGAGCACCAGGGCCCCTCCTCCACCATCATCCACTGGGGGGCTTCCTGAAGCTGTCCCCCCTCCCAGCAATGCAGCTGGTGCCCAGGGCCGCGAGTCAACGGCGGCAGGTGCAGATGGTTCTGGGGGACTGTGCAGAGCAGCCACATCAATTACAATTGCTGCAATTATTAAATTACAGAATTATATAGAATTCCATTTATGGAATGATACAAAACATTGCGACCGACTCTCGCACCCACCTGACAGTTTATAAAGTCCCCTCCCTTCACCTGCAAGGTCTCAGTCCTCTAAAAGTCAGGCCCAGCGAAGGTGAGGACTGGTGTGAGGTCCCCTGGCTTCTACCAGGTGGAACCAGGACATAACCCCTGCCCAGCCCACCGCCCCCTCCTGTATCTGGCTCAGAGTCATCCTGAGGGGCAGGAAGGCCCTGTGCATCTCTCTCTGGGGATGATGCCAAAGGCTGAGAGGACAGAGCACAGGAGCCAGGCTGCCCAGGCCCCGGCTTGCTGAGGGATGGGAGAGGCCCACGGGAAGTAGGGCTGGCCTGTCAGGGGACCCTCAGCCTGTGTGATGACCCAAGGGCCATGCAGGGGACCCTTAGCTGTGTGGGGAACCAGGGGCTGTGGGGGACCCTCGGCCTGTGTGGGGAACCAGGGGTTATGCAGGGGACCCTCAGCTGTGGGGGGAACCAGGAGACTGTGGGGGGACCCTTGGCCTGTGTGTGGGGATCCAGGAGCTGTGGCGGGACCCTCAGCTGTGTGGGGACCCAGGGCTGTGGGGGCCCCAAGGCAGGGAAGCACTGCTATAACCAAGTCCCCCACAGGGAACCTCAGACGCAAACAAATTAAGGCAGGAGGGCCATGGATTGGCCAAGAGAGTTCCTAATTCAACAGAAGCTTTCGCCTCCTTGATGAGCTGGGCTCCGCGGATCGGACGTGTGAGAACCCTCAGTCGCTCCTCCCGCGACAGTGCATCTCCTACGTGATGCATGCCGAGGGCCAGGCACCAGCCAGCTCCATTCGGGCCCCAAGGGCTGCAGTGAGGAGGAGCCCAGAGAATCCCCAAAAGCTGGACTGGCTGTCTGAAAGCAGGATAGCACCCATGCTGGGAACAAGATCCCTGAGTCTACAACTGGGATCAGATGGGTGGGACAACCACAGGCCGCAGGGGGCCCGGTCAACAAGGGGAAGAGCCTGGGGTTCCGGGGCGCACAGAGACCCCCAGTTTGAGCAGAGGGCAGGATGGTTTAGACAGCACTGCCCAGCTAAAGGACAGAGGCTCAGGACACCCCAAATCTAGACAAGCCTTCCCTGGGGGACCCTGAGTGGGAATACGATCCTTGAGAACAGAGAGGCCCAGGGGACCTCAGGTGGGAAAGGCTAGTGGTGACAGCAAGAAAAGGGAGCAGGCTTTGTCACATGCTCCTGCCCTCAAGAAACACCAGTGCTGCCCCAAGCCCACGCAACCTGTGGGGGTCTGCAAGCCCACCTGTCCATCCGCACATTCCCATTCAGGCAGCTACGTCTGATCACAGGGGCTTACAAGCTCAGCCTGCCCACAACTGAGGCCCTGGGAAGGGGAACAACTGTCCAATCCCCACCCCGTGCCCACGCAGCACCAGAGACACCGCTGGGGACTGCAGGTCACAGCTGGGTTCCTACACTGATACTTCACCTCCTCACCATGGCCCACCCCCAGGCCAACCTGTCCCGGGCTGTCCCTGGCAGCCAAGGGGAGCAGCTCTAAAGAAGTTCAAGTCCTCCCCAAGCCACACTTTCCCCAAGACGTCACTGTGCTTGACAGCTGCTGAGGAATTTCTGGGGAAACACTCCATCCCAGCATCTTGTAATATTCCATCCCCCTAAAGGGTGAAGCATGATGAAAACTCACACTTTTCCTAAATAATGGTATTTTCTTTTAAGTAGGCACATGGGTACACTTTCACAAAATGCATTAGTCAAAATACTTCGAAATGGTATAAGCTATTTTCTGGCATGTTCGTTGACATCACATACACAGTCATACTCCACCATCACGCAAACTGTAAAGAGACCACGGTGTCCTTCGGCAGCACCTGGCAGGAGACTCTCTTCTGCTCCGGCTGAGTTTTTGTCCGAGGCTAGCCCCCCGCATGAGGCTTCATCAGTGAGCCCCTCTGGTACACAGACTGCTCTGTTCTAGAACGGAAGTTAGTGGTTTTTTTTAAAGTTCATGGCGGGGCCGGGTGCAATGGCTCTCATCTATAGTCCCACAGCACTCTGGGAGGCCAAGGGAGGCAGATCACTTGAGCTCAGGAGTTCAAGACCAGCCTGGGCAACACGGCAAAACCCCATCTCTATTTAAAAAAAAAAAAAAAGACAGAAATTAGCCATGCATGGTGGTGCACACCTGTAGTCCCTGCTACCAGGAGGCTGAGGTGGGAACATTGCTTGAGCCCAGGAGGTCAAGGCTGCAGGGAGCTGTGATTGTGCCACTGTACCCAGCCTGGGTGGCAGAGTGAGACCCTGTCTCGAAAATAAAATAAATAAAAGTAAAAAAATAGAAGTTCATGAGGGAAAAGAAGAAAACAATTTAGCATTTTGGATGGGCGGCACAGGCAGGCACGAGCAGAGCGCTCCTCCTCCTCGGCTGTCGTCCACGAGAAAGGTGCGGCTGCAGCCGACGAGCACTGCCTTCCGTCCTGGGACCTGGCCTGTGCTCCAAGCAAGTCAAGGCCATTGAGTCAATAGGGGCAAG
Organism: Hylobates moloch; assembly: GCF_009828535.3. Taxonomy (NCBI): domain Eukaryota; kingdom Metazoa; phylum Chordata; class Mammalia; order Primates; family Hylobatidae; genus Hylobates; species Hylobates moloch. Next base: position 3,570,342 of record NW_026652278.1, on the reverse strand, counting down.
AGGGAGGCAAGATGTTACATGGGGGTCTTCATGGCCCATAAAATCAACCTGGGGAAAGAGAACAGAACTTTGGGGCAGAACCAGCAGGAACCCACTGCAGGCCTTCTGGATCCAGTCAGACTGCCAAGGCCAAAGTGACCAGTTGGCATCTGATGACTCAATCATCCCAACTCCATCCTTTTAACAGCTCCTAGAACCTCTGACCTGTCCCAAACAAATAAATGAGGGCTCTTGATGTCTTTCTTCTTCAGAGGAAACACCAAACCACTCCACTGCACAAAATAATCTGAATCTCAAGTTCATTACATTTCAGAAGCAAACAATCCCACCCACCCAGAAGGTGCCCCTGTGTGTCCTGTGCGTCAGTGGCACATACAGCCTTCAAAACTTCTAAGACGTGCCTGGAGAGCAGAGCAGCGGCAGCCAAGCTGTGTTCGAGCACACTCCGGGCGCAGTGGTGCCAGTGCTGGCTGGCAGCCCTGGCCCTCCTTCCTGCCCTCCACCCTCCCCTCTCCCAGGTCAAAAGCATCCTGCCACTTCTCAAGGGACTGACGAATACTAAGGACAGGGTGAAACCCGAAAACAGCATGATCATTCCAGTCTACATAAGAAACTCCAGACTTCATCAAAAATCAAACCAACCAACAATCACATTAAAAGTTCCCACCGCCATCAGCTGAAACACGTGACCGTTCCTCTGGGCAATGTTCTGACTATGCAGATCTCATTTAAAGACCTGGGGTTTTTGTTTTGGTTTTGGTTCTGTTTTCTTTGTTCTGCCAAGCGTGGTGAGGAAACAGTTCAAGGGAAATCCAAACGACAGCTGCCCACTCTGCCACAACGTCTGCGTCTCCTCCTAATGCCACCCTGGGACCATCATTCTGCTCCTCTGCTACACAGACTTCATCAGACTGGACACTCTTCCCACGCTTCTCAGCGATCAATGGAGTTAGAATTCCCACGTGGAACTAGAGATCCCAGAGTGAATGGCAAAACTTCTGTCACACATAAGCTAATACTGGACTTCGTCTAAGTTATTTATAGCCCAGGAAAATGGAACCAACCTTATGATTGCACTTATGAGCAAAATCTTTCTAGATACCACGTCCTGAGAGTTATGCTAAGCCCTATGAGGGCCTCTAGTGCCCTGTGGCCCATGTCCCCCTCTAGAGGTACCATTCCTGGCAGCTTCCCCTCTGATGGGGATGTATCAGCCTCTTTTCTGAGCACACAGCCCTGAGGGCCCACTGGTGTCCAACAGGCAAACAGGGCACAATGGCTTGAGCTCACTTGTGGGTCAGACTCAAGCCCCTGCCCAGGCACACATCTGCATTGCCACGTCACACGCACAAACTAGCTGCTTCCCTGCACAGGCGCCCTGGGCTCCGTGCGTGCCCACAGCTGTAGGTCAGAAGCAGCCTTCCCCTCCTCCTCCTCACCTTGCAGGCCCAACCCTCTGACCTGTCCTCACAAAAGCCCACACATTTCAAGAAAGCCATGAGAGAAGGGGCTCACCCAGCTTAGCCCTCAAAGCTCAAAGGCAGAGCCCCCTAGGCCTCTCAGTGTGAGCCCCCTAGGCCTCCTGGGCTGGGGTCTTCAGCACCTGTCCAGCCCCAGGCACAGAAGGGGAAAGAATAAAGGACCCGACAGCCTGGTTTCAAATCCCAGCTATACCCCTTCCTAGCTGAGTGACCTCAGACAAGCTTCTCAATGTCCCCAAATCTGAGGAAATGACAGTCATTATAATAAGAGGGCTGTTAGAGGCATACCTTGTAAAGAGCCCCATGCTTAGTAGCACTTAAAACCATGAACTGCTGTCATCTCCAATGTGGGCGGGTGAGGAATGATGGCATCTGCCCCTGCCATCCTCCTCATACCCGCTAGGAAGTAGGGGGCTGGCAGAGGTGGCCTCAGGAGTTCTCCAGGCCCCCTCCCCACCCAGGGGTGGCCCAGGATGCCAGGGGAGCCGCGGGGGAATCTGGGCATGGGAATGCAGAGGGCACCGCCCACCCCGGAAACCTGTCACCAGGGCTGCCATAAACACCCCACACTCGATCCTCCCACGTTGGGCCACAGCAAACAGCACTGGAGTGTAAAACCACGTGGGTCCCAGGTCCCTCAGCCTCAGACTGCCTGGCTGTGGAGCAGTCCCGTGCCTGCTATGGGACCCACCCCAGCAGTGAGCAAGACCTGCTCTTAGGGCTTCCCAGGTCCCAGGAACACGTGAGGGAGAGCCCACCCACTCCCTGAATCTCTCTTGGAAACTCAGTGACAGCATGTGGGAAAATGTGTTTATTTTAAGTTAGGAAAGTAAAACATCCTACCTCCATAGTAGATTGAGATAAATAACCACTAAATTCAGCCTGTTGGCAGGCATCAAGTTCAAGGGACGAAAGAAACCCATGATGGGCTTAGCGAGACTTAGCAAGGATATCAGCTTACAGGGCGGCAAGGGGTGTCAGACGAGCCGGGCTGGAGCTCTGCACCCTTGCTCAGAAACACAAGGCCTCAAAGCAGGTGGACATGTGACAGGGACAACACAAATGTCTGTCCTGCCCCGGTCACCACAAAAGGTGTGCGAGGCACTGAACGCCTGGAGAAGGTGGCCCAGCAGCCCTTCCTGAAGCCTTGCTTCTAGGAAACCCACCACCCGGGGATAGTGCCAAGACTAGGCCACAGAGGCAAGCTGCTGGGTGAGCACTGGGCTCTGGGAGAGAGGAGACTTGGCCACAGACTCTGGGCAGGCCAAAGGGGCAGGGGGGAGCCCTCCAGGCCCAAAGTGCTGGGCACTCTGGCGGTGGTGGAGGTGAGCAGGCAGAGATGGTGGTGAGGAGACGGCCAGGGCAGTGAGCAGCGCTCCATCCCCAGTGCCTGGAGGCCAGAGAAAGGGGCAAGGCGGAAGCAGGAACCCCTCAAGGAGGCAGAGCTTGGGGACAGGACCAGGTTGGCCTTCCAGAAGGATTCCTGAGTAACGCAGTGCCAGGCCTGGGTGGAGCTACCAAAGAAGGGCTCTGCAGAGGCCAAAACTTCCAAGGGCAGAGAGCAGCCATTTGCGGGGTCATACCAGGGCCGGGTGCTGGGTGAGATCCCAATCCAGACCCACAAGGGATGACACAGGGAGCAAAGTGAGCTCACGTGTCAGACACACAAGGACCTGGCAGTTCGGGAATGGGAATGGAGCCCCCCCCCCCACCCCATTTAAAAGCAGTGACCCAAGCTGTTGACCCCTGTGTCCCCGCAGCCAGGAGAAACACCTCCTATCCTCAGGGAGCCCCGCCTCACCCACTCAGGGCACCAGGCCTCCCTCAGCATGGACGGCTCCCTACGGGTTCTCAGCACTAACTGATTTTCATTTACACGAGCTTTTAGGAAGATAAAAATTGTGCTTAAGTTTTGAAAGCTACAGATCATTACAGTTTTTGAGTGATTTTAGGACATTTCCCCAACAAGAAAACACCTTTCTGGGGTGGTCCAGGACCCTTCTTTAGCCCTGTGGACCTGCTTCCCAAGACAGTAATATAAGATGCGTTGACAAAAATAAACCCCCAAAATCACACACACACACAAAAGTGTACTGAATACTGACGCTGGGGGAAAGGCCCAGTTAGGTAAATGCCAAACAAAACAAAAGCAAATCAGTGTCACCACTATGTTCACCTATCCAGAGCACCAGCCCCAGTGGTCCTGCAAGAGCGTCCCACACGCCGCAGGGACAGCTGTGCTGCCTTCATGAGCTCAGGGACAGTTAGGTCAAACCCAACCAGCAAAGCAGACAATTCGGGCCCCGGGGCACTGGGGGAAATTGGGGACTCACAGGGTGCCTTCCAGAGATGGCCTCTCTGCTCTTTTACGCATGCCACGATCACATTTATTTCTTCCAAATAACGCCTGCCTGTCTGCCAGCATGGTGACTGCATTTGAATGTACCATCAGTAAGATTTTACTTTTAAATGAAATCAATAGAAAATTGTATTAAATACTTACAACTGACTTTTAAAAACCAGGACAGACTCTCCTCCCATACAAATCTAAATTGGGGTGGGAGGGACAGAAATTTTCTGTGCAGAACGCTCAGGTACAGGCGTTTGTTTTGAAGCCAGTTGCCAGATCACGCGTTGACATTAATTCAGCAGACCTAGGAGCAAGATACATTCTAATTTACAGCATGCACTTATGTACTGCTTTCTAATGGGTGTTTTTCTCTGGATTCTAAGAGGAAGGTAGCAGATACAACCAATTCCTGTCCTCCATTCTAAACCACTTTGCCTGCACGATGCGAATCACTGGATCACTCCACCAGCTGCTCAAGAAGCCAACAACCTCCACATAGACAAGGCCGGTCAGAGCCGGAGAGCTGCCAGGCGGTTCTTCATCGGGGCCAGGCCTGACCCAGCCTTCCCAGTTGGAGGGGATTTCAGCGGCTCTCCACAAACAAATAAACAGCAAATACTTACAGGAGACAGCCTTGTAGAACTGATTCCTTAATCAACAGTTAAAGAAGCAAATTGGATTTGCCCTATCACAAAAAAAAAAAATTAATTCCAGATTGTAGTTATTGTCTTAAGTACGAGAAGGTTGTCTTATAGGCTTGGCTGGATAATTTCATTTTAAAAGTATCGCTAAAATTTGAGGTCCCTTGGGATTTGTGGTTTTCTCCATCATTATATAACTGTAAACTTCTGGAGGTTAGAGATTGGATAATTTCTTTCAGCTGGACCTGGCCTCCAGTGCACTTGGACGCTAGGGATGAGCCTCAAGTGGTTGCCAGGAGTCGCCAGCCGGGCTTGGGAACAAGACAGGTCCCCGGCGTGCACATCCAAAGTTCGAGTGTGCGAGACTTTTCCTCATTTATTTTCCTTCAGACATTTTTTTTTTTTTTTACCTCTGCTATGAATTAAAAGAATTGCTAGGAATTCTTTTCCCAGGCTGCACTATGCTAGCCAATGAAAACAACACAGAAACAAAGATCCAGTCTCTTTCAGGCTTTTGGGCTTGATCCTTCTGAGCAGTTTTTTTCTGTGCTGAGCTCTCTGGAACCATACGTTCAGCAACGTTATGGAGGGCGCTGGCCTTCGGCGCAGACCCAGCTGCAACCGTAAAATGCTCGGTAAAACCAGCCGCTGTGAGGGTGCAGCGCGTGTGTCCATGGGTAAAATATCTCCCCAGACCTTCCCACCCTATGCGTGATTTCTGAGTTGATTAACATTTCATCTCTAGTGTTATGTTATTATCGCCTTTATGTTTTAATCCATTTTTTACACCGTGGGAAAAGAAAAATATCACCATTCTAGTAATCAAGTTATTCCTGTAAAATCCTAAATAAAATGAGAATTTTATTAAAGATATTTATCTTATACAACAAGAATAAAATCAATTCGCACAGCCGGTCAGGCATCCAGTTACAATAACATTAAAATATATTGTTTATTTGCGGGTGGGGTCATTTCTCTTTTCAGATTGGTCAATGAGGGGAATACCATAGTGCACTGCCTTCAGAATATTGGCTTGGCGGCTGGACATGCAGGGAACATTTTTATTGTTAATCAATGCCAATCAATTCTGAGCCTTGATGTTAAATAGGGATCAATACCGCTGGGCTGCAGATGAGATCTGATTTCAATTGGTGAGCAAACCTGCAGAAGTTTTTAATCATAAGGTAAATCAAGACCTGGAACATAAGTCAGATGAATTAATACAGGCGGTGTAGGACCTCTCTTGCCACTGATCCAGCAGAAGGAAATTTCTGTCATATTTCATTATCACTCTTAGGGTAGGCTGAAGGCAGCGTTTGGGGAGCATTTTCTTAGTGGAAGCTGGAGCGCCCCTCACACCACACGGTGAATCCTTGCTGCAACTGAGCCTGCTGGTCCACCGAGTATAGTTATACGTATGCCCCATGAATCTCATTTTATGCGATTAAGATCCATAAAAATTCAATAGCTTTTCTTCTGCAATTCACATTTTACCTGGTGAAATATCATAAGAATTTCATTATCTTTGCAGCTGTTGCCTAGGATCAAGCAAAGGTTATTATCCTCTTCGAAAACACTATAGAATATGTACGAAAATGTCAGGAGAACTGGGCATTTAAAGCTTGATTTTTTAAAAGAAAAACACTGTCTGAAGTTTAGAATAAACTGTACTTGACATTTATGTACCATGATGCATTTCTTGGTAAACTGATTTTGCAAGGAAATTCTTTGAATTCGACTCTGTGACCGGATTGTAAAAGGAAAAGGGAAGATGGGTGGGGAGGGGAGGGGAGGGGCAGGGAGGGGAGAGGAGGGGAGGAGAGGGGAGGGGAGAAGAGGGGAGGAGAGGGGAGTGAAGAGGAGGGGAGGGAGGGCTGGGGGGATCTGGAGGCAGAAGGGAGAAAGGAAGCAGAGGGAGGGAGGGGGAGCAATGGCAAAGCACTCCAAAACCAAAGCTCTCCCCACATCAGCCTGTACAGGATTTCCTAACCTTTCAGATAACCATCCCTCGAAGATAACTCGGGAGAACCCTAACCGATTGCGATGGTCTAATCCTATGGATCATTCAGGCCTGTTTAAAGCATTTGAAGAAAAATGGCCAGTGCAAAGAAGGTGATTGATCAGAGGGCTCCGTAAATCACACGGATTCCGTACAGTCCTCCGGCCTCCACTGCTAGGGTTCCATCTATGATGATAAATTAGCATTAGATGGAACCTAATGAGTTTACTAAACATTTGGGATTTGTGCTAATAAACTGGCTGGCTGTGAACTAGCAGAAGCAGTACACAATCCCGGAGCTCTCTCTTATCTCTGTAACATGACAGTTAAACCACGCTTCCAATCTGCGATCAATTCATCATCCGACACCACTGTACATTCTTCACAAAAAGATAATTACTGCTTCCCTGGATCCGAACACTCATATTTCCTTGGAATTGCAGGTATGATAGCAGCCCCTGTCACCACTCCCTTTGAGCCTCACCATACAGCTCTATTTATGATCATTATTTTCGCCTAAACAAGCCTTTTTCCTTAACTTGATAACGAAACCTGCTACGAGGAGAAGGGAACAGTTAAGACATTGTTTCTCTGTGGAGTGCTTTTACGTTTAGTGGAGGCCGCTGACAAATATTTTATTCAGGGCATTCGTAAAAGTTTCCACTCGTTAGAAGATATCGCTACTATTTCCTTCCAAAAAAAAAAAAAAAAATCCTGTTCCTGGCTCTGATTTGTTAAACACAGACAGGGGGTAAGAGCAGAGCAAGTAACGTCACAGGGAATAAATCAAAACATGATTAAAAAGACCGTAGCCGTTTTAAAATCACATGCCCGCGGATTCCCTGCTTCTCACTGCTGGGCCCTCGGTCCTGGCCTCGCGCGGATCTGCCCTGGCGACTGGTCAACTCTGTTTGACCCCCAGCACACGCAATAAATTACCATAACACACAACTCTGAAACAATGTAAATTAGTTACTGCTCACAGTCTAATAAATGGGAACAAATGTGTTTGGGGCTGGAATGGGGTTCTGGATGCTGTAATTGCTGAAAATAATTAGAATGGGGTCTGAGGAAACATGAGCGGCAGTTACTTGTCATGACAAATGTCCCAAACCCAGTAAATATGCTGCTGACCGCAGGACTCGGAGCAGCCAAATAACATTTTTTCTTAAAGTTAAATGTCTCATAAGCCTTGCTTTATTCACGATCACGTATGAAAGAAGCATTTTTAAAACTCTAAGGCACATCTATGTGTCATAATATTCTGAACCAAGACAAGTTTATTTTTGTTTCTGAGCTTTTTCTTGGGTTGTTCTTGGCGTGCCACACTGCAGACGAGGCCATGCGTCCCAGGCAGGAGCTCTGGTGACCAACAGAAGAGGAGAGGATCAGTGCCCCCACATTGTGGGGAGCAGGAAAGGGCAGAGTCTATTTTTGAGCCACACAAAGGTGCACCTCTGGATGGGGAACCTCACCATTTATTAACTTGCATAACTCATTTATTTGTTCAAAGTAATGATCTTTGGGGAAAGGGCTGTTATATTTAGAACCTGCTTGTCAAATTTAATAAATGATAGTGACCGCCGGCCTTCCCCCTCTGCAAGCACTTTCCCAGGTCTTTCCACCTTTCCCTGGGGCCTCGCTGGCCGGGGACCTGGCAGCCCATGTGTCTCGGTAACTGATGGCGGCTGCCCAGTGGCTGGATCGGGCCGATGACCTCGGACAGTGGGGACCAGCAGCACGTCCAATCCAATCCCCCGCTTGTTTCCTGACCCAATCTTCCTCGTGTCAGGGGACGAGCCGCTTCATTGAGAAAATGGAAACGGACAGGGAGCTCCCTTTGGCAGCGTTCCCAATAACCAAATATCAAGGAAGAGGGGCCGCCGGGGGACCACCCCATCCCGGCACACTGATCTGATTTACAAACCTTTCCTAATGGGAAACAAATGCTGTGGGTGTGAATTCATACTTAACCATAAAAACCCTTGCATTACTCTGTCTCGTATTAAATACCACATATAACTCTCAGCAGGTTTTATGTTGTGTTTTACTGTCAGCAATGGCTAAAGCTGGCCTAACATTTTGTTTGGCAATTAGGAAAATTTGTAGTTTAATTTATTAAACCAAAAAAGCCAACAACTACACTGAATGCTGAATTCATTCTGTTTTTATGCCACGGTGCAGTATATTTGCCTTCCCAATAATTTAATCATTTTCCTTTTATGGCCTATGCTATTTAAATATTCCAAAATAGTATTATTGAGGAAATAAACTCCTTATAATAAGTGAAATTGAGCCATGCCACTTAAATTCTGAATATAAAGTTAAAATGTTTTCATTTCTTTCTTTGCAAAGGAACCAAATGCTTTGAAAAAAAAAAGAAGAGCAGGACGGGCAAACTTCTGAAAGCCTGGTGAACCCCAATGACGACATCCAAACACCGAAACATGACCTGCTACCTTGACAAGCTCAGGAGTGAAGCGTTTCACTCCTAAAACACCATGACACTGAAAGGAAGGAAGCAGAGTGCCCAGAAATCTTAAAGAAGAAAAAAAACACATTACATTCAAAGAGAGTATTATCGGTGAGCTAAAAAGTCACAAGAAGACATGGAGGAAACTTAAATGCCTACTGCTCAGTGAAAGAAGCCAGTCTGGGGCAGGCACGGTGGCTCACGTCTGTAATCACGTCTAGCACTTTGGGAGGCCGAGGCAGGTGGATCACCTGAGGTCAGGAGTTCGAGACCAGCCTGACCAACATGGTGAAACCCTGTCTCTACTAAAAATACAAGAAATTAGCCAGGTGTGGAGGTGCATGCCTGTAATCCCAGCTACTTGGGAAACTGAGGCAGAAGAATCACTTGAACCTGGAAGGAGGAGGTTGCAGTGAGCCAAGATTGCACCATTGCACTCCAGCCTGGGCAACAAGAGCAAAAACTCTGTCTTAAAAAAAAAAAAAAGGAAGAAGCAGCAGCAGCAGCAGCAGCTAGCCTGGAAAGACTACATAATGTATGCTACCAACTCTACAACATTCTGAAAAAGCAAAACTAGAGACACAGTAAAAGGATCCAGGGGTGCCAGGGGTTCAGGAAAGGGGGAGGGGTGGCTAGGTGGAGCACATGTGAAACTATTCTGCACGGCACTGCATGGCAGGTACATGCCACAATGCGTTTGCCAAAACCCATCAGATGTGCCACACCAAGAGTGAACCCAATGTCAGCTGCAGACTTTGGTTCATATTCGTGTGTCAGCATTGGCTCAGGTGTAGTGAAGATACCACACCAAAGCAAGACGTTAACACTGGGGGAAACTGGGGGGGTGGGGGGAGGTGGGGGGATACAGGAACTCAGTACTCTCTGCTTATTTTTCTGTAAACCTAACACTGCTCTAAAAAAAGTCTATTCACTGTTTTTAAAGCGTTATGAGAACACATTTAAATCTGCATCAGATGCAGAGGAAGACAAGGCCAGGTTAGGGGTGCCTGTTGCTGGTGTGGCTTCAATGTCCCTGCTTCATGCCCTGCCCCCCAGGCTGTTTGCATCTCCCAGTCCTTCCTCCTGACTATGGGATGTCATTCTGCAGAGCCGGACGTGTGGTTCTTGACAATGACAACTTGGAAAGGACACCTGCATTAATCTGTCAGAAGAGCATTTAGGCCCCTGCCAGCCATATCCCCTGGTGCTGAAGTTCTTAGAAAACTTAAGGGGCACTCGTGCAGTGGCTCATGCCTGTAATCCCAGCACTTTGGGAGGCCAAGGCGGGAGGATCACCTGAGGTCGGGAGTTCAAGACCAGCCTGACCAACATGGAGAAACCCTGTCTCTACTAAAAAAATACGAAATTAGCTGGGCGTGGTGGCACATGCCTGTAATCCCAGCTACGCAGTAGGCTGAGGCAGGAGAATCACTTGAACCTGGGAAGCGGAGGTTGCGGTGAGCCGAGATCGTGCCATTGTACTCCAGCTTGGGGCAACAAGAGCAAAACTCCGTCTCAAAAACACACACAGAAAGGAAAAGAAAAGAAAAGAAAAGGAGAAAAGAAAAAAAAGAAAAGAGAAAAAGAAAACTTAGGGGGCACTCAGGGAGGAGCCCCTCCCCAAACCAGTGAGCAGCATCACGGGCTCCAATGCCAAGAAGACTAAGCCGGCTTTCCTGGGTGTTACATCAAATAGAAGGGACAATCCCCCATGGGGCCTAAATGACCCTGTTCCAAGTGATGGGACTCGTGGGGGAACGTGACCTTTGATGCAGGCCCCATCACTGCCCAGAGTTGGGGTGACCCTGCTAGGGATCCCCACATGCACGCCTGGGGAAGGCGCACGCTGCCTGCCCATGCCCATAATCAAATCCCGGGCTTGTACTACACATATGTCACCCTCGGATGGCCCCAGCCCAGGCACAGGCCTCCAGACCTGTTTTTCAGCAGCTCCCTAACATCCAGATTGGCCATCTCTGTGCAAGCTTTCTGATTCAATGAAAACTTACAGAAAGCGGGATGGGGTGCAGTTCCTTACCAAACCATTGTGGAAACCTGGACTCGGCTGGCAGGCCTCAATGGTCAAGGTTGGTCTTTCTCCCTTTGTAAATTCATCATCACAAGGGCAAATGCTTTTAGGGCCTTAAACACTGCCAAAGTTTTGTTTCCTTCTATGCTTTAACGTGGCACCCTGCCCCCAACTGCTTTCTGCTGAGAGGGACAGAGGAAAATATAGGCAGGAGGGTGGAGGGTGGTGGGAGGAGGGAGGAGGGAGGAGAGAGGAGGGAGGAGGGAGGAGGGAAGGGAGGGGAGGGGGGAGGAGGCAGGGGCGGCGGCTGGAGCTGCCTGTCTGGGCAAATGCACGGCCTCCTCTCCAGATGTGCAGGCAGCTCCGTCTTCCAGCAGAGACACGCTGGAGCCGACTCCTTCCGTTCGCGGGGCCTGGGCTCCATGTCCTACAACAACACAACCGCGAGCCCCTTCCTTTCCGCACATGTTAAACTCATTTCCTAGTGAATTACTGGGAAGGCGCAGCCGCTGCCCCCACCACTGTTTGCAGAGGATGCGCCCCATCCACTCGGGCACCACAGCCCTGCATGAATTTTGAGTATTTTCTAGCTGAGCAACTTCCAGCGAAGGAATTGGAGAGGGATCGTTTTCATTTGTGTTTTTAAAGGCAAGGGGAAATGAGTGATTCAAAAACAACTAAAATAAGAGTTTCCCTGTACCCCTCCCTGCAGTGCTCTCTATCGAATTGTTGGCAAATTTATAGCATTTATTCTTTTGACAGGTATGTCTGACCTTTTTCTGAATACATCGTTTTGGAAACAGTTTTCTCAAGCTTCTACAATCTAATGAACGCTGGTTACCCCAAAGTCTAAGAAGCTTATAAAATTCAACAAGAACAACAAAAAAAAAACCTTAACCCATAAAATTCCTGCACTAATTTTTCTAAATGATAGCCATATTTTTATTTTAAAGCATGAATAATGCCAGCATAATGTCTCATTATATAGAGTTTAGACCACAAACATTTTTGGGAGATTTGCTATTAAGATAAACAAACAAGAGGAGCTTGTGTTCTGGCAAAGCTGACGGAGGGAATGGTTTTCATTTTCTCCAAGTGTAAGCTGCAGAAGCTTTGCCAACTGCAGGTTAAGCTCCTTGAGTTTTCACTTCCTGTACCCCCACTTGTCAATCACTTCCTGTCTGCAACGACAATTTCCATCATTAGAGCTTGGAATTTTTATCTTCTTCAACATGTCTCCCTTTGCCACTGTTACTGTGAATTCTGATAAATTATTCACCATCTTTAAAAAGTAACCAACAATTACAGCATCACAGTGAGGCCACCTATGCCTAGCAAAGATCACCATCCTCCTGGTCTGTCTCCTAAAGGCTTTGACAAGGCCAGCTTCTCCTGCTTTCTTCGGCATCACAAGAAGGCCTCTGGCCAGCCCCAATTATCTTCTGGTGCACAGAGTAATTATTTGCTTCCTGTAAGCATGCGTAACAGAACCTCGAGTTTGGACGGCTTTCCATAAAGTAATCCAATTCACCCATGCCATCCTAACACAATTACAGGCACTGCAATATCTTCGCTCCTCACCTGATAAGGCTGCTGCAGCGGCGCGGGATGGTTTGCGTCAACATGCCTCCCAGAGTATAGCTTCTGACAGCCCTGCTTCCAGCCCTTGCCTCCACCCCTGCACGTTCATACCCGGCTGCATGCTGCTGCAGGGCCTGGGGAAGGCAACACCATGAGGTTTTCACCCTTGCACAAGCAGACGGGAATCCGAGTTGGTTGAGAGTGATGCGGAAGTCATTGTGGGTGTGTGGCTTGTTTTCAAACCCGGCCCTCGACTGGCCCGGTGGTCGAGTCCTTACCCAGGTCAGGCAGCCATAAATCTCGCAGGCCTCCTCGGCCTAGGCCAGAGATGCAGGCCTGGGCCTGGTGGTGGCCCCGACCCACCGCGGCAGGCGACCACGCGCCCTGTGACACACAGCGGAGGCTAACTGTGCAGCCGGCGTGGTGCACACCCGCGTCTCAAGCTTATGGGCAGAGCAAACCTACAAAGTGGGCACTGTTCCTGGCGCCTCCCTCTTTAAATGAAAGCATGCCATTGTGCCTCCATAATGCAGCTCTTCCTTTTCTGTTTATTTTCAGAAGTTTGGGGGGAAAAATTGAAAGGATGAATGAATGCAGTGAACTTTTTGCCTCTCCCTACTGGCGCTGCCAGGGAATAAAACAGCCATTCACACCTGAGCCCGGTGAAGCCAAATGGTGCCGGTGCCAGCCAGAATCAGATTCTTTGTAGCCACATCCATTCATCCAAAAGGTGTTTTAATATTGCCAAATTTCTAGCCAATACTTTCCCTTCACTGAAGGCCCAATGTATTAAAACAGACCCTGAACCAAAGAGCATCTCCAACGCACAGCCTCCGCCAGGAAAGGATCCGCAGGACCCCAAGGCCTATCCAATGATAATTATATTCACATCTTCAAGAAAACTGAGAAGGAAAAATTAGCACCAAACTATACTGTTTTCATTGCATTATGCAGATGAAATGACAAGTTGTCATTTAAGAAGTTAATAAACAGTCTCCGTTTTGCAGGTTATCCAAATGCTAGTGAATAGAAAAGCTTGGATCCCTAAATGATGTGTAATTAATATTATTTTTAAAATCCTCCTTGACAGGCCAGGGCTTAGCCAAAATGTAAATGACATTAAAGAAGACAATGAATTTAATTTTATTTAATGTCCCTTTTTGCAGATCCTCATTTACATAGCATTTTTAACAAAAGCGTTGACCTTATAAATGCTGGCATTTGTACAGCTTCAGCAGAGTTGGATTTAATCACGCTCGTGCAAAGCCAGGAGGGAGGAAGCTTTAAGTTCTCTGCTTGGAGATGGAGTAGGAATAAAAACATTGGGACTGGTCAAATGTTTATCCTCCCCGCTTCTGAAAACAACCTGACAAGAAGATGTAAAGGGCTAGGGAATAACCCGGTGCTGTTTGTAAGGCTTGGTAATAATCATACATAATCGTTTGGAAATATAGCTAATAAAAAATATAATGAGTGTTCAGCAAAATCGGCATTAGGCCCAAATTACATGATATTAATACTTGAACAGGTGCAGAAAGGCGCTTTAAATGAGGTAAATGAATAAAATGTCCCAGAGCACAACTGTGTGTGCTGACAAAAAGTCAATCCCATGAATAATTCAGTGAGCAGGACTGCCAGCAAAGGTCGGCTCTCTTTGACCTTTGTGACAGGAAGTGAAAGGAAACACTGTTGACTAAAAAAAAAAAAAAAAAAAAAAAAAGAAGAAGAAGAAAGAAAGAAAAGAAAGAAAAAGAAAAAAGAAAGACAGAAAAAAAAATCTCCAATCGTTGGGCTACCATTCCACAGTCACTTTAAAGGTGTAAACTTAAAACGCATATATGAATCAAAGTACGGCTGTGCAGGGTGGGGGGGCGCAGAGCTGAAATGGGGGTAGTCAGGTCATCTGACTAAAGACAATGTGAAATCACAGACAATGGAAGGTTAAGCAAATAATATTTCCCTACGACACAACGTCAATTACGCATAAAAATCTGAGGTCAGCTGAAAAGTATTTTCAGAGCCCACAGGGTTGAAATTTTATAACAGCTGTTAAATATGACAAAACTTCATCCTCCCCCCCAACCCCCACCAAAACTAAAGCAATTCCAAACTCTGTATGAAAGAAAATGGGATAAACAGATGTCTGGCTTACAGACAGGAAAGTAGGACAGACTTGGAATGATAAGTCTCCCAACTCTATAGACTAATGCCAGATTGATTGGGGAGGGGGCACCGCCTGCCGCAGAGATGCCAGCGAGTGGGACGCCGGAGACAGTGCCATCTGGAACCGCCCTGCCGAGCCCACTCCCAGCGCTTCGTGGAGCCCCTGCATGTGCCCGGCCTGCCTGGGCAGCCACGGCCCCTGCTCCCACCACCCCTACAGTCGGCCTCCCCACTTTGCAACAGTTGGACCTCGCACCTTCCATCCACCGAGGCCAAGCAGGGAGGAGGAGAAAAAGAGTATGCACCTTCCTGGGCATTTCCAGAGCTCCTTGGGAAACAGACCGGGATGGCACGAGCAAGTGATGGGAGCCAGAGTGTAGTGTTGGCTCAGCAGCTACACCGACATCCTGGAATCATTTGCAGCCCTTGGAATGCACGGGTGAAACAGGAGAGATTTATCTGTTCATAGTTGGGATATGTGGACAATGGGTGTTCCTAATGAAGACCATCTGCTTTTGTGTTTTCCCAGAAAACATTATTCCACGAGGAAAATGATACTCCAGTCCTTTTCAGCAATACCATTACAAATCATGCATGTGTGTGTGTGCGCACACGTGTAT
This sequence comes from Hylobates moloch, assembly GCF_009828535.3. NCBI lineage: Eukaryota > Metazoa > Chordata > Mammalia > Primates > Hylobatidae > Hylobates > Hylobates moloch. The sequence continues at coordinate 3,555,005 of NW_026652278.1, read as the reverse complement.
ATATATATACACATGTATGTATAGAAGGTGTGCATGTGTGTGTGTGTGTGTGCACTCTTCCTTTACTTGCATTTGGTTCTCTGCAGGTCACACAATTTATCACAGATACTTCTTTCCTGTAGTATCTCTTTATTGACCACGCTTTTTACTTCACAATGTCATGTTTCTTCCTTGCTCCATAAGTTGTTATATCATTTTAAATGCACTGCATATAGTTATAACCATGGTGCTATTAAAAAATTGTTTCTCTAGCAATGTTTTATGAGAAAGAAAACAGTTAACATAAGTGAAACCTTTGCAGTGCATGAAAAGGTTTTGTAATGGGAAACAGCCTCACTTTCCCCCCCCCTTTTTTTTTCTCTGAAGGGTCTTCATGCCATTCATAAGTATTTAATGCTTCTGAAAGATAACTGAACTAAATTGTGTAATTAATTGATTTAAGGCATCACAGTCTATAGAATGTGATTACCCTGCCAGAGCGAGGAGCTTACTTCTCTGCTCTCATAACACAGAAAAGCAGTCTCAACGTGCCGGAAGAGGCTCGGTGTGGGTTGGAACAAATGTGGGCCCATTGATCTCAATTCAGGTTGGAATTATTGGTTTATATCCTCAGGACAAATATGCCTTATCTGGTCAGAACCTGCTAAATGTATCCAAAGGCCACAAGGAGCCGGCAAAGCACGTTGTATATAATTCTTTTTTAAGCCAACTAACCAAATGAGACACTGCTGATGGGGACCTGGAAACTGACTCCCCAGTCTGGTGGGACATTTTATGCTGCAATACTCAAGAGAAAACACAGGCTAGAAACTCAACATAAGCAACTAATTTTCAGAGGCAACATACACCCCACAGAAATGATTATCATTATGAAACTGAAACGCATCTCAGTTGCAAAAGACGGTATCGGTCTAAAGAGATTGCCCTCCTACAGGTATTCTTCTTTCT
>NW_026652278.1:3314057-3549057 GCF_009828535.3 Hylobates moloch | reverse complement strand
GCGCTCAGTCCGGCTCCGCCGCTGGGAACCCGAGCTGGGGATCGGGAGCCGCCCGCCCGGGCTGGGCCTCCACCACCGGCCTCGCGAAAAAACAGAAAAGAAAAGAAAAAAAAAAGTCTACTGGGGGAGGGGCGGGAGGCTGGGGCCGGGAGCTCCAAGTTCCCGGCATAAAATTCCACGGAAGGGGGAGGGATGTCCCCTCTCCGGTTCCCGCCCCCAACCCTGAAAATTATCTGGAAAATCCTTCCAACCTCCCCGGGCACTTCTGACACTTTCCTCTACTTCCAGGCGGACAAAGCCCTTTCTGGTGAAAGCCCGGGGCTGCCCTCCTGGGAAGAGGGAAGGTTCCCCGCGAACCCCGCTCACCCGGCCTCCCGCCTGGACCCGGCTCAGAACCACAGAAGTGATGGGTGTCACCGCAGGCCAACGAGCCGCCTGGGGCTGCAGGGCGCGTGGCCGCGGCGGGCACCAGCGCTTCTGAGAGAGTGGCTTGTCCTCCGATGGATCCCCGTATTTATATTTGATTTATTTTTTATTTTGTAGCACAAACAGAAATCCATAAACTGTCGGTTCAGCGCCATTGACTCTTTGATCAGTTACTGGGCTATTTCTTTCCTTTTTTTTCCCCCTCCATGCCCGTCAGTGAGAGGAGATTAAATGCCTTTATTTTCAGCCCTGTTTATACTGCAAAGGTACAAGGCTAAATGAACAATAAAAGTGTACTTAAAACGAAGCCTCCTCCTCCTCTGTGCAACAGAGAAACTTAGGGCTGCCTACATAAACCTCTTAATTAGACTATAGCGATTTCTGAAAACGTTTAGCCATTATATACAAAGGAAATAAAATCACCCTGTCAACCAGCAGCCGGAGTTCCAGAGGCTTCTCTGAATCGAGTGAAATAATCACAGAAGGGCACACCGCCTCTGTCTTTGTCAGAAAGACCTTAGTTTACCTGTCAGATCTGTTTTACTCTAAGAGAAAACCACACTGGTTTACTGCTGCAGGCATTAAAATCTAACACCCTTGCTACCTAGGTAAGGACAAACTTTTTAAAGGGGAAATAAAATCTGCAAACTAATTGCATGCAGAGAGTGGGAGGCATATGTGCTGGGCTGCAGGAAGCCCCAACAAGCTCTCCTTTACTTGGCTCACAATTCTTAAAGTTAGCATCAAAACCGAAGAAGCCACTTTCATTTCTAAGTGTGAAGTCCAGCTTGGAAGTATATTTTAAAACAATCTGTGCTGAGTGGATTTAATCTACAAACGGGACCTGCCCCTCTCCCCACCACAACACTCTATTTTAAGAAAATGGGGGCGGGGGAGAATCTTTAAAACAACCAAATCAACAACAACACACCACCCAGCACAAAACCAGCAGCCAGAGACTGCACAATGTCAAAAAGCAATGACGCACTTTTCTCCACTTAATCACATTACTGATAGCCAATAGTTATCATCGGAAAAGTTGACCAAGACAGGTTAAATAATTTAATAAGGAACTGCTTGTAATTATGTTATTTACAAGGTATGACAGAGGGTGGGAGAGGGGGCAGAGCAGTGGACGGGTTGGAGTGACCCCTGGAGCTTGGAGTTTGAATTATGGAGCTGGGGGGCTGCGAGGTGAAGATGGACTAGAGGAGAACAAGGTGACTTTTCACCCCAACACATTTAACTTTTAAATCCAAATAAACGTCTCGTGTTACTAGATCACACTGGAAAGGAGAAAAAAAAAAATGAACTAATCAAGTCCAACTGGATGGGCTTAGGAGTCAGCTGCCTTTGTTATAGGAAAAAAAATCCAAATGAACTGATTTCCAGCAGACAGAGAAGCATTTAAAAATAAACAAGAGGGGGGACATCTTGAAATTTTTGTCAAATATTAATTACCATAATTAAGACACAATATGATTCCAATCACAAGACAGTTAATAAAGCATATATGTCCTGTTCTAATGACAACACAAACTATTTTACCAATCACTTCATTCATTCCAATAAATATGGAATTCTCATTAGCATGTCAAGGAAGCTCAACGGAAAACAAATACACGAGATCCATTTGTCAGTGCCCTTGCCTCTGAAGCCCAGGACAACTCAGGCCCAGCAGTGAAAAACTCGTGCAGAGGCATAAACTTTCTCACCTGTTTGGTCATTGAATCTATGAGGCGAACATACAGATCTTGCTCTGTTCTGACTCCTGCAAAAAACAGAGACAAATTCTCATCAGGATTTGAGTGCTGCACCTCGGGGAGGGCACATGGGGCACAGGAAGTCTGTAACTCAGGACTGCTGCCACGGTGATGCAGCAAAACTTAGGCAATCCCTTTGAAAGGGAGAAAGAGAACCCCACCACTTCTCGCTTAATTTTTTTTCTTTTCTTAATTAAGAACCTTAAGACTCTTAGGGTTTGCATTTCAAGGTGCAAGGAATTTGCCTGGTGGAGAGCAGGCCTGGTAGCTGTGCGCGGTGGGCCCATGTGGTCGTTTATTTTTAGAAAAGAAAAAGCACCAAATGGAAACTGAGAGGCTGAACTCCTTCTAATGTCTCTCGAGGATTTAAAAAAAAAAAAAAAAAAAAAAAAAACTCGTTCACAGGAAGTAAGTTGTGCTCCGTTTATGGAGTTACCCCCATCCCAATAATTAACATTAATTTGCAAAATTGAAAAAAGTCACTTAAAAGTGATGTTCTGCTGGAGCCCGTATCGATCTTTTTTTAACTTTCTACTTCAAGCTCCACCGGTTAATCATGTGAAGTGCCATCGACTTATTGATCGTTTATGTTTTGTTTTCCTTCTATGGCATGAGAAGATTTCGTGTTTACATCCATGTCATTTTAATCTCAAAATCTTTATGTCCTTTCACCAGCGCGGAAAAGGAGAGCCAGCCGCTGCAGAGGCGGCGAGCAGGCAGCAGGCACTTACCGTTGCTGTACAATAACTGGAGTTTATAGTGGATGCCATTGTTGGTTTTCTCGTTGTTTGGCTCCTGAAAGTAACGATAAATAATTGCATTTAGTGCGATCGGTGTCAGGCGCGGCCACCGCGCTCGGTCCCCCTCCGCGACCGAGGCTCTCGGCCTTACACATGGCAGGATTCCTAGCTCGGAGCAGCGCGGTGATGTCACTTTCCTGCTGGAAGGCCAGCGTTCTCCTCGCCCCGAATAAGTCCGAGGGCGCAGAGAAGTTGCCCAGCCCTCGGCGGTCCCGGGCGGCCGCACGTGGCGGCGGCGGCTGCGGGGTGGCCTGGCGGAGCCGTGCCCGCCGCCTAGGGGGGCACTCGAACCCCCGCGCGCCGGCACCGCCTGCCTCCCACTTCTAGAAAGAGAGAGGGGGTGATCGTATGTTTGCACTTACTTTCTCTTTCTCCACAAAGTCCACAAAAGCGGTCCTTTCAATCTCCACCGGCTGCCCCTGCCTGTCGTAGAGCGCCAGCACGAAGTGGAAGAAATTGGATTTCCGGAGGTTGGAAGGCGGCTGCTTCTCGAAGTGCGCCCGCGCCAGCCCCACGCCGCTGCGGGAGGAAAGAGACAGCGGCCCGGTGAGGACCGCGGCGCCGGCCGGCGGAGGGGGCCGGGCCGGGCCGGGGCCGGGGCCGGGGCCGGGGCGCGCGGGGGCGGCCGGTACGTACCTCTGGGCGGCCGTGTTGGCGTCCACCACGCCCGCCGTGTGCATCCACGAGCGCACCGGGTTCATGCCGCTGCCCAGCGGCTCCTCCTTCATGGTCGTCCCCCCGCGCGGAATATTCTCCTGAATCCCAAACATGAAAACTGCTGGCGGCGGCCGCAGCTCCCGGCCGAAAGCGTTTCCTCGAGCAGCGGCGCTCGGGGCTCGGCGGCAGGCGGCTGCCCTGGCCGCCCTCGCCTTGCTCGGCGCCTGCGGTCCGGCCCCGCCGCCGGCTTCAGCCCGTCCCGGGCAGGCGCGACATCCACCAGCGGCCGGGCGCTCCGGACGGCCAGGGGCGCGGAGGCGGCTCCACCGGCGGCGGCGGCGCTTCGAAGGAGCAGGACGCGGTGGCCGCGGCGGCGCTTGTTGTTGTTGTTGTTGTTTGCGGGCGCGCTCAACGTGGTGTCATCCTAGCCAGGCGGCGTCCGCGGCTGCAGGACACTGCGGGATCGCCGGCTTCTGGCGCGGCCCGCCTGCTCCAAAGACAAATAAACGGGGCAGTGAGTGCTGCGGCGCAGTCCCGGGCGCAGGCGGGGCGCGGCGGGGCCTGGAGCGGCGCGCGCAGCGGACGGAGGCGCACAAAACTCAGCCCTCTCTCCCCGAGGAATGGACCCTTTCCCGGGAGCCAAAACTCGAAGCCCCCGGGAGCGGCGCTGTCAGAGGGTGACGTCGGGGGGCGGTGCCTGCGCCATATATGGGAGCGGCCGCCCCTCGCCGCGCCCCTCGCCGCCGCCGCCGCCGCGCTCGCCGACTGACTGCCTGACGGCGCCGCGAGCCGGCCCGAGCCCCGCGAGCCCCGCGAGCCCCGCCGCCGCCGAGCGCCACCGAGCGCCGCCGCCGCCCCCCGCCACGCACCGCGGCTCCTCGCGCCCAGCCGCGGCCAAGGAAGTTACTACTCGCCCAAATAAATCTTGAAAAGAAACAAACGCAGCCGCTGCACAACTGCAGCTTGGCCCCTTAATACCTCCCTGCAAAACCTGCCACACAGTCAAACACGATGGGCGGGGCGGGGGGCTGTAAAATAACGAGGCGCCCCAAGTTGCCCAGATGCATGCAATAAATGCACGGGGCTGCAGCTCGTCCTGGGGCCGCCCGAAGGAGAAGTGGGAAGAGGCAGGTCAACCGCAGGGAGGGTGCCGGAGGGAGGAGCGGGCAACGGACTGGGAGGAGGGGTGCCCAGGGCTCCCCGGCCAAGGCTGGACGCGCAGCTCAGCCTGATTTCTAAGCAGACCTAAGGCTGCTGCAGGGCCGGCCAGTCCCGATCTGAGCCCCGCCGGGTACTCCAAGCTTCCTACCCCGGCGGAGGCCGCCGAGTGCCGGGCAGGGAATCCACGTCGGAGGCAGGTTCTGCCAGATACTCCCTCTCCCCCGGTGGCCGAGGCAGACCCCGGCCCCTGGCCTGTTCTTACGCACAGCGAGTGACAAAGAAGGCTCCGGTCTCTCCGGGCCGACGGGAAGCGCGCCCGGCCTCTCCGGCGACCCGGAGCCGGGTATCTGGCTGCGCGACCTGCGCGGTGGCCAGACCGCCCTGGAGCCAACTGCTCCAAAAACCAAGCGGACGCCGCCGGCGCTGTGGCCCGGCCCTCAGAGCCGCTGGACTGGGGTGAGCGCGCGGCGCGCGGCTTCCCGACCTGGTTTCTAGGAATCGGGAGGGCAGCCGGGCGCGGGCAGCCTATGGGCCCCGCGGCCCAGCTCCTGCAGCCGGGACTCCGCGCCCAGAAGCGCGGCCCGCCCAAAGGACGTCTGCGCGACACGGAGCAGAGACCCAGGGGACGACCAGGAACTGTCCCAGGCACTTCCCTGCCAAGAGAAATCAGGCCCTTTTGATTAAAAAAAAAAAAAAAAGATTGCAGGGCGCAAGTGTGTCGCAGGGCAGCCTCCTCCCGCCGGGTCTGGGGCAGCACTCCCTTTTCCCGTGAATTGGCAGCGTGTGTACGTTAATATTTTAATTAATCGAGAAAATCGAAGTCCGATTCACGTTATCTGGGGACCCCCACGCCTCTTGGAAGGAGTGAGAAAAAAGATGTGTTGGAAAGAGATCTATTTTGCTGGTGTTGGGGGTTAATGACTATTGCCAAAGATAAGTGAATTATCAAAGCTGTTGCGCCAGTCCCATCTCAAAATCCATTACGGTGCCGGCCGTCTAATTAAATACGTAAGTATAATAAAATCATATTTTATGACTATTTGAGGGTAATGAGATTAGTCTTTAGAAGCGATCGCCACATATTAAAGATGCCACTGTCTATAGAATGTTAATAACCTTAAATCAAAGTGTATGGAAACTATTCATGATAAATTAAAAGAAAATTTCTGTATTCCTAATAAGCCCAGTGCTTTCCACTCTCGGCAGACCCTGGTGTAGGAGGGAACACTTTCTTCGTGGAGAAACCACGCAAAATAAAGTTGGCCATCGGGGGAGGGTGGGGTTGAGAAACGCTTTGTCTCTGCGTGTTTAGCTGCTTCAGGGGCTCACGCAGGGCAAGCGGCCAGGCAAGCGTTATTGTCAGAATATGCAAAGTGCCTTTTCGGGAAAGATGAAGTTGGAAATAGGAAACAATGCTTCCTTTATAGCACACTTCCTAAAATGTCCAGCCTGTGCTAGAGGTGCCCCTTCCTTGCGCTAACGAAAGTATCATGCTTAAAATCATTTACAGTATCTTTAATTCAGATTACACGCGCCAAGGCGATTTAAATCTGATTACCAAATTAGAAGGTTTAAAAACAAATCCTTCTAAATCTGATACTGTTGACTAAAGAGGAAAAAAAAGTTCTATAAGCCCATCACATAAGGTAACGATCCTTCCCCAGAAAGAAAAGGGGTTTTAAACCTTTTCGACAACAAATGCAGCTGCCCCACTATTTTGGACGATATTAAGCGAAAATGAATGCAAATCTGTGTTCAGCAGCCATCTGGCCCGAAATGGGGGAATCAGCTGCTCTCACAACAGGCTCGGAGGCTGAATCCATTTCAGCTCATTTTCTAGATCATCTGGTCCCGCACCCAAAGCGTGGAAAATACGGTCTTTATCATTCACCAACTTTATCTTTTTTGTCACTCCGCTGCTGGCTCCGAGCTGTGGGCACAAGGACTCGCCGACCGGGCAGGGTCTCCACCCCGGCCTGCTGCGGAGCGGCCTGGGAGGGTACCCCCTGGTCCCCCACCCCATCCCACCCTCAGATTTTCGACTTGATGGGGCAGGAGCAGCAGCAGAGGGGAGCGAGGGACACCGCAGCCAGGCCAGGGATGGGGAAGAGGGCTGCAGGTCAAATCCCGAGTGTCCTGAGTAACGCTGGGAGCGCGTCCCGGCGCTTGGCCGCCTCCCGAGGGAGCCCTGCCCCCACCCCTTGCCCTTTCTGGGGAACGCGGGGTGCTGGATACCCAAGAGAAGGGAGAGGAGGAGAAACAGGCTGCTACTTTGGAAGTTTTGCAGGCCCACGGCGGCCGGAGGTCTAACCTCGGTGCACAGAGCGCTCCCAGGGGCCAGACCGGCGTCCAGGGGCCGGACTGGGCGGAGCCTGACCTTTGCGGGGGACCCCGCGGGCCGCGACGGCTGCGGCCACCGCTCAGGGCCCCGCGCCCAACGCGATTTGCACGGGTGGCCCTCGAGCTGCCGCCGCCGCCGCCTCCTCGGAGGGTGGGAAGTATTCCTTTTGTGCGGATTTACGGGGAGAGGCTTCAATGAGCCCCCTCACATTTGCATTTAAATAGCGGCATCAAGCGCTTCGCGTGCCACACACCAGTGGGCTCCCAGATGTCAAGCTGGAGTCAGTCAGATGGCCAGTGCCCAGCTGTCCTCCCCATGTCGTGCCGGAGCAGGCAGTGACCTTAAAGAGACAGCGCCCGCCGCCCCTGGCGCCCGGCTCTGGGAGCGGCGTGCCGGGTGCAGGGCGCAAGGCCCTGGCGGCGCTTGGGCCACTAATCCGTGGCACCATCAGAAAACCTGGCTGAAGTCTAGCCGGGGCTCTAACCTCCCAGGAGCCGCACCCAGGCTCACCCTGGCCTCCTTGCCCAGCCACTCAGTGCCCGAGCCACCGCGCGTGCCAGCGTCCTCCGCCGGTACCCACTACCCACCCGTGAAGGGGGCTATTCGGCGCGCGTAGGGAGGAAACTTTCCCCTCACCCCTCCTCAGTCTCAGATCCTCCACTGGTGCCTGGTGCAAGGCCCAGAGACCGGGACCTGGGCTGGTACCGGACTCCAAGCCACCCCCACCCAGAAACTTCAGCCAAGTTGGAGTCCCAGGGCACGAGGCCTGCCGCGGTGTCGGCATGGGCCCAGCGCCCAGGGCACCCGGTGAATGCCCCCTTCTTGATCGAGGCTTAGCCCAGGGCACCCGCCTACCTCCCTAACATCCTTCCAAAGAGTAATACACTGCATTTCCTGCGTTGAGAAGCCTGGGCCGAGAGTTCCTGGAAGCCAAGTCCTCTGGAGTATCAGGGGGTGCGCGGGCTCGACCGGACGCAGCACCCTCGGAGGGCCCATGGCCACAGGCCCAAGCTGCCTGGCCACGTCACTTGGAGCCTTCGGGAAAGGGTAAAAGCCAATGCACGAAAGGCCAGCAGTTCGTGTGCCCGCCGCCAGTGCTGAGCTGCAGGCGCGGCCCGCCCCCACGTCCTCCGCGCCCCGGGGTCACGCTCAGACCGTGCCGGCCTCCGGGCCCCTAGCCCTGCTCAAGCTTGGGGTCAGAATCGGGCGCCAAGCACAGGCAGGGACCGGGGAAAGAACAGGAAAAGAGAGAGCCAGACTGACCCTGGGCCCCAGTGGGAAGGAGGCCAGAGGGGCAGGGAGAGACGCACCTAGAAAATCCCGGGAACTGCGGGATAGGGTGGAAACAGCACGCACTGGCAAAGCCTGCCCACCACGGGTGGTGACGAGGCCTCTGAGCGCGCTCCAAGTTCCGTCTTGCGCCACGGGGTCACGCTCGTCCGTGGGCCGGGGAAAACCGAGAAGTAAGGGCCATCCCAACCTAAGTCGCGCACAAACGGAGCCCGACCAGTTTGGGTGGGTTACTCAGGCCCAGAGAGGGCGCCTTCGCCCTCTCGGCGCGGAGATGCCAGCCGCGGGGGCCTCAGGAGGCATCTGGCGGCAGAGCCCAAGACAGGCCGCGCACCCCGCCTGCCCTCTGAGGCAAGTTACTGGGCAACTCGCCCTGGCACATGGGGCAAACCAACGGGCGCCTCTGCCCTGCGCTGGAGGAAGGATGCCCTGTTGGGTTCACCGGTAAAAAGCAAAAACTGAAGGGTCCCAGACCCCTGTTCTCTGCATTGCCTCCTCCCCCTAATATTTATTCTGTCCGGCTAAGATTGCTGAAGCCCGACCCCCAGTACCGGGGAAGGCTCAGCTTCCAAGTGAGAACGTGCAGGCGCCTCCTGCCAAGGCGGCCAAGTTTGACAAACAGCGCCTCCTGGGGTGGGGAGAGTGGAGTGCCGCTGCGCAGCCGGGAGCCGGGAGCCGAGCAGCCCGGGCTCCCACTCACCCCGGGGCAGGTGTCCGCCCCGGGTTCTGCCGGCCCCAGCAGCTGGGCCCCGGCTCCTGCGCGACCGGAGCACCTAGTCCTAGCTGACGCCGCGACCCCAGGGGCGCGCGGAAACCGCCACACGCCGCCTAGTCCTAACTTCCGCCCACCTGCGTGAGCAAGGGTCGGACCAAACCCGGCACCGGGCAGAAGGCCTAGGTACCAAGCGCCACGCGAACGTCCTTGCTGGAGAGAAACCTGCGCTCTAAGTGCCCGGCCCCGCAGGGGGCGACGGACTTGACCTGGAACTCGCTCAACCTTCTCCCTGGAAAACTATGGGCGCTCCACGCGGGGCGAAAACGCCGGGGTGTGCCTCGGCTCCTGAAGCGTGCGAAATTATAAGGGAAACAATTATTGTTTCCTTTTCCTAACTTTTCTCGGATTTTTTCGGTCACTTTGGCCGACCCCATGAGTCAGCTCTGGGGGCTCTTCTACTTGAGCGAAAACCCCAAATCAAACACTGTGGCGAGCTTGGGCTTCTCCCAACGCACCCGGCAACCCTAAAGCTTGCCTCTCTGTAAAGATGCTCCGGAGGAGCAACCGAGCTGGAAAAGACAGCTGGTGCGTGGCGAGGTCCCTCGGACCCGAAAAGGCCCATCGGTTTAGCAACGAGCTGGGATTTCTCGAGCTGCGTTCGGCGGCGCCCGGAAAAGCAGTCCGGCTGGATGCGCCCGAGCGGGCGCGGGAGACGCCGATTCAGCGCCGGCCCGCCCCCGCCAGTTTACAAAGCAAACTTTCCCCAGAGAAGTTCCGAGATCGAACGGCGCGCAAAGTGCGCCAATCAACACCTAAACAGACCCAAACTGTACAAACACGGATCGATCAGATAATTTCAAATATTATAATTGGCTTTAATTAAACACACTGCGTTCTAATTAACTCTGAAATTTTAGCATGCTTTGGGACACTGGTGTCTGATTTGATATTGTCAGTCCAGATGTCCTAATAAAATTCAATCCTCCACTCAAGACTTCAGTAGTCACCAAGAACAAAATGCAAATTAAATGTAAAACCTAAAGTATCGCCAAAGGTATAATCAAGAAAGGTGTCTCAAAACTTCTCACTTTTTATTACGCAGTAGTTAAAAAATGCAGATTACATCCTAACAAGACCTCTCCAGCATACCATAAATCTTAACTCTTTCATGGACGGGTGTGGAGTGCCACGCCACTGGCTTGAAGGGAAAGGAGGGGGCGGCCAGACCTCATGACAAAATTAAATACCCTCTTCTGCAAGCTAACCGCGCACAAAAGTTTGCCAATAAAATTCTAGTTTGCAACCGCGGTTTGCCAGCACGAGTAAAGGAAGTTGGGGTGGTAGAGAGCCACAGTGGGCACGGACGGAAAGGGTGGCCACGGTCACCGATGTACTAATGTCCTCCTCCTCGGCTATCCGATCTCACTCCTTCACAGCACCTTAACAGAGTGTATACACCCGTTTTGGTGCCCAAAAGTGGGGCGGTGGGTGCCGGCAGCCGGGCCGGGGAGTCCGTCCAGGTAATTAACTCAGCTCCGGGGACTGCGACGATGAGGCCGGGAGGGAAGGAAGAGCACACCGCTCTTGGACAGAAATGTGTCAAGCTCTCCTCCCTTCCAGCCTGCACAAACCCTTTCGCGCACATTCGCGCGGCTTCTAAGGGATCCAAGCCAGCGGACTGGGTCGGGCAGCGCACGGCGGCGGTACGCACCCCTCCTCTCCCCCCAGGAACGCGGGCGCACGCCGAGGCTGGAAGGAGGAGGGTGCACCTCTGGCTACAAATTCGGCCGCGAAGAGATTCTTTACCAACTCTAAGGGTTTGCTAAATGTACAGACCAGAATGAGTCCCGTTAAAAGGAAGCTATTCCCACATTAAACATGTGTATGTTTTCCATACTAATGGAGTCACATAAAGCTGTTGCTAATTTAACTTTTTAAAAAGGCCACACTGTGGAAATTTGCATTTTCTTTAGGACATTGAAATGAAGAGAAAACTGCTGGGCGGCGAGGCGGCCCATGGCATAGCTAGGGGCCATGTAGAAATAAAAACAGATAAAGAAAAGAAGAAAGAAAGAAACCGGCTTCTCTTCTAGACTATTAATAAGCAATTTGTCCCGCTGAAATTTACATTGCAAAGCGGAGGGCGCCGGCAGCCGTGGCGGCGGGGCTGGCGCTGGCTCCGGGGGTGCACCAGCGCGGGGGCGGGGGCGTCCTCCGGCCATCCGGGCCGCCCTCTGGGGCGATCCACCGGCGGCTTTGAACTCGGTGTCCTTGCCGGCTTGCCGCCGACCCTCGCCCGCACACGCGCGCATCTGCACGCCAGGGCCCCGCCTGGGCCGCGCACCCGGAGGCCGGGACTGGGGCTGCGCTAGCGCCACCCGGACTGAGCTGCAGCCGGTTGGGGATCTCCTGGGGGGCGGGAATCCCTCCGCTCCCAGTGACGCCTTGGACTCGCGGACCCCCATCCACCCCAAACGACTGCCCAGGTCTTACATTAAAAATGGCAACAATAAGCTTAATATTTTTTTTCCTCCTTAGCCGTGCCGCCCCGGTGCAAGTCGACCGCAAGCGTGGAGCCCCGAGCCCCGCGCCCCCGCCGGCTCCCCCGCCCGCTCGCCGCCCGACGGAGCTGCGGATCCCGGGCCTAGCGTGGGGCCAGGGCGCCATCTACGGGCGCCGCGCGGCTCAGGGCGGCCGTCGCCTCCTCCCTCTCAGCGTCCAGCGCCGGCTCCTCCTCCCGCCGCCGCCGCCGCCGCCGCGCTCGCCCCGCGCCGCCTGCCACTTATCACAATTACCCGACGCTCCCGTGCCATTTTGCTTATGAAACATTGATTGCTAGTTACGCGGACTTTTAAGCACTATATTAAAACTTTCGAAATGAAGGCGCTCTCCTGCCTGCGATTTTTAGGCACAAGATTAAAAGATATGAAATGTAAAGATAATGCAATTTGATTTGTTAGTCTAACTCTGCGATTTGAGACTTGATGTCCCCAAAGACCAGGCGAGCTTTTCCCCTTTATTTATTTTTATTAAAACATCAATCTACGCTGGAGCTGGGTGAACTCGGTTTCACCTGGAGAACATAAAATTCTCCATACCAGAGAAATAAGCACCTTTCATAAATCAATGGTATTCCTGACACATCGATCAATTTTTGGTTGTTAATGCGAAAGGAGGAGTTTTAATTGCTTCCTGCGTTGTCGTCCAGGCATCTAGGCGCTTCGACCTTCCCCATCCCTCCCTCCAAGGGTCTGGCGTTTGTACTGGGGGAGGACGGAGAGTGAAAAACCCGGGGTCCTTCAGCTAAATCCTCGGAACCCCGGATCTTCGCCCGCGCCGGTACGCGCCTCCCCCGCGCCGAGAATCCCTGGCAGGCGATCGCCTCTCCGCAGGCCCGCCTGGAAGGCCGCGAGCAGAGGCCAACGGAGGCCGCCCAGGCAGTGCTTGCCGGGAACCAAGACGCTGCCAGGGCGCGGCGCAAAAGTTCACTGCGAGGCCAGGCCTGGGCGCAGCTCATGGTCAGGGGCTCTTGCATCCCCAGTCCCACCCCGCGCCTCCGCCGCAGCCCCGCCCGCGCTCCCGCAGGCGAGAGGAGCGCACCCGGCTCCGGGGCCCCGGCAACCTGGCCCCCCGCGTTCTGCGTCCGGCCCGCGACGCGCGAAGTTCAACTTTGCTGGCGCCGCGGCCGCCTGGGGGCCGCGGGCTGGGGCGGAGAGCCCCCGACGGGATCGAGAGAGCGCTTACCTGTGCCGCTCACTCGACGGACATCGCGGGCGCCCTGGCCGCGAGGTGTCGGCGGCGCCGGCGGCGGGCCGGGAGGTGTGCGGCCCCGCGCCTTTCCACGTTCCCACCTCCCGCCCTCCGGGGAGAGCCCACGGGCCCGGCCACGAGCACTCCAGTGCGCACGCGCCACACTGCCTTCCACCGCTGGCGGCGGCAGCGCGACGGGCTAGGGCCGAGCCGGGGCGCGTGGAGGTGCCCGTAGGCGGCCCAGCGGCCCGCGCTGGCCACCTGGAGGAGAGGCCTCCTGGGCCACACGCGGGGCTCCTCCGCAGGGAGGCCCCTTTGCAAGGACCTGAGCCCCTCTCTTTCCTCGGCGGCCGAAGGGCATTCGTGCGCCGCCTTGGCCAAAAGAGTGCTCCATGCCTGGAGTGGGGCGCCCCTGCTGTGGACACCTCTTCGCAGTCCCAGGCCCTGGGCGGCTTGAAGCCGTCTGTGTGGATGAGCGCACACTCCCGTGGGCAGGAGGTGACTCGGGTTCCCCAGCCCTTTTTGGTAAAGTGGATGAGAGGACATCTTCCTGGATACGGATAACTTAATGAAAAGTGATCTAGGCCCTTGTCGGCTAAAATGAAACGGGAAGAGGCAAGAGATCGCCCACAAAGACAGAAAAAGACTGGGGTTCTCCAATAAAGCCACGCTATGGAAGAAAAAACAAAAACAAAACAAAACAAAAAAACGCCTGGACGGCTCCCAGATGAGCTTTGCGTTTAGAGCAATCTCAGTGAACGAGGGCTTCGGCCACCCTTCAGATGCCAGGCAAGCCTGACCACTCCACTCCCACTTTTGATGTCACCCAGCAAATGACAAGAGGTGTAACTTTTCTCATAAGTATCTGGAGCTGCTGCTCTGGAAAAGAAAAGGGGTCAGGCGGGGGTGTGACCTGCATCTCCAACCTGATGGCCGCCCTGGGGTTGGGAGGGGCTGATTAGCCTAGGCCCTGGCTCCAGGCCCTGGGCCCCTACCCAGGGCTGCTGTGCTTTTTCTAATTTGCCTCTTCCGGGAGAACCTGGGACTCCTGGAAGATCCTACTAATTTCTTATCCATCTGCTTCTCCCAAACCTGAGTGTGATGTAGATACCTGAATAAAGACAACTGTCTTATTGCCGAGATTTGTCTGAAACAGAAAGCACTTTTACGGGAGTGTGAGCCTCACCCTCCTGTATCCATCGCTTTTTCTCGCCTGTTTCTTGCTTCTAGGCTTGTTTTGTACTCTTTACTTTAAGCGTTTATAGTGAAAGTTGAATGTGCTGAATCATGAAATCTTACTGGAAGGGAAAGTTATTTTTGGCCATTTATTTAGCAAAAGGCACTCTAGAGAATGCAACCCAGAAATGTACTTTATTATGATCGCTTAATGTAAGAAAAGAACTAAATAACGAATATTTCCCCTTTGTCATCTTCACTTGGGAATCATTTTTAATGTGAGTCAGCATGAAACCATTTAAGCAATATGCAATATTTTAAAATATAAAATTACCCATGTTTTTAATAGCAACTAACATGTATTGAATGTTATGTGTCAGACTCAAGCTCAGAAAAGTTAAGGGGCATGTTCTTGCCACACTGCTAGGAAGCTGGGACTCCAACCCCATTGTCGGACTTCAGAGCTCTGGTCATGTGGTTCTGCCACTTGTGGCGTCAGAGGCAAAGCGAAGCGTTCGGGGAGGGCCACCATTCATTGCCACAATTGCAAGTGGCCTTTGCTCAGTCTGTTTGACGAGTCGAGGTAAAATGCTGTGGACGAGGCAAGAAAATGGTTCAATCCCCCTAATAACGACCTGGTGACTCCCTTCCTTCTCCAGCCCAACACCCCCCACCCCGACACACCACCCTGCTTTCTGTTCCGCTCCTTGCCCCCCTCCCTCCAAGGCTGCAGTCTCAGGGTCTGTTTCCTCTAAACAGGCCCCTGGGCACACCACTTTGCCCACCCAATTCTCTTCCGGAGCTGCTCCTAGAGAATGGGGCCCAAGCCTTACCCTAGGTGGGTCCTCAAGACATAATTTTTGCGGGAATGAGGAATGAATGGAGAACCCCTGGCCATGTAGACAATGACTCCTGATCTCAGGGGCCTGGAGAGGAATGGCATTGGTCACACGGGTGCATCACAGGGAACCTCGGCCTATTGACAGGAGACCCACGGTCTCGTCTTCACAGACAAGAAACAGCACAGAGGTAGCTGTGAATGTAATGAGAAATCACGGCTTTCTCTGCCCCTCACTTACTGCTTCCACGCAGTGGAGACGTCCCCCTCCCCATCTTCTTTCCCCATTGGATATTCACTTAGTCTGAGTCAGGCCCTTGGAGCCCGAGTCCTGAGTAAGGCCCTGCCCTCATGGAGCTTACCGTTTAGCATAAGAACAAATCCCCCTTACAGCTGAGACAGGTGAAAGGAAGAGGAAGCAGCTTTGGTGACATTTGCATTGGGAGAGGCTTAGACAGATCTGACAGGTTAAGCTCAATTCTCTCAGGCACATAAAAATCGATGTCCATTTCATCTGTCGCTGTCCACCTATGTATGCTTTGTCACTGGCCACTGTACCTAGAAATGTACATTCACAAACATCAATAATCAAATCTGTTTCAATATTTACTTTTATCTCTTTTTTTTTCATAGCAAGCAAGGTGTCTTGTAGCCACCACTAACCAGCTCGCATATTCAGTATGAGCCTAGGTGGCGACTCAGAGCCCAGCAACAGTGCACACCAATCCAAGGGGGCAGAGGCCTGGAGGACCTCTGCACAGAAACTTGGCAGGGGCAAAATGCAGTCACCTGCCCCAGAAGTCAGGACATAATCATGGGTGCTTTCAGAAGACAGATACTGAAACTGTCATTGTCTGTTCTACTTGCAGGCGGCATGGTGCCTCTCGTTCTGGTGTTAAACGTGTCCACCGTGGATCTTCCCTGCAGGAGTGGAACACCTGGAGGTCAGGACGCACCTGCTCTCTTCATCTGGGTTACTCAGTTACAGAGCCAGGCACAATGTGGGGGCTCCGTAAAGATGTGTGCAACTGATAAATATGCAATTCAGTTCTTAAAACTTTGTATTATGGAAAATTGCAAACACACACAAAAGTTGACAGATCACGAACCTCCATGTACACCTCCTCCACCTTCAACCATTCTCAACATTTTGCTGTCTTGCTTCCACCATTCTTTCCTCATCATTTGTTTTCTTAGAAACTACATTTGTATATTTGCAGGATCAAAAGCCGTAGATGAAAATGCACATTCCTCGAGTCCAGCATTCAGCCCCAAACTCTCTTTTCCACCTTATCTTGCACATTCCACACTAGTCCAGGCAGGTCCTGCCGGCCCCGTGACCAGCTTCCTGCTGCCCGTGTGAGTGCTGGGCTCTCTTCTCTTGGCTTCTGGAAACTCTAGCCTCGGTCCTTAGTCTAGGGAAGCCCCTTTCCATTTTGACTGGACTTCCTGACCCTATAATCACTGGCCAAAGGCCTGCCCCGGGGAGACAGGACATCTCAGGCAATTCCTGTGCTATCTGCCTGTGGAAATGTGGTTCCAGCTGTGCAGAGCTAACCCTGGGAAGCAAAAGCACACACCGAAGCTGGGGGAACAGCCCAGCATGGGACAGGAGCCCAAGGAATCTGCACAGCACAACTGTAACCCCAAGCACCCCAAGGTGGGACTGCCCATCCATAGTGTGTGCTATAAGGGTGGACAGGACAGGACATAAACATGCCTTTTTCTAAGAATAAAATTGTGTGCAACAGATATGTGTTGTTTATAACTAAAAATAATTTGAGAGAGGTATCTCACACTGAAGGAAGCTTCATATTGCTTCTATAATTGAGAATACTTTGCAGAATCTGCTTGGTAAAGACACTGAGATGCTCAAGATAGGAAACAAACAGGTTATCTAGTATTAATTATGCAATGACTGCGTGGAGATGCTAGTGTCTCAGCCCTCCTCCCCGAGGCACTGAGAAGAAAGAGATAGAATAGATCACCACCATGACCAAACGAAAGTGACTTCGGTTCTTCTGGCGAGGAGGTTGATTTTTCAGAAAAAGGTGTCAGGGTAGATAGGAACTCTACTAGAACTGTAGTCACCTCCCCCATCAGCTGTCCTGGATCCCCAACACCGACTCCTGCGGCTCTGAGGCCAATGTAAATGTGGTTGTGAGGTAAGAGGTCACATATCAGGTGACACAGAGTTGAGAAAGAATGGGGCAGCTGCCCTCCCAGGAACTTAGCAAGCCAAAACTGCAGAACTTACTCCCCAGCCATGGAGTCCTATCCATAGAAGACAGGATCCATGTGAGCACAGAACCATAAACCCTGTGGTTCTGTTAAAAATATTTTCAATGCATTCATTCAATCTGTTTTTGTATATCCATTAAGAATATTCCCTCGACTTGAAATTATATATATTTGTGCCATGAATTGTACTACTCAGGAGGAAGGCATTTTTATAAAATGTCAATAATATATTCCTTGCATTTAATTTTGAAATGATCAGAAGAAATGCATAATGACTTCTCTCCAGCCCTGTGGGCCACATCTGTGATCCAGTGCACCGGGTGAGAGGTGGCACAGATGCTGACCTCTAGGAGCCCACATAGTTTTGGCCATTGCTCAGCCAGTGGTGATGGGACAGTGCCACTGTTGGACAGAATTCAAAAGATGCCCCCAAGATTCCTGTCCCCTCTTATTCGATCAAACACTGATTTTCTGCTGGGAAGGGACTTTATAGCTGGAATGAAAGTTAATAATCTACTGACCTTAAAATAGGGAGATTATCCTGGATTATTTGGATGGGCCCAGTGTACTTTCATGTGCCCTCAAAAGCAGCAAGGGAACAGAAGAGTCAACAAGGTGTATGAGAAAAGGAAGTCAGAGAGATCCAAGTGTGACAGCAGCTCAGACTGCCGTGGCTGGAGCGGACCATAGGGAGAGCATGAGACTCACTTCAGGCACCCTCTAGAAGCCAAGATCTGTCCCAGCTGACAGTGGACAAGGACCTGGGTCCTACAACCACAAGTACCTGAATTTGGCCAGCAATTTGAATGAGCTTGCATAAGGACCCCAAGCTCCAGATGAGACACAGTCCAGGCTGACAGCTTGATTTCAGCCTTGCTAGACCCTGAATAGAGGGCACTTCTGATCTACAGAATTGTGGGAGCATAAGTGGATGTTGCTTCAAGCTGTGTAGTGAGTGGTAATTTGTTACAGCAAAAACAGATAATGAATACATCCACCTTTGATGCCGGCCAGTGGATGAGCATCACTTACATTAGTCAGTTGTCATCTTGACGTAACTTATGTCAGTCAGTTGTCGTCATGGTAATGCTGTGAAAAGATCTTCCTCAAATGCACTGGCTTAAACAAGATCCATGCTCTCTCATCCATGCCCGTGCAGGTCGGCCTCTGCTGATCTTGGTGGGCTGGTTGAGTCCAGACAGGCATGGCTCTGTGGAGGTCTGCTCCATGTCCCACATCTTCTGAGACCAGCTGGCTGCCCAGGGTGGGTGCCTCTCATTGCAATGGCAGAAGTCCAGGGGACAAGACCAACCATGCAAGTATACTCAAGACTCCACTCGCATCCCATTGACCCAAAAAGGCAGGTGGCCAAGCTAAAGTCCATGAAAAGGGACATGGATATGGCAAGGTGAGTGGCTGAGCCAGTAGCTGGCAGAAGAGGCTGAGAAGGCTGCACAGGCGTCCAAACCGCTTGGTGCTGGAGCCCTGAGAAAGAGAGGCATGTTCTGCTGAGTCCTGGGCTCTTCTGAGAAGTCCCCCAACCACACTCTTCTGAACCACGAAAACCCCTCGCAGCACCCTCAGAGCCAGTCTGGCCTTCAGAGGGGCCAGTCACACCAGATGTGGCTTGATCTCCAGAGGTGGTGAAGGGCAGTGGTCAGGAAGAAGGAGCTCATGGCAATTCATCCCTCATCCATCCCTCCTGCTGGACAGAGAGCAGCTCTGGACAGGCCCTGTGTGTCCTGTTTGTATTTACTCCCTCCCACTCCCAGCACCTGACAGTCTCCCATTCACATACCTTCAATCCAGCATGCCTGCTTACCATAAACGTCTCAGGGAGAGTTTGGTCTGCTTGGCTCACATGACCATCCAGGAACTAAGTGTGGTGGCCTCAGGAGGATGGGCTTCTTTGATAGGTCAGCATCTGTCCTGGACTGGCTGGTGAGGAGTGCTCCCCAGAGGAAAGGAAGTGGGGCAATGAGATGCATCCACCTCAGCAACTCACTGAGGGGCTTAGAAAAGCTGTTCTCCCTCTGGGTGTCTTTTCTTCTTTGTAAAATGGAAGGCTTCACTCCTCGATGAGTCATGTGGTTTCTATCAGTGCTAAAATTTCATTATTTAATTATGGCTACAGCAGCCACTACAGGGGTTTCTTTAGTTGTATTTGTGGGACAGATGCTCTCCTTGCATCCTAATGTGCCCGGGTGCCTCCACGGAGCGTGAGTGGAAGTTCCATGTGTCCCCTCTGGGTTGGGCTCTGAAACGAGGCATGCCTTCTCCACCCACTCTTTCTCTTTCCTTTAGCTGGAAGCTGAGGTCTCAAAAGCCCAATGCCCAGGAGACATCAGAGTCCCAGATGGAATAAACTGGGACCCCTTGGTCACTAGGTGGAGGAATGTTGCCCGCTGAGCAAACTGTCAGTGGACTGTTATGTGAGTGAGCAGTAAACTTCTGTTTCTAGCCACTGAAATTTTGGAGATTATTTGTTTATAACAACTCATGAGATGCACATGGTGACCCGGTTTAAGTGGCCTAAAGAAGACCAGGTGCGGTGGCTCACGCCTGTAATCCCAACACTTTGGGAGGCCGAGGCAGGTGGATCACCTGAGGTCAGGAGTTACAGACCAGTCTGGCCAACATGGTGTAACCCCATCTTTACTAAAAGTACAAAAATCATCTGGGTGTGGTGGCGAGTGCCTGTAGTCCCAGCTACTCGGGAAGCTGAGGCAGGAGAATTGGCTTGAACCCAGGAGGCGGAGGTTGCAGTGAGCCAAGATTGCACCACTGGACTCCAGCCTGGGTAACAGAGCGAGACAGGAAGAAAAGAAAAAAAGAAGGAAGGAAAGAAAGAGGAAGGAAGGAGGGGAGGGGAGGGGAGGGGAGGGCAGGAGAGGAGAGGAAGAAAGAAGGAAGGAGAGGAGAGAGAGGAGGGGAGGGGAGGGGATGGGAGGAGAGGGGTGGGGAGAGGGAGAGGCCCTTAGGCCAGAAAATTCTGCTTTGAAAACTTGAATGAGCTCTCTGTGCAAAGGATGGGACCCTCAAAGTAACATTTTGGATGCCCCAGTCCATCGTGCATAAGGAAAAGGCTCCCTGAGGAACCTGCTAGGCACTGTCTTGCTAGGGTGACAGCACAAAGGGCAGCAGCTTATTTTAAAAAGTGGAAAATTTTGTTTTATTTTAATTATAAATAGTACCTGTTAAATAATAGGCACTTTGGGAATTACAAAAAAGAACGGAGATAAAAACCAAGTCACTGTTAACTTTTTAGTGTATTCCCATCCGGCCTTTTAAAAAAGACATTTGTAGATAAATGCTTTTTTTTTTTATAATTTGGTGTGTGTTGTATGTACCCACAATTTTTAAAAAGTAACAATAAGAGACTTCCACTTCCAGAAAGATGGAGTGGATGTTCTTTTCCCTATTCTAACTGCTAAGTACAGTTGAAAGCCCTGGACATTATCTGTGAAACAAACATGAGAAGCCAGTAAAAGGTGGAAGGAGAAGGAAGACAAGCTAGGGAATGTGAAACCCAGTGAACAACACAGTGGCAATTTTCTTGGCTTTTCTTTTTGTCTCATACATCCCAGACACAGAGATGAAGAAGTCAGCAACCCAGAAATGCCAAGGGCATAAATTCAAAAACAAAACAAAACAAAAAATAAAAAACAAAAAACCCTGCTATCTTTGGCCAGAGGACTGGAAGAGAAGCTGTTTAGTAAGATAGAAAACTTTTAGACAATAACGGGTCTACTCCAGCCAAACACCACTGAAAAACTGTGGTCCCACCCCATCCATACCAACAAGCACAAACTAGGGAAATTAGACTTTCACCCTTGAGAGGCTGTAAGGCAGCACTCCAGTCCCCTACAGGGTGGTATCCAGGAAGGTCTAGTGGACAGTCAGAACTTTTACCCCCACCCAGCAGTAATGAGGCCATGCCCACCCCATGATGTCAGCCGAGGCCTTGTGGGGAGCAGTAAGGAAACTCTCCTACCACTCCCAGTCAGGCAGACATCAGTGGAGGCTTGGCGGGCAGCCAGACCTCCCACACCCACCCAGCAATAAAGAGGACTCTTCCTTATTGGGTGTCAATGGAGGTGAGTGGTGAGCCAGGACTGCTACTCCTGCCAGGTAGTAACAAGATAATACCTTCCCTTCCTCTGCAAGACAGCATGAGGGAATGCCAACTCAAACAGAAAGTTTGAATAAGATGCAGAGTCTTATAATAACAAATTGTCCAGGTTTCAATAAAAAAATCACTTGTCATACCAAGACCCAGAAATATCACAAATGGAACAAAAAAAGACAACCAATAGATGCCAACACTGAGATGATGAGACGTTTGAATTGTCTGGCAGAGATTTGAAAGCATTCATCATAGGAATGCTTCAATAAGCAATTGAAACAAATGAAGAAATAGAAAGTATCAGGAAAGAAATAGAAGATTCAGCAAAGAAATAGAAGATCCAAAGGAAGAACCAAATGTAAATTTTAGAGATAAAAAAATACTACAACTGAAATTAAAAACTCAAGGTATGGGCTCAACAGCAGAATAGAGAAGCCAGAGGAAAGAATCAGTGAATTTGAAAGGAGAACAATAAAAATTACCCAATCTAGGCTGGGCACGGTGACTCATGCCTATAATCCCAGCAATTTGGGAGGCCAAGGCGGGTGGATCACCAGTTCAGGAGTTTGAGACCAGCCTGACCAACAGGTGAAACTCTGTCTCTACTAAAAATACAAAAACTAGCCAGTTGTGGTGGCACGCACCTGTAATCCCAGCTATGCAGGAGGCTGAGGCAGGAGAATCACTTGAACCCACAAGGCAGAGGTTGCAGTGAGCCGAGATCATGTCACTGCACTCCAGCCTGGGCATCAGAGTGAGACTCGGTCTATAAATAAATAAATAAATAAATAACCCAATCTAAAATAGAAAGAAAATAGATTTTTAAAAATGAATGGAGCCCTAAGAACATGTGAAATTATAATAAAAGATTCAGTAATCATGTTATTGAAGTCCCAAGAAAAGAAGAATGAGGCCAGAGTTGAAAAAGTACTCAGAGAAATAATGGCTGAAAAATTCCCAAATTTGGCAAAAGACATTAATCCATAGATTCAAGAAGTTAGACAAACCCCAAACCAAATAAATTCAAATAAATCCACACTAAGGCACATCACAATTAGACCTCTGAAAACTAAAGACAAAGGGAAGCATCATGAAAGCAGTGAGTGTGAAGACACCTTACCTACAGGAAAAAGGCAATTTTAATGACAGTGGATTTCTCATCAGAAACCACAGAAGCCAGAAGGATCTGACACAAAATAGTTCAAGTGCTGGAAAAAAGAAACTGTTAACCCATAACCCTATATCCTGAAAAAATGTTCTGCAAAAAATATGAGAAAATAAATACATTCTCAGATGGGCAACTAAGATAAGTTGATTCTTTAACACCCATCTCAAAAGAATGGCTAAAGGAAGTTCCCTAAACAAGGAAAAAAGAAAAGAAGGAACTTTAGAACAAATAGGCTGATTCATGGAGAAACACACAGTTACCTCAGAGAAATTCTAAAAAGGGTTTCAAGTAACTCACAAGAAGGTGGAATAAATAAAAGAGATAAATAAAAAACAGAGAAAATAAACTGAGAACAAAAAATAAAATGGCAGACTGAAGCCCAGACATATTAAAAACTGCATTAAATGTAAATGGTCTAAATACATCAAAAAAGAGAGAGACTAGCAGAGTGGATTAAGACTCAACTATATCCTGTCTATAAGATACTCACTTTAAATATAATGATATAGGCAGATTGAAAGTAAAAGGATGAAAAAAGATACATAGACTTTAATCAAAACAAAGCAAGATTGGAGGAGAGCTGATAGGAGGCAGGACTAAATTGCAGTTTCCACTTACATGGACAGAGCAGCATGTGGAGACTTACATAGTAAACGTTTGCTTCAAGAACTACCACAGGAACATACTAGGAAAGCGGAGACAATCCACAGACTCTTTGAAGGAAGTGGATTGCTCCTGCTGGCCCTGGAAGACAGCCCAAAAACTGTGAGTGCCCAAAGTGTGAAAGGGCACACTTTCTTGTCTGCCCCCGAACACACATTCTCACTGGGGAACCTGAAGGTCCAGATCACGAGAGAAGGATTTGACCTAACCTGGAGCTGAGACAATTTTAGAGAGCTGAGTGAAATACAGGGGTAGAAGAAGCAGTGGGAGGAGACCGGTGGGCTCTCTCAGTCCCAAGGGAAGCCATTTCTGACTTTATCTTGCAGAGGTCCTTGGGGAGGGCTGCCAGAGGAACTGGGAAAAGATCACAGGGAGAAGAAAACCTCCAGCTGAACTTTGTAACAATTTTAACCCTGTGAAGTTTTCTGGACAGAACTTGGGGTAGGGGGTGAATCCAGAGTGCAGATATAGCCCAGAAGCTGCAGCAGGCAGGGAGGGGTGAAACCTAAAAGCCCTGCTTGCTTTCACAGCCCTGCAAGGTAGCCTGGGGCAAGTTCTTACTCCTGCTCACCTGCTGCATGGAAATAAACTTGGTGCTGTTGGGGGCAGGGGCACTGTGGGAGTGAGACCAGCCTTTTGGGCTGTGTGGGAGCTGGGTGAGCCCTCTAACTGCCAGCTTTCCTCCACTTCCCTGGTGAGCTGCATGACACAGTCTAGAGGCAGCCATAATACCCCTGGGAACATATCTCCATTGGCCTGAGAACCATAACCCATCTTCCACAGCAGCTGCAGCAAGCCCTGCCCAAGGAGACCCTGAGCTTACACATGCCTAATCCTGCCCCCACCTGATGGTTTTTCTGTACCCATTCTGGTAGCTAAAGACAAATGACATATTCTCTTGGGAGCTCTAGAGATCCACCTACAACCTGATCATCCCTATAATACCACAGCTGACACTGTCTTGAAAGCACCACCTCCTGGCAGGAGACCAACCAGCGCAAAACTAGTACAATTTAAAAAACTACAACTCAGCAAGGCGCAGTGACTCACACCTGTAATCCCAGCACTTTGGGAGGCCGAGGCGGGAGATCACTTAAGGTCAGGAGTTCGAGACCAGCCTGGTCAATGTGGTGAAACCCTGTCTCTACTAAAAATACAAAAATCATCAGGGCATGGTGGCAGGCGCCTGTAATCCCAGCTACTCGGGAGGCTGAGGCAGGAAAATCCTTTGAACCCGGGAGGCAGAGGTTGCAGTGAACTGAGATTGCGCCATTGCACTCCAGCCTGGGTGAGCAGGAGAGACGCCATCTCAAAAAAAAAAAAAAAAAGACAAACAAACAAAAAAAACTACAACTCGGTACCCTCACAGAGTCCATTTCACTCCCCTGCCACCTCCACTGGAGCAGGTGCTGCTATCTATGGCTGAGAGAGCTGAAGACAGTTCACATCACACAACTGTGCAGACAAGGCCAGAGCCCAATAGCTCTGCTAGGTGGCAAGGTCCAGAAGAGAAATAATAATCACAACTGTTCAGCTCTCACGAAGCCACATCCCTAGGAAAATGGAGAGAACACTACATCAAGGGAGCACCCCATGGGACAAAAGAATCTCAACAACAGCCCATGAGCTCCAAATCTTCCCTCTGACATAGTCTACCCAAATGAGAAGGAACCACAAAAACAATTCTGGTAACATGACAAAACGAGGTTCTTTAACATCCCCAAAATATCACACTAGTTCACCAGCTAGTGGGAAATAAAGGACACACTTAGAGAAATGCAAAATGTACTAAAAAGTCTCAGCAATAGAATCAAACAAGCAGAAGAAAGGACTTCAGGCTGAGCATAGCGGCTCAGGCCTGTAATTCCAACACTTTGGGAAGCTAAGGCAGATGGATCACTTGAGATCAGGAGTTCAGACCACTCTGGCCAACATGGCGAAAACTCATCTCTACTAAAAATACAAAATTTAGCCTGGCATGATGGCACATGCCTGTAATTCCAGCTACTCAGGAGGCTGAAGTGGGAGAATCGCTTGAACCCAGGGGGGCAGATGCTGCAGTGAGCCGAGATTGTGCCATTGCACTCACTCCAGTCTGATGACAAAGCAAGACTCTGTCTCAAAAAAACAACAAAAAAAGAACTTCAGAGCTCAAAGACAAGGTTTTCAAATTAACCCAATGTAACAAAGACAAAGAAAAAAATTTTTTTAATGAACAAAGCCTCCGAGAAGTTTGGGATTATGTTAAATGACCAAACCTAAGAATAATTGGTGTTCCTGAGGAAGAAGAAAAATCTAAAAGTTTGGAAAACATATTTGAGAGAATCATTGAGGAGAACTTCCCTGTCCTTGCTAGAGATCTAGACATCCACATATAAGAAGCTCAAATAACACCTGGGAAATTTACCACAAAAATATGGTCACCTAGGCATGCAGTTATCAGCTTATCTAAAGTCAAGTAATGAAAGAATCTTAAGAGCTGTGAGGCAAAAGCACCAGGTAACCTGTAGAAGAAAACCTATCAGATTAAAAGCAGACTTCTCAGCAGAAACTCTATAAGCTAGATGGGATTGGGGCTCTATCTTCAGCCTCCTTAATCAAACAATTATCAGCCAAGAATTTTGTATCTAGTGAAACTAAGCTTCATAAATGAGGGAGGGAAAGATTAAGTATTTTTCAGACAAACAAATACTGAGAGAATTCGACACTACCAAGCCAGCACTACAAGAACTGCTAAAAGGAGCTCTAAATCTTGAAACAAATCCTTGAAATACAGCAAAATAAAACCTCTTTAAGGCACAAATCTCACAGGACCTATAAAATAAAAACAATTTTTTTTTTTTGAGACAGAGTCTCGCTCTGTCACTCAGGCTGGAGTGCAGTGGTGCAATCTTGGCTCATCGCAACCTCCACCTCCTGGGTTCAAGCAATTCTTCTGCCTCAGCCTCCCAAGTAGCTGGGACTACAGGCGCACACCACCATGCCTGGCTAATTTCTTTTTGTATTTTAGTAGAAATGTGGTTTCACCATGTTGCCCAGGTTGGTCTCGAACTCCTGAGCTCGGGCAATCCACCCACCTCAGCCTCCCAAAGTGCTAGGATTACAGGCGTGAGCCACTGCACCTGGCCACACAGTTTTCTTAGAAAAAGGTATTCAGGCAACAAATACCATGATGAATAGAATACTACCTCACATCTCAATACTAACATTAAATGTAAATGGCCTAAATGCACTTGAAAGATACGGAATGGCAGAATGGATAAGAATTCACCAACCAAGTATCTGCTGTCTTCAAGAGACTCACCTAACACGTAAGGACTCACATAAACTTAAGGTAAAGGGGTGCAAATGGACACTGAAAGTGAGTAGGAGTAACTATTCTTATATCAGACAAAACAAATTTGAAAGCAACAGCAGTTAAAAAAGACAAAGAGAGACATTATATAATGATAAAAGGACTTGTCCAACAGGAAAGTATTACAATCCTAAATATATATGCACCTAATACTGGAGGTCTCAAATTTATAAAACAATTACAACTAGATCTAAGAAATGAGATAGACAACAACACAATAATAGTGAGGGACTTCAGTGCTCCACTGATAGCACTAGACAGGTCATGAAGACAGAAAGTCAACAAAGAAACAATGGATTTAAACTACACCCTAGAACAAATGGACTTAACAGATATTTACAAAACATTCTACCCAACAACTG
This sequence comes from Hylobates moloch, assembly GCF_009828535.3. Lineage (NCBI taxonomy): Eukaryota > Metazoa > Chordata > Mammalia > Primates > Hylobatidae > Hylobates > Hylobates moloch. Next base: position 3,522,225 of record NW_026652278.1, on the reverse strand, counting down.
CAGAATATACATTCTATTCATAAAACAATGCAAAAGATAAATGAAACAAAAAAGCTGGTTCTTTGACAATATAAATAAAATTGATAGGCCATTAGTGATATTACTCAAGAAAAGAAGAGAGAAGATCCAAATAAGCTCAATTATAAATGAAACAGGAGATATTAATATTACAACCAATACCACTAGAAATACAAAAGATCATTCAAGGCTACTATGAACACCTTTACACACATAAACTAGAAAACTTGGAGGAGATGTGTAAATTCCTGAAAATATACAACCCTCCTAGGTTAAACCACAAAGAAAAAGAAACTCTGGACAGACCAATAACAAGCAGTGAGATTGAAATGGTAATTTAAAAATTGCCCACAAAAAAAGTCTAGGACTAAATAGATTCACAGCTGCATTCTATCAGACATTCAAAGAATAGTTGCTACCAATCCTATTGACACTATTCCCCAAGATAGAGAAAGAAGGAATCCTCCCTAAATCATTCTATGAAGCCAGTATCACCCTAATACCAAAACCAGGAAAGGACATAACAAAGGAAGAAAACTACAGACCAATATCCACGATGAATACAGATGCAAAAATCCTTAATGAAATACTAGCTAACCAAATACAACAGCACATCAAAAAAAAAAAAAAAAAGTCCACCATGATCAAGTGGGTTTCATACCAGGGATGCAGGGATGGCCTAACATACGCAAGTCAATAAAGGTGATATAGCACATAAACAAAATTAACAAAAATCACACAACCATCTCAATAGATGCAGAAAAAGCATTTGACAAAATCCGGCATCCCTTTATGATTAAAACCCTCAGCAAAATTGGCATAGAAGCAACATACCTTAATGTAATGAAAGCTGTCTATGACAAACCCACAGCCAACATAATACTGAATGGGGAAAAGTTGAAAGCATTCCCTCTGAGAACTGGAAAAAGACAAGGATGCCCACTCTCCCTCCTACTATTCAACACAGTGCTGGAAGTCCTAGCCAGAGCAATCAGACCAGAGAAAGAAATAAAGGGCATCCAAATTGGAAAAGTCACTGTTTGTGGATGATATGATCATATACCTAGAAAACCCTAAAGACCACTCCAAAAAGCTCCTGCAACTAATAAATGATTTCAGCAAAGTTTCAGGATATAAAATTAATGCACACAAATCAGTAGCTCTGTTATACACCAATGGCGACCAAGCTGAGAAACAAATCAAGAACTCGAACGCTTTTACAATAGCTGCAAAAATAATGAAATACTTAGGAATACACCTAACCAAGGAGGTGAAAGACCTCTACAAGAAAAACTACAAAACACTGCTGAAAGAAATCATCGATGACACAAACAAATGGAAACACATCCCATGTTCATGGTTGGGTAGAATCAATATTGTGAAAATGACCATACAGCCAGAAGCAATCTATAGATTCAATACAATTACCATCAAAATACCACCATCATTCTTCACAGAGCTACATGGAACCAAAAAAGAGCCCACATACCCAAAGCAAGACTAAGCAAAAAGAACAAATCCAGAAGCATCACATTACCTGACCTCAAACTATACTATAAGGCCATAGTCACCAAAATAGCTTGGTACTGGTATAAAAATAGTCACATAGACCAATGGAACAGAACAGAGAACCCAAAAATAAAGCCAAGTATTTACAGCCAACTGATCTTCAACAAAGCAAACAAAAACAAAAGTGGGGAATGGACACTCTATTCAACAAATGGTGCTGGGATAATTGGCAAGCCACATGTAGAAGAATGGAACTGAATCCTCATCTCTCACCTTATACAAAAATCAGCTCAAGATGGATCAAAGACTTAAATCTAAGTTCTGAAACCATAAAAATTCTAGAAAATAACAACAGAAAAACCCTTCTAGACATTGATTTGGGCAAAGACTTAGTGACCAAGAACCCAAAAGCAGGTGCAACAAAAACAAACATAAGAGATGGTATGTAATTAAAAGATAAAGCTTCTGCACAGAAAAAAAAATCAGCAGAGTAAACAGACAACCCACAGAGTGGGAGAAAATCTTCACAATCTACACATCCAACAAATAACTAATATCCAAAATCTTCAAGAAACTCAAACAAATTAGCAAGAAAAACAATCTCATCAAAACGTGGGCTAAATACATGAATAGACAATTTTCAAAAGAAGATATACAAATGGCCAACAAGCATATGAAAAAATGCTCAACATCACTAATGATCAGGGAAATGCAAATCAAAACCACAGTGTGATACCACCTCACTCCTGCAAGAATGACCATAATAAAAAAAAATAAAATAAAATAGATATTGGTGGGGATGTGGTGAAAAGGAAACACTTTTACACTCCTGGTGGGAATGTAAACTAGTACAACCACTATGGAAAATAGTGTGGAGATATCTTAAATAACTAAAAGTAGAACTACCATTTGATCAAGCAATCACACTACTGGGTATCTACCCAGAGGAAGAGAAGTTATTATACAAAAAAGATACTTGCACATGCATGTTTATAGCAGCACAATTCACAATTGCAAAAATATGGAGCCAGCCCAAAGGCCCACCAATCAATGAATGCATAAAAAATTGTGATACACACACATACACATGCACACACCATGGAATACTACTCAGCCATAAAAAGGAACACAATAATGGCATTTGCAGCAATCTGGATAGAATTGGAGACCATTTTTCTAAGTGAAGTAACTCAGGAATGGAAAACCAAACACTGTATGTTCTCATGCATAGGTGGGAGCTATGCTATGAGGATACAAAGGCGTAAGAATAATACAATGGACTTTGGGGACTCAGAGGAAATGGTGGGAGTCAGGTGAGGGATAAAAGACTACATGTTTATTACAGTGTACATTGCTCAGATGACGGGTGCACCAAAATCTCAGAAATCACCACTAAAGAACTTATTCAGGTAACCAAACACCACCTGTTCCCCAAAAACACATGGAAATAAAAAATAATAATAAATAATAATAATTTTAAAACAGAAAGCAAAATTGGCTAATTAATATCAGAAAAAGTAGGCTTTGGAGCAAAGAAAATTACCAGAGATGAGAGACATTATATAAAGATAAAAGGGTCAATCTACAAGGAATAAATAGCAATGCTAGATGTGTTTATACTAAAAGACAGAGCTGCAAAATATGTGAAGCAAAAACTGATAGAAATAAAAAGATAATTAGACAAATCTACAATTATATTAGGAGATTTTGACACCCCATTCTCAACAATTGATGGAATGATTATACAGAAAATCAGCTAAGAGAAAGAAGAATTCAACCACACCATCAACACAATTTGATGCAGTTAGAGTCTAGAGGACATTTATAAAACATTTCACTCAACAAGAGCATTCTATATATTGTTTTTAAATATCTATTGAACATATACCAATCTGGACCAAATAACCTATGCCATAAAACAGACCTCAACAAATTTAAAAGAAACAAAATCACACAAAGTGTCTTCTAGGATCACAACAAAATAAAAATCATATTTAATGGCAGAAAAATCTTCAAATACTTGGAAACCACACAAGGTACTTTTCTTTTTCCCCCTGAGACGGAGTCTTGCTCTGACACCTAGACTGGAGTGCAGTGGCATGATCTCAGCTCACTGCAACCTCCGCCTCCTGGGTTCAAGCAATTCTCCTGCCTCAGCCTCCCTAGTATCTAGGATTATAGGTGCCCACCACCACGCCCAGCTAATTTTTGTATTTTTAGTAGAGACGGAGTTTCACCATGTTGGCCAGGCTGTTCTCAAACTCCTGACCTCAGGTGATCCACCTGCCTTGGCCTCCCAAAGTGCTGGGATTACAGGCATGAGCCACCGCACCTGACTATACAAGGTATTTCTACTAAGTCCATGAGTCAAAGAGGAGATCTTGAAGGAAATAAAAAACAAATGGATTCAACTGAACGAAGATGAAAATACAACATATCAAAATTTCTAGGATACAGCTAAAGCTGTGTGGAGAGGAAAAATCATAGTATTAAATGCAATGCATACATTTGAAAAGATGCCAGATCAAATGGACATTCATAGATAAAAACATGAACATTAACCTAAGTGTAACACCTTATACAAAAACTAATTCAAAATAGGGGAAAATCTTGAGTACCTGGGGCTAGTCAAAGAGTTCTTGACTTGACACAAAACCACAATCTGCATAAGGAAAAATTGATAAATTAGTCTTATTAAAATAAGAAAAAACATTTGTTCTGCAAAAGATCCCACAATAAAAAGATCAAAAGAAAGTAATAGACTAGTGGGAAATATTTGCAAATTATATATCTGACAAAGAATAGGTATCTGAGTATGTATAAGACTCTCAAATCTCAACAGTAAAAAAACAAATAATTTAACTAGAAGATGAGCAGAAGATATGGAGACATTTCACCAAGGAGGAGACACAGATGGAAATTAATCACTTGAACATATTTAAAACACTGTTAGTCATTAGAGAAATGCAAATTAAAATCACAATGAAATAACACTACATTCCTATCAGAATGGCTAAAATACAAAATAATGACAACATGAAATTCTGGTGAGGATGTGGGGAAACTGGATAACTCATATATGGCTGGCAGGACTGTAAAGTGATGCAGCCATGAGGTGAAGGAAGATGGCCAAATAGAAGCCTCCAGCAATTGTCCCCCTGGCAGGAACACCAAATTGAACAACTATCCACACAAAAAAAGCACCCTTATAAGGACCAAAAATCAGGTGAGTGGTCACAGTACCTGGTATTGACAACATATTAAGGAAAGAGGCACTGAAGAGGGAAGGAAAGACGGTTTGAATGACAAAAGATTCAGCAATCATCTTATTGAAGTCCCAAGAGGAAAATAATGAGATCAGGGCTGACAAAGTACTTAGAGAAATAAAAGCTGAAAACTTCTCAAATTTGTCAAAAGGTATAAATCTATAGATTCAAGAAGCTGGGCGAGCCAGGCACAGTGGCTCACTCCTGTAATGCCAGCATTTTGGGAGGCCGAGGAAGGTGGATCACTTGAGGTCAGGAGTTCAAGACCAGCCTGGCAAACATTGCAAAACCCCGTGTCTACTAAAAATACAAAAAGTAAAAAAATAAAAAATTAGCAGGGCATGGTGGTGCCTGCCTGTAGTCCCAGCTACTCGAGAGGCTGAGCCACGAGAATCACTTGAACTGAGCAGGCCGAGGTTGCCATGAGCCAAGATCATGCCACTGCACTCCAGCCTGGGAAACAGAGAGTGACTCTGTCCTCCACCAGAAGGAAGGAAGGAAGGAAGAGAGAGAGAGAGAGAGAAAGACGAAAGAAAGAAAGAAAGAAAGAAAGAAAGAAAGAAAGAAAGAAAGAAAGAAAGAAAGAAAGAGAGAAAGAGAGAGAGAAAGAAAGAAAGAAAGAAAGAAAGGAAAGAAAGAAAAAGAAAGAGAAAGAAAGAAAAAGAAAGAAAGAAACAAAGAAAGAAAGAAGAAAGAAAGAAAGAAAGAAAGAAAGAAAGAAAGAAAAAGAAAGAAAGAAAGAAAAAAAGAAAGAAAGAAAGAAAGAAAGACTAGCTGGGAAAATCCCAAAACAAATAAATTCAAGGAAATCTACAGTAAGGCACTTCATAATTAAACCTCTGAACACTAAGACAAGGGGAGCTTCTTGCTGTCTTTCGATTAATGTCTATGTAATATACCTTTTTTCATCCTTCTACTTTCAACCTGCCTATATCATTATATTTGAAGTGAGTTTCCTACAGACAGGATATAGTTGAGTCATGTTTTTTTTTGTTTGTTTTTTTTTTTTTTTTGAGATGGAATCTCACTCTGTTGCCCAGGCTGGAGTGCAGTAGTGTGATCTCGGCTCACTGCAAGCTCCACCTCCCAGGTTCATGCCATTCTCCTGCCTCAGCCTCCCAAGCAGCTTGGGACTACAGGTGCCCACCACCACACCCGGCTAATTGTTTGTATTTTTAGTAGAGACGGGGTTTCACTGTGTTAGTTAGGATGGTCTTGATATCCTGACCTCATGATCCACCTGCCTCGGCCTCCCAAAGTGCTGGGATTACAGGTGTGAGCCACCACGCCCGACCGAGTCATGTTTTTAATCCACTCTTTTAGTCACTCTCTTTTTAATGATGTATTTAGACCATTTACATTTACTATACCACCCCTCTCCCATCCCCTAGCAGCAGCTGTGTGGCTTAGAGAGAGAATCTGTGCACTTGGGGGAAGGAAAGCACGGTGACTGTGGGACTTTGTATTGGAACTCAGTGCTGCTTTGTCACAGTGGAAAGCAACGTGGGACAGAACTCAGCTGGCACCCACAGAAGGAGCATTTAGACCAGGCCTAGCCAGAGGCAAATCATCCATCCCAATGGTCAGAACCTGTGTTATGGTTAGCCCCACCATCACAGGCTAACTTGCTCTGCAGTCCTAAATAAATTTGAGAGACAGCCTAAGCTACAAGGACTGCAATTCCTGGGCAAATCCTGGTGCTGTGCTGGGTTTGGAGCCAGTGGACTTGGGGTACATGTGACCTAGTGAGACACCAGCCAGGGTGGCCAAGTGAGTGCTTGTGCCACCCCTCTCCCAACTCCAGGCAGTGCAGTTGCCACAATGAAAGTGACTTCTTCCTTCTGCTTGAGGAGAGGAGACACCAGAGTAAAGAGGATTTTGTCTTGCAACTTGGATACCAGCTCAGCTGCAGTTAAAATAGGTCAACAGGCAAAATCCTGAAGCTCCTATTCCAGGCCTTCACTCCTGGATGACATTTCTAGACACACTGTGAGCCAAAAGGGAACTCACTGCCTTGAAGGGAAGGACGCTGTCGTGGCAGGATTCATCATCTGCTCACTAAAGAGCTTCTTCTCCTCTGAACAATCAGCAGTGGTAGCCAGGCAATACTCACCACAGGCCTGGGGCAAGACTCAGAGCCACACTGGCTTCAGGTGTGACCCAGCACATTCCCCAGAATGATGCATGCCTACGAGATCTAGAAAACTGCCTCAAAGGCAAATGTAAGAGTGTCTGGAGGTAGAGAGAGAGAGATAGAAGCAGAAAGTTTATTCAAAGGTCTAGTTAACACAGAACTTCCCAAACCTAAAGAAAGATATCAATATTCAAGTACAAGAAGGTTTTAAAACACCAAAGAGATTTAACCCAAATAAGACTACCTGAAGACATTTAATATTCACACTCCTCACAGTCAATGATAAAGACAGGATCCTAAAAGCAGCAAGAGAAAAGAAACAAATAACACACAAAGGAGCTCCATGTCTGACAACAAACCGCTCCGTGGAAACCTTACAGGCCAGGAGAGAGTGGCATGACATATAAAGTGCTAAAGAAAAGAAATTTTTACCCTAGTATACACCCTATTATATGTACCCTAGTATATCCATCAAAAATATCCTTCAAACATGAGGGAGAAATACTTTCCCCTACAAACAAAAGCTCAGGGATTTCATTAACACCAGATATGTCTTACAAGAAATGCTAAAGCAAGTTTTTCGATCTGAAAGAAAAGGATGTTAAGTGAGCAATAGACATCATCTGAAGGTAGAAAACTCACGGGTAATAGTAAGTACACAGAAAAAACATAGCCTATTATAACACTGTAACTGTGTTGTGTAAACTACCCATATCTTGAGTTGAAAGACTAAAAGATGAACCTATCGAAAGTAATAACTACAACAACTTTTCAAGACATAGTATAATAAGATAGAAATAACAAAAATTTAAAAAGCAGGGTGATGAAGTTAAACTGTAGAGTTTCTATTAGTTTTATCTTTGATTATTTGTTAGTTTGTTTATGCAATCAGTGTTAGGTTGTCATCAGTTGAAAATAGTGGATTATAAGATATTATTTACAAGCCTCATGATAACCTCAAATCAGGAAACACACAACAGATATACAAAAAATAAAACGCAAGAAGTTAAAACACGCCACCAGAGAAAATCATCTTAACTAAAAGGAGGACAGAAAGGAAGGAAGGGAGGACTACAAAACAATCAGAAAACAAATAACAAAATGCAGAAGTAAGTCCTTATTTATCAATAGTAACATCCAACATAAATTGACTAAACTCCCCAATCAAAAGACATAGAGTGGCTGAATGGATTTTCAGAAACAAGACTCAACGATCTGTTGCCTACAAAGTAAAGATACAGGTAGACTGAAAATAAAGGGGTAAAAAAAGATATTTCATACAAATGGAAAACAAGAAAGAGCAGAAGTAACTATACTTATATCAGACGAAATAGATTTCAAGACAAAAAGTATAAAAAGAGACAAAGAAAGTCATGATACAATGCTAAAGGGGTCCATCAGCAAGAGGGTATAGCAATTGTAAATATATATGCACCCAACACTGGAGCACCCAGATATATAAAGCAAATATTTTTAGAGCTAAAGAAAGAGATAGATCCCAATGCAATAACAGCTAGAGACTTCAACACCCCACTTTCAGAATAGAACAGATCATGCAGACCGAAAATCGATGAACAAACACTGGACTTAATCTACACTATAGACCAAATGGACCTAATAGGTGTTTACAGAACATTTTATCCAACAGCTTCAGAAACACATTTTTCTTCTCAACACATAAATCATTCTCAAGGATAGACCATATGTTAGGCCACAAAACAAGTCTTTAAAAGTTAAAAAAATTGAAATTATATCAAGAATATTCTCTGGCCACAGTGGAATGAAACTATTAGTTAATAACAAGAGGAACTTTGGAAACTATACAAACACATGGAAATTAAACAATATGATTCTGAATGACCAGGGGGTCAATAAAGAAATTAAGAAGGAAATTTAAAAATTTACTGAAACAGATGAAAATGGAAACACGACATACCAAAACCTATGCAAAAGCAGTACTACTAGGAAAGTTTATAGCAATAAGTGCCTACTTCAGAAAAGCAGAAAAACTTCCAATAAACAACTTAATGATAAATCTTAAAGAACTAGAAAAGCAAGAGCAAACCAAACCCAAAGTTAGTAGAAAAGAAATAATAAATAACCGAGCAGAAATAAATAAATTGAAATAAAAAACAATACAAAAGATCAACAAAATGAAAAATCGGGTTTTCGAAAAGATAAACAAAATTGACAAACCTTTACTCAGACTAAGAAAAAAAGAGAGAAGACCCAAATAAATAAAATCAGAGATGAAAAAGACATTGCAACAAAATACCATAGAAATTCAAAGGATCATTAGAGGCTACTGTGAGCAACTATATGCCAATAAATTGGGAAACCTTGAAGAAATGGGTAAATTCCTAGACACATACAACCTACCAGCATTGAGCCATGAAGAAATCTAAAACCTGAACAGAGCAATAACAAGTAATGAAATAGAAGCCATAATAAAAAGTCTCCATCAAAGAAAAGCCCCAAACCCAAAACTTCACTGCTGAATTTTGGGTCTTGGTTAGTTTTGAGTGGAAAGACTAAAAGATGAACCTATCAAAAGTAATGACTACAACAAATTTTCAAGACATAGACAGTATAATAAGATATAAATAGAAACAAAAAAAAGTTAAAATGCAGGGTGATGAAGTTAAACTGTAGAGTTTAACCAATCCTGCTCAAAGTATTCGAAAAGACAGAGGCAGAAGGAATACTTCCAAACTCATCCTATGAGGCCAGTATTACCCTGATATCAAAACCAGACAAAGACATGACAAAAAAAGAAAACTACAGGTCAATATCCCTGAGGAACATTGATGCAAATATCCTCAACAAAATACTTGCAAACTGAACTCAACCAAACATTAAAAAGGTCATTCATCATGGTTAAGTGGGATTTACCCAAGGATGCAAGGATGGTTTAACATATGCAAATCATTAAGTGTGATATACCATCTCCATATATCCAAATGATCATATGGATTTTGCCCTTCATTCCATTGATGCATGGAATGAAGGGCAAAGACAATATGGTTATTTAGATTGATGCTGAAAAAGCATTTGATAAAATTCAACATCCCTTCATGATTAAAACCCTTAAAAAACTGGGTATTAAAGGAACATACATCAACACAATAAAAGCCATATACAAAGGACCCACGGCTAGTATCATACTGAATAGGGGAAAACTGAAAGGCTTTCCTCTAAGATATGGAACAAGACAAAGATCCCCATTTTCACCACTGTTATTCAACATAGTACTGAAAGTCCCAGCTAGAGGTATCAGAAAAGAAAAAAGAAGGAAAGGGCATCCAAGTTGGAAAGGAGGAAGTCAGATTATCCTTGTTTGCAGATATGATCTTATATTTGGAAAAACCTAGAGGCTCCACCAAAAACCTATTCGAACTGATGAAGAAATTCAGTAAAGTTTCAGGATATGAAATCAACATACAAAAATCAGTAGCATTTCTATATGCTATAAGCGAGAAACCTGAAAAAGAAATCAATAAAGTAATCCTATTTACAGTAGCTACAAATAAAATAAAATACCTAGTAATAAACTTAACAAAAGAAGTGAAAGATCTCTACAATGAAAACTATAAAACACTGATGCAAGAAATTGAAGAGGAAACACACAAAAAAATGGAAAGATATTTCATATTCATGGATTGGGAGAATCAATATTTTTAAAATATCCATACTACCCAAAGCAATCTCCAGATTCAATGCAATCCCTATCAAAATGCCGATGACATTTTTCACAGAAATAGAAAAAAAATTCAAAAATTTATATGAAACCACAAAAGACCTAGAATAGCCAAAGCTACCCTGAGGAAAAAAAAAAAAAAAAAAAAAACTAAACTGAAAAAACAAAACTGGAAAAATCCCATTACCTGACTTCAAATTATACCACAAAGCTATAGTAACCAAAACAACATGGTACTGGCATAAAAACAGACACACAGACCAATGAAACAGAATAGAAAACCCAGAAATAAATCCATACATCTACGGTGAACTCATTTTTGACAAACGTGCCAAGAACATACACTGGGGAAAGGACAGTCTCTTCAATAAATGGTGCTCAGAAAACCGGACATCCATATGCAGAAGAATAAAGGTAGACCCCTTTCTCTATCTGTCTACAAAAATGAAATCAAAATGGATTAAGGAATTAATTCTAAGACCTCAGACTATGAAACTACTAAAAGAAAATATTTCAGAAACTCTCCAGGACATTGGTCTGAGCAAAGATTTCTTGAGTAATACCCTATGAGCACAGGCAATCAAAGCAAAAATGGACAAAAGGGATCACATCAAGATAAAAGACTTCTGCACGGCAAAGGAAACAACAAAATTAAGAGACAATCCACAGAATGGGAGAAATATCTGCAAACTATCTGACAAGGGATTAATAACCAGAATATATTAGGAGCTCAAACAACTCAATAGGAAAAACCTAGTAATCTGATTTTAAAATGGGCAAAAGATCTGAGTAGACATTTCTCAAAAGAAGACATACAAATGGCAAATGGGTATATGAAAAGGTCATATACCTCAACATCATTGATCATCTGAGAAAAGGAAATCAAAACTACAATGAGATATAATCTCACCCCAGTTAAAGTAGCTTTTATCCAAGAGACAGGCAATAATGAATGCTGGTGAGGATGCAGAGAAAAGGTTGCCTACTACTAAAGTAGTAGTTTCCTATCAACATGGCTTTCCCGATTGTTGTACAGTACTTTGTATGAGTGCACCGATATTGTACTGTACTCTATGAGATGTTATCATTGAGGGATACTGAATAAAGACTACAGGTATTCTGTATTATTTCCTACAACTGTATGTGAATCTACAATGATCTCAAATTTTAAAAATTGAATTAAAGAGTACTGCCAGGCACAGTGGCTCACATCTGTAGTCCCAGCTACCTGGGAGGCTGAGGTGGGAAGATCACTTGAGCCCAGGAGGTCAAGGCTTCAGTGCGCTATTATGGTGCCACTGCACTCCAGCCTGGGCAACAGAGTGAGGTCCCTTCCCTAAAAAAAGAAAGAGAGAAAGGAAGAAGAAAGGTAGGAAAGAAAGGAAGGTAGGAAGGAAGGAAGGAAGGAAGGAAGGAAGGAAGGAAGGAAGGAAGGAAGGAAGGAAGGAAGGAAAGAAGGAAGGAAGGAAGGAAGGAAGGGGAAAAGAAGAAAGAGAAAGAAAAAAAGAAAGAAAGAAAGAAGAAAGAAAGAAAGAGAAAGAAAGAAAGAAGAAGGAAGGAAGGAAGGAGAAAGAAAGAAAGAAAAGAAAGAAAGAAAGAAAGAAAGAAAGAAAGAAAGAAAGAAAGAAAGAAAGAAAGAAAGAAAGAAAGAGTCACTGAGCACCTGCTGTGTGCCAGTTGGCACATTTTAGTGCGTATTACTTTCCTCCAACTTTACAGCATGGACAGGCAGCTCTCCCAAGGTCATCAGCTAGTGGTGTTGAGCCTGGGATTCTGGCACCAGAAGTGCCTCTTTCAGCCTCCACCCTCTCCTCAGCCTCTCCACCATTCAGCCTCCACCCACTCCCCCCTGGCTGTTTGTGGGCCCTCCACACACGCTTGCCTTGTCTTTGAAAGGGACCATCCACTGCACTCAGAGACCCCACCATTCCCTCTCTTGGAGCAGGTGCATTCTGTGCCCACTAATGTCCCTGGCACTTGCACATTGCAAGGCCCTCTCCCTGGAAGGACACTGGCCACGGGCACCGACTCGGCCTGCACGTGGGACAGAGGACACCCACATAAAAACATGCAGGTAGGATGAATCTTCATGATGTCACAGCAGGACCGAGCCCCAGTGCCCCACTGTGGTGACCTGCACATCCACATGCCCTGCACTGACTTCCCAGCTTTTCCTGCCTGACTTCCCCACACCCCTCTGAGTGTGTCCTAGGATCACCTCCCTGGTAGACCAGTGATATGGTTTGACTGTGTCCTCACTCAAATCTCACCTTGAATTGTCATCTCCATAGTCCCCATGTGTTGAGGGAGGGACCCAGTGGGAGGTGATTGGACCATGGAGGCGGTTTCCCCCATGCTGTTCTCATAATAGTGAGTGAGTTCTCAAGAGATCTGATGGTTTTATGAGGCAGTTTTCCCAGCTCTTGCTAACACTTCTCTCTCCTGCTGCCATGTGAAGGTCCTTGCTTTCCCTTCATCTTCCACCATGACTGTAAGTTTCCTGAGGTTCCATAGTCACGTGAAGCTGTGAGTCAATTAAACCTCTTTCTTTTATAAATTACTCAGTCTCTGGTATGTCTTTATAGCCGTGTTAGAATGGACTAATACAACCAGCTATCTCAGAGGCTGGGGGCCCCATCCTGGGATGTGCACACCAGCTTCCTGGGAGCTTTTCTGCACACGGGTGATGCCAAACACCTCTGTGCCTGGAAGACTGTCTGTGTTCATGTCCTGAGGCTGCTGTAATACATGGCCACAAACTTGGTGGCTTAAAACAACAGGGATTTATTCTTTCATAAGAAATGGAAGCCCAAAGTCAGAAATCAGTATCACTGGACTGAAGTCAAAGTATCAGCGGGGCTGCGGTCCTAACGGAGGCTCAAGGGGAGCAGCCATTCCTTGCCTCTTCCAGCCTCTGGAGGCTGCAGGGCTTCCTTGGCTTGTGGCTGCATCACTGCTCTCTACCTCTGAGGCTAGAGCAGCTTCTCTTCTCTGTCTGAATCAAATCTCCCTCTGCCTCCTTTGTATAAAGATCCTTGTGATTGCATTTAGGGCCCACTTGGATGATCCTGGACACTCTCCTCATTTCCAGATCTTTATCACATCTGCAAATACCCTTTTTCCTTATGAAGTAAGATTACAGGTTCTGGGGGTTAGGACCCAATATCTTTGGGGTGGCCATCATTCAGCCAACTACACTCCTCAATCTGGGGCTCCAGCCCAGACTGGCCCCTTCTCCACCGGGTATGTGTCCTGTCTAACTCTGAACTCCTCCTTCTTATCCGACACCTGGGCTGCCCTGGACATTTTTTTTTTTTTTTTTTTTTGAGACACAGCCTCCTTCTGTCTCCCAGGCTGGAGTGCAGTGGCACTATCTGGGCTCACTGCAACCTCTGCCTGCTGGGCTCAAGTGATCCTCCCGCCTCAGCCTCCCAAGTAGCTGGGACTACAGGTGTGCACCACCACACCCAGCTAATTTTTGTAGTTTTGTAGAGGTAGGGTTTTGCCATGTTGACCAGGCTGGTCTTGAACTCCTGGCCTCAAGGGATCCACCCACCCTGGCCTCCCAAAGTGCTGGGATTATAGGTGCAAGCCACTGCACCCGGCCCTCTGGACATCTTTAACCAAGGCTGCAACACCCATCTGTTGTAGAAACCAGAAATCAGGGTGTCATCCTCACTCCCACCTCTCCCTCGTCCATTTTGGCCACGGGTCCACCCAGGGCCCATGCTGCCACCAGCATGGCTATGGGGGCCTTCACCCTTGGGAAGATGCAGGAGGAGCTCATCTCACTCAGAAGCAGCAGCTGTAATGTCACCCAGGAGCACACGGCCATGCAGGACACTTGCCCATTCTAGAGATGAGCGGTGGTTATTGTTTGTTGCCTCAGAAACCATAAGCCCACTGGTTTCTCTGGGGCCTGGGTCTGGCTCCTGTCCCACTGCTGGCGCAACCTCTCCCCATGATCTTAAGCTGAGAAGTAGCTGTCCTCTGGGCCCAGATGTGCTGTGGACTGCCAGCTTTCCAGACATAGGGTGGTGGCTGTGGACCTGTGCTTGGACTCTGAGGGTGCCAGGCCTGTCACAGCAGCCCCACACCCAGATACCCTCTGTGAAGAAGATGCAGAGGCAGTGGGGGAGACCAGCTGCCCAGCCAATCCTGCCCGGCATGCTGGGTGCTGCCAGCCACTGGCTCCGGCTGTCATACCCAGGCTGGATTCTGAGGCCGGGGCTGGCCTCCAGACACCTGCAGTGGGCAGCCCCAACCAGCCAGCACAGCTGCCTGCAAAGACAGAGCTGGGGATGGCCTCTTCTCAAATGTGCAGGAATTTCCTCCCATCTGCCTTTTGGCCAGGCCAGGGACCTGGGCTTCCATGGCAAGGCAAGGTGTCTAATCTGCATCTGGGTCCAAGGGTGACCCAGCAGGCCCTGCACAGACTCCCCAAATGGAAGGCACAATGCCAAGAGATGAGACAAAGGGAAAACGACATCCGCGTCTTAGCGGCCCAGCTGCAAGGGTCCCTGGAAGGCCCCATCAGAGTCTGCCAGTGCCCAGGAGCCCACCACAGTGACTGACATAGTTGGAGCCAGTGTCCAGCTGTGCCTGGGCCATCCGCAAACACAGTTTACAAAGGGAAAGACACTGACGTCAGGTACCCACTAAAATCATTTCCAACAAGAACTTTCTCTCTCTCAGCTGTTTGTCTCCAAACCTCCCTCAAGGTGGGAAGCTGGGGAGCAGGGCATAAATGAAAATTGCCAGACAGATGTAAGATTTGGGGTCTTGTTCTGACATGTGACTTCATAGAAACCAGATATGGGCAGGCAGCCACAGGTGATAACTCCACCCCAAGCCTAGGCGATGACAAGTTTCTAGACCTTTGCTCCCTAGAGCTGGCTGAGAACAAAGGCATGGCTGATGTGAGCACTTCTGGGAGGACGCTGAAACTGGGTTCCTACTGGACCCAGGCAGTGCGATGTCAGCCTGACAGGTTAAGTTGTTTCAGTGCCAGCTGCAAAGACGTTCCTGATTTCTCAGCTGGACCCGTGATGTGTCAAGGACTTGACCTCAGGGTTCTAAACTGTGCCTGCATAACAGGCTTTGTTAACCAGCCATTGCAAGGCTGGCACACTTTCAGAACTATAGTGCCAGACAGGTAACCCTCATCTGTGAGTCAGGGTGTGAGTGTGCTTGGTGTGGGTGAGGAAGTGGAGTGTGTGGGTACTGTGGTGGTGGGAGGGGCTCTGTGCCACAGAAGGTCTCCATGCACACGCCAAGAACTGGAGCTTCCTCGGACCTTACAACTCTCTGTTTACCTTTCCTGGGAGCAGTTGGCCCATTAGCCACTCACACCTTAGTATGAATTTGTCTGCCCTGCACAGGACCTCTTACAACACAGCAGCTGGCCACAGCCTGCATTCATGTTTCAAGCTACCCAACCCTGTTGGTCCTGTGAGATTCTGTTTCTTGTGCCTGAAAGGAAACTCAAACCTCGTACCAGACTTGGGGAATTTCAGGATATCAAGAATTATGGAAAGATCTCTGGAGCAATCACACAGGAAAAAACAGGCAAACCACAGAGAAATGGGGATCTGATTGGCAACATACTTTTCATCAGGCTCAGTGGGTGCTGGAAAACCACAGAGCCGACCTTTAGAATTGTGAGAAAGAAGAGTATTTTGAACTCAGGATCCGTGCCCAGCTAAACCATCAATTATGTCTGGGGATGAATTTCCAGATATGCAAGTTTGGGGGATGTTTATCTCCTGCTCCTTCTTTTGTGCTTTTTCTGAGAAGAAATTGTTTCAGGATGTACTCCAATAAAGCCAGTTACAACAAAAATAATTCAAGAAAAAGAGAAATGGGATCAGAAAACAGTTGCATTACCCCATGTGCAACAGAAAAAAATTCTAGTCTGAAAGTCTAAAAAGCAGCTGATACAAATGAGCCATTCAGAATAGTACAATGAGGATGCTGGATAGTCTTCCTCATGTGTTTCTTCCATCAACATGGAAAAACAAAGGCAATTAGCAAGGCCAGGATAAACAAAGAGTTATGGAAGAGTATCATGGGCAATTGATAGAGTGTAAAAAAGTATCCATTTAAACATTGGCTCCCAGATTATCCCCTGCCAGCAGCCAGGCTTGGGGGTGTAAGATTTCATTTCCTTCCTGGGTACAGAATGGAATAATATTTATGAAATCATAATACATGTTTCCTAGCTTAAGAATTATAGACTCAAAATATTGGCAATTACAGGGAAGACATAGTTACAGATTCAGAACAGAGAGTTAATGTTATACATCTTCTCTGGCTACTTATTAAATTATGACTCTCTCTTCCTTTATTCCTTGCTTTAGTTTTCTCCATAGTTCTTATCACCACCTGATATATTGTCTAATTTACCTATTGATTTTGGTTTACTTTTTGTCTCCTTCAAATTGGAAAGTGAGCTGTGTAAGGCTAGGGGCTTTTGTCTGTTCGGTTTGCTGCCCACAATAGTGGCCGGCATATAGCAGGTGCTCACTACATTTTTTTGAGCAAATGACATCTGAGCAATGTAAACATAAGGGCTTCATGACACCAGCTGGCGCATAGGGTATAGAGCATAGGAGCCCTCAGCTCTTCACTTGACACAGAAGGGAGTCATGAAACAGTGCCCAGTCTGGTGAAACAGAAACAGAGGTCTATGCACATGACTCCAGGCTATTTCCAAAAACATGGAAGAGCTAAAAATGACGTAACTAACAAAATTAAGGGGATAACGTAGGAAGTGGAAATGACTGAAACTTCTCTTTCATACTGGGACATCAAATAGAAATGGTCGAAAATTGATAAATCTAGAAACAAAGTACAAGCATTTTATTTAGAATTATGGTGGTAACAACAAGATCTGAAAACATAAACTGCTAAAATGGTTCTCTCCCGAGAGCGGGACTAAGGGCAGGAAACTTTCCTTTTTTCATTTAATATCAGTCTACACTGCTTTAATATTTTTACTTTGTGTGTGTATTACTTTTATAATTTTAAAAAATGTGGGGTAAAAGCTATGTACACAGACCTCAATATCCTTGTTTCCTGTAAAAATGTCTTCACTTATTTATGATTTAGTATTATGCCACTGGACTCTGTAGAGGGTCAATATAAAAAATGGCCATCTGAAGAGTGTATCTATATTGTTTGAAAACTGCAATAAAAGACACTCATGTCCATTACGTCACCAAATGTCCCTTATGTGAGGATTCATGCTGTAAACTTCTAGAATTTCACACCTGAAAAAAGTTTGTCACAACTAGGGAAAAATATCTGCCACAGATATGGAGGACAAAGAGGTTGACATTCTTAATATAAAAAACTTTCTTAAATTAGTAACAAAAATCCTTAAATATGTCTATAGAAAAAAAAAGAGAGAAAGGATACAAACTCACCAAAGAAGAAATTAAAAATCGCCAAATAAGACAGTCAACTAACATTTTATCTCTAGCAAAATTGAAGGAAAAGCGGTGTGGGGAGAAGTGGCAGGAAGAGGAGGAAAGGGAGGAAGGAGAGGAGGGAGGGGAGGAGAAGAGCTCATAATGACAGGTGTACGGGGAGCCTGGTCCCCTGGGCTCTTCAGGCCAACTGGATAACATGATCAAAACTTAGAAAAAAGATGACTGTGAGTGCAGCAGTTCATGTCTAAGAATTTAGGCTAAGAAAATAATTAAGTATGTAAAAATGTATTTCAGTCGGATCCCTCAGCCCTTCACTTGGCACAAATGAACAACTGGATGAGGAACAGTACTGATTGAGTGCCTATTCTGTCCCTGGTACTTACAAGGATGTTCATTTAAGGAATTAAAAAATAATAACAATCCAAAACATTGGAAACTAACTCTCTATCCTTGTATTAGCTTGCCGGGGCTGATGTAAAAAACTACCCAAAAATAGGTGATTATAAATAACAGACATTTGTCTTCTCCCAGTTCTGGGAGCTGGAAATCTGAGATCAAGATGTCAACAGAGTTGGTTCCTTCTGACTATGGGAGGCAGAATCTTCCCCAAGTTGCCCCACTAGCCTCTGGTGGTTTGCTGGCAATCTTAGCTGTTACTTGGTGATATGGTATGGCTCTGTGTTCCCACCCAAATCTCATGTTGAATTGTAATTCCCAGTGTTGAAGGTGGGACCTGGTGGGAGATGATTGGTTCACGGGGGTGATTTCTAATGGTTTAGCCTCATCCCCATAGTGCTGTCTTGTAATTGAGTTCTCATGAGATTTGGTTGTTAAATGTGTAGCACCTCCCCCTTTGCTCACTTCCTCCTGCTCCAGCCATGTAAAACATGCTGGCTTCCCCTTTGCCTTCTGCCACGATTGTAAGTTTCCTGAGGCCTTCCTCAGCCATGCCTCCTATACAGCCTGTGGAACTTTGAGCAAATCAAACTTCTTTTCTTAACAAATTACACAGTCTCTGATAGTTGTTTATAGTGATTTGAGAATGGAACAATTCCCTTGGCTTGCAAATCTCTGCCTTCATCTTCACCTGGTGTTCTCCGTGTGTGTGTGTTTCTGTGCTCACATTTGCCCGGTCTGTAAGGACTCTAGTTGTATTAGATTAGGGCCCACCCTAATAATTTCATCTTAACTTGATCCTTCAAAGACCTCATTTCCAAATCACATCATATTCACAGATACTGGGTTTAGGGGCTTCAACATCTTTCCGGGGAACACGATTCAACTCATAGCAATTCCAGATAGGGAAAGGGTAAAGTAAATGAAGGTAACCCATATCATCAATGCTACCCAGTCATTAAAATTGTACTGGACATATATAGTTAGTTACACAAAAATAGGTTCTTAATATAAATTAAATGTTTAAAAAAGATTACAAATCAATATAATAGCATGATTCAATTGTAGTCACATACCTGCACATTTGCGCTGGAAAAATACATTCTAGAATGCTCACAGTTACTTTCATTTAAACATTTAACTTATTTAATATCAAGATAGATGAGGGATCTCCCTGGAGTCTCATGGTTACAAGTGGAGCAGAGGTTTTTTCCTTCCTTTCTAGTATTTATCAGAATTTGCAATATATTCACTCGTGTGTCTTTCTATTCCTCACTGCTGCTTTACTAGTCCAGGGGACCCATGAGCACTAATTTTGCTCACAACTGTATACCCAGGGCTCCGCCCAGTAGACCC
Source organism: Hylobates moloch (assembly GCF_009828535.3). Lineage (NCBI taxonomy): Eukaryota > Metazoa > Chordata > Mammalia > Primates > Hylobatidae > Hylobates > Hylobates moloch. The sequence continues at coordinate 3,502,416 of NW_026652278.1, read as the reverse complement.
AAAATTAGTAAAGTCAGGCACTGCATAACAACATTTAGGTCAACAGTGAAACATGTATACAATGATGGTCTCATAAAATTCTAATGCCGCATTGTTACTGTACCTTCGTGATATTTAGATATCTTTAGATACACAAATACCTTCGTACAACCACCTACAGGATCAGTACAGTGATGTGCTGTAGTGTGTAGCTCAGCAGCAAGATCACTTAACAGTGCACTCCCCAGAACATGTCACTGTCACTAAGCAGTGCATGATTGCTTTTAATAAATGGATGAATAAAGGAATTGTGGACGCTTTAATTTTTCTCTTTACTTTCTTTGTCTGGATTTTCTAATTTTTCTACAAATGGACACATATTATCACTTTTATAATCATCATAAAAGGCCTACATGGTTTTTGGTTGTGGCTCAGATGAATTCTGTGCCATTTCCCTGAGAGAAGGGTAACTCCATGTAATGGGCTAATATTTGGAAAACACTCATGTTCTTTTTCTTGTTCTGCACACAGACAACCTTCCCCCCGGGCAGCTAGGAGCATCCACCCGCCTCTGTGGGCAGAGGGTGGGTGAGCATTTCTGCAGCGAGAAGAAGTTAATGTCCAGGTTCTGACATTCCAATCCAAGCTGGAATTTGTGGCAAGACTTAGAGTACAGGCATTTTTAAAAACAAAGGACTTTCTAAATTCATTTAACTTCTAGCATGTTGTGGGTTAGGGTTGGCGGATCAGATCCTGGGATCTTACCTTTAAAAAGGTCCTTTGAGGACAGAGAAGGAAAGGAAAGCCTGCCCCACTGCCCCGCAGATCATGGGAAGTCGGGGGACAGAGCCAGCTGCCTGGAAGAGGGGGTGTCCAAATTGTGGCTCCCTGCCCAAGACTTCAGATATGGGTTGGAGAGTTGAAGGGCATGCAGAGGGCAGAAAGGCATTTACACTGATCCCGTCCTGGAACTCTGGGAACCCTAGTGCAGGGAGACAGACCTTTAACACAAGACTCAAGGGTAGAGCAGCACGGTCAGGGGCAGCCCTTCCAGCCCCCAGCAGACACCACGCGGAGGGGCTGGTACAGGCCCCACCACAATGGGGGCAAGGTCTCCCACGGGAGGGGCTACATAGAGGAACTCTCTAAGCTGGAGACAGAGGAACCCAAGGCAGCGGCTAGAGGGTCTTAGCTAGGGGCTGCGAGATGCACCATCTTTCTTTTTATAGAGATGTTCTATTTCTGAAGTTAACACGTCCTCTGTTCGAGGTGTCAGCTCTTCCTGGCTGCTTTGGCCCCCGGCTGAAATCACCAGGGAGGTAACCTGACTGGTTAGTGTGTTAGGATACAGGTAAAGCTATCATAAGCAAGGGTCTCAAAGGATCCTGCAATTTAAATAAGGTGCTATTTCTCTCCTTGTACTCGGTTGGATAACATCCTTCCAAATTCACATCCACCCTCAGAATGGGGCCTTATTTGGAAACAGGGTTCTTTGCAGATGTGATTAGTTAAGATGAGGGTGCACACTGATACTGTTTGGATGTGTGTCCCCTCCAAACCTCACACTGAAATTCGATCCCCGGTGTTGGAGGTGGGACCTGGTAGAAGGTGTTTGGGTTGTGGGGCTGGATCCCTCGTGAATGGCTTGGTGCTATTCTTGCAGGATTGGGTAAATAAACTGAAACTATCTGAGACAGGTCTCGGTCAATTTAGAAAGTTTATATTGCCAAGGTTAAGGATGTCACCACGACACAGCCTCAGGAGGTCCCAACATGGGCCTGAGGTGGTTGGGGTACAGCTTGGTTTTATATATTCTAGGGAGATGTGATTCATCGATCAACACATGTACGATGTACGTTGGCTTGGTCAGAAAGGCAGGACAACTTGAAGTGGGGGCTTCCAGGTCATAGCAGATTTAACGACTTTCTGATTGTCAATTGGTTGAAAGAGTTATTATCAATAGAAAGTAATGTCTAAGTTATGATAAGGGGTTGTGGAGACCAAAGTTTGATCAGTAGATGAAGCCTCCAGGTAGCAGGCTTCAGAGGGAATAGATTGTAAACGTTTCTTATCAGACTTAAAGATCCTGTTCAATCAGTGATTCCAAAAGGGAACAGGGTAACGAGGCATGTCCAGCTCCCCCTTCCCATCATAGCCTGAATGAGATTTCAGGTTGACTTTAGAATGCCCTTGGCTGAATGCAGGGGTCCATTCAGATGGTTGTAGGGCTTAGAATTTTATTTTTGGTTTACAAGTGGAAGCTTCCTGAGTCCTTACCAGAAGCAGATGCCAGCACCATGCTTCCTGTATAGCCTGCAAAACTATAAGCCAACATCAGTTGTAAATTACCCAACATCAGTATTCCTTTCTAGCAATGCAAAATGGACAGAGACACGCCCTAACCCACCGACTGCTGTCCTTACGAGGAGAGGAGAGGACACACAGGGACACGGGCAGGGAGAATGTCGTGTGATGACAGAGGCAGCTATCACCGTGCTCCAGCTCCAAGCCAAGGAATGCAGAGGGACCCCAACAACCCCTTGAAGTGAGAGAGACAGGAAGGAGCCTCGCCCTGGAGCCCTCAGAAGGACCACAGCCCTGCCAACACCCTTGATTTTGGACGTGATAAAGGTCTCCAGATCTGTGAAATAATAAATTTCCATTATTATAAACCACCAGCTGGTGGTACTTTGTCATGCAGCCCTGGGAAGCCCATGCGTACCTCTAATTGTGCTGAGATGGGCACACACTTGGCTCCACGGGGCCCTCCAGCCCCTAGGCCGGGGGGCTGCTCCCGCACAGGGCTCCACCACTACTCCATGGCCGCCATCACCAAGGCCCCTGCTGCTTGACCGGCAGGCAGAGGAAGATATGGGGCGAGTGTTTGTTTCTACGGAGCCTGCTCAGGGTAACACCAGTCCTAGTCAGCCCAGCTGCTCAGAGCTGCAAAAGGCAAGTCTCTCTGGGGTCCATGATTTCAGCTGGGACTCACAGGAGTCCTTTCCATAGAGGAAGACGGGTAAAGACCCTGAGGGTGGTGCAGGGCAGTTTGGCTGCTCCTCTCCCTCATGCAGTGACTGTGGCCTGGGAGGTGGGTCAAGGGAAATAAACAGGGCTCTGAGGACCGCCTGGCTAGTGAGGGCAGGTCCTGGAAGGAAGCAGGGCTCCCCAGGTCAGCTGTGCAGGTGAGAGCAGGACAAACACAGCAGAGGGAGCCACGCTTCCGAGTGTTCACGGAGTAGCCCAAAACCACGGTGCCTATTTCCGTCCATTCTTTTAAAAACAGGCCACACGGGAACTTTATACCACATTTAGAAGGGGATGCATTACTTGTAGGCTATGGCAAGAGGCAAAATCAAAGGTGATTTGTCCATGTCTGACCAAAAGCCACCAAGCATGCAGGTACCAGGATGTCCTGTAGCCCAGCTGGTACCCAAGGGAGTCCCAGTGCCATCTGGCAAACCTTCCAGACTCAGATGGACACATCCCTTTGACCTTTGACAGGTCCACGTGACGGCGACGTGTCACTTCCTGACAAACAGTTTAAGGGCCTCAGTTCTATTTTCAAGCCCCCTTCGCTCCCCACTCTGGGTGGTCGCAGAGCCTGTGAGGGAAGGTGTCTCCACCAGCCTGGGCTCCTGGAGCGGGCCAGGCTCCCCCATGCTGCACCGGCAGTGCAAGCTAGAAGCAACCGGGCTATGTTAAGACAGTATGATCCGGGAGTTGTCTGTTGCTAGCTCATTCAATTAAACAAAGGAAGCAACGTAAACATCTATCAGTGGAGGAGTCCTTAGCCCAGAATCGCAACCCCCGTGCTTCAGGGGCGAGGCAGGAGCAGGAGTGCCAGCCAGCAAGGGCGGCCAGCAAGGGTGGCCAGGACGGAGCTGCCAGGGTGACAGGCAGGTACTCCTGCAGAGCCAATGCCATGTGGGGAGGGGTGCAGGTGGCTATCTCCTCCCGATTTCCAGAAAACCTGGACATGCAGATTCTACGTGCTTTCCGACACCGAGCAGGAAGTGCAGGAAGCCAGAGGACGAGACGGTGCATATTGTGCGACTCCATTTATCTGAATTGTCTAGAGCAGGGGACTCTATAGAGACAGAAAGGAGGTTGGTGTAGTTTAGGGATCAGGGGCATGAGGTGGCGGAGGTGGGGAGGGGGACAGTTAAAGGGGGAGGGGTTTCTTTTTGAGTGCTGAAAATGTTCTAAAACTGCTGTGGTGATGAGCGTACTTATCTGTGAATATACTAGAAACCTCTGCATTGTATGCTGTGAATGGCTGAATTGAATTATATGTGAACTGTGTCTCAACAAAGCTGTTTAAAAGAGAATGTGTATATTTGTACATAGGCAAGACTGGCTGGTGGCCTTTGCTCCAGGGAGGGGGTCTGGAAGGAAGAGAAGGATGACAGGGGCTTTCACTTTGAACTTCATGCTATGTCTGCTTTATTTCTGTGTTAGATGAATTTTTGCAATAAGCAATTACTTTGGTTTTGTAGGAACTCAATAAGAATTGAAAAAAGGAGAAAAAAACAAAAAGGAAGATACAAACGGTTTCTACGAATGTGAACTTCTGTGGCTTTGCTGGCATTGTCTTTCTGATTTTGAAAAAAGTGGATGTTCCCACAGGCCAGCCCAGGTGAATAACCTCAGTGTCTGCGGCCTGACTGAGATGCACCGTCCTCCACACAGCAGCAAGTACATACGTGAACATCCAGGAAACACACGTGCGTGCTCGTAGGTAAACATGGCAGACTCATCATTTCTGGATGGCATCACAGCCATTTAGGGCAAACCTGAATCAGGTTCCATATCAATCACATGGTTATTGAAAGGGTCTGGTTATAAACCTTGTCCTCAGAACAGATAATTAGAAGATGGATTAGACACAAAGCGCCGTTTCTTTTTCTTAGAGCAGGAAACCTGACGCAGGGCTCTGCAGCCGCTGCAGGCTTGCCGACCGTCGCCTGGTTGTAATCACCATGACTTATGGGTCTTGGCTGGTGTTTTAGGCAAGATGAACATTGTTGGAGCAGAAATTCATAGCGTGTCATAAGTATTCTGCTTTTTTCACTTTTAACAAAACAGACTTTCAGTTCCAAAGGCAGCCCGGGTCTGGAATGTGTGTTAGATCTTTCAGAAACAAACTTATTTCCTTGCGCTCACCCCTGACGTGTGCTTCCAGGAAAGCATGACAGGCCACAGGCAAAGTGCAGTCACAGTGGGGCCTTGGGCCGAGCAGGAAAAGTCTGGATTTGAAATCAGAGTGGGGCCTTGCCAATGCCACTCTGTTCCTTCCCAGCCGAGATCTGGATTTCCACATTCTGCTTTATTCTTGCTTTTGAGGTTTGGGAAGAAAACACCTCCCTGGTGTACTTAGTCCTGAAGTCTAGCCCAAGGCAGGTGGGGGACATGTTCAGGAGATCCACAAATCCCCTTTTGGTGAGGTCCCTCCGAGCCCATCCGGAGGATGCAGGAGGTTAGTGGGGGGAGCTTTGGAGCACAGGAGCAGGCCTGGAAGAGCGGGGCCTTGGTGGGGGCTGGACCCCAGGCAGGTGGCATTGAGAGATTCAAGGGCAGTGCTGGCGGCTCTCTGGCAGAACCAGCACAGGGCACCAGGGCCCAGGGATACAAATAGGGACCTCCCCACCACAGCTGCCCCACTGGGGACCAGGCACACAGTGGCCCTGGGCACACAGTGGTGGAAATGCGTAAGCAGCTCCCAGAGTCTCGGTAACATGGGGGCCTCTCATCCTGCAAGAAACACCCTGGGGCTCAGAGCCGGGACAGAGCGATGACCAATGTCCCATGACTCCGCTCCTGGCTGCGGTGTTCAGCCTCATGCAGGCTGAACAGAGCAACCAGGGCGAGCAACCAGGGCCACCAACCGGAAACCAAGCGACATCTCCTCTGATCCCCACCGTGCCTGAAAGGTGGTGGAGTGGGCAGAATGGTGGCCCCAAAGGTGAGACTATGACCCAATCCCTGGAACCTGCAAATGTGATTTTATATGGCAAACAAGTGATTATTACCTTCACGACAAAAGATGCAACGAAGTGAAGATCTTGAATGCGGAGTGCACCCCAGTCATCCCGGCGGGCTTCCTAAATGCCACTGCGTGTCCTCATAGAGGTGTGCACGGGAGATGTGATACAAACCCAGAGGGGAAGGCAGACTGGGTGGGGGGTGCAGCTGCAAACCCAGGAATGCCTGGACCACCTGGACCTGGAAGAGGGGAGGAAAGACCCTCCCCGGGAGCCGCCGCAGGGGCTCGGCCCTGCTAGTACCTTGGTTTTCAACTTCTGCCTTCTGGAGCTGTGACAGAATAAATGTCTGTTGCTTTAAAATAAATTTAAATGCACTCAGTTTGCGATCAGCTGTCCAGGCAGCCGCGGGAAACAATACAGGCGGCGTCACCCTCCCAAGCCGGCGGCGAGGTTATCCAGGCTCAAAATCTCCGGGCGGCTCTCTGAGGCCACGAAGCTGGGAGCTGGGGGACCTGGGGTTCACCGGTGGGTCTTTCCGAGCACAATCGCTCCCCGCCCACCCACGTGACTGAGCATTTCTTCTGCTCCCGCCCTCGCTCCAAGTCATTTCTGAGTCCCCGCCTGATAGGACAAAGCTAGCGGAAGAGAAGGCGGGCCATGGCGGGGGTGAAGGTGTGCTGAAGACGCTTGCCTGAATGAACAGCAACGCTTTCCTGGCTTTTTGTGTTGACCTCATGTTTCCATTCTCTTCTCAAGGACATTTCTCTTGGGCGTGAATGGGATGGCCTCACAGAATCTCACAGGCTCAGGACTTCAAGGCCCCTTGGTGTGATGTGCTACCTAAGTTAAGTTCATCATCCAAACAGGAAAACTGAAATGCCGCTGAATGAGCCGGGCAGAGCGCCGGTGAGGGTGACCGGGTGGGCACTGGCATAGCAGAGCCGCGGTACTGGGCCTGGGCCACTGGCCCAGGACGTGGGCGTGTCTCTGTCAGGTCAACCGGCTGCCACAAACGTTGGGCCACTGCCCAGCCAGGAAGACTCCTTCCCTTGCCGTGTGGGTTGGAAACAACAGCAGGAATAATAATAACAGATAATACCAATCAGCAATGGGAAGAGCTCAGATGGAACTCTGCAAGGTGGGAAGGATCCTGTCCCCGTCACGAAGACGCAGAAACAAACAGCCGCTGCCCCAGCCGCGGCTGGAACACACCCAGGTCACACTCAGTGCAGGGACTTGGTTCCAGACACCTCCTGTCCGCCCGGGTCCTGGGCTGCTTCCTCAGGAGAGCTATTTCAAACTTACCAAAACAAGTGGTTGATTTGAAGGCTTATATTTTACATGGAATTTCGTGGTTTTCCTATTATGTGGTGTGCTCTTAGATGTGAATGAAAACGTTGATTCAGAGACAAAAATCATACGGAAACCTCCATTTTCGCCTTCAGGGCTTTGGTCGTGCACAGCAGCCGAGCTCAGGCCCTATCCCAGTGGGCCTGGGGCCAGGCGGGCAGGCTGGGGACTGGGGAGCAGGGGTGGGGGTTGGGCTGCTCCTGTGCTGCTTCTTCCCCTCCAGATTCTGCCCCCAGCCCTCCACCCATGCCACTGTCCCCCCGAGGCCCCACCATCCCTCTGCTGGCCACTGGTCGAGTCTCCCATGCATTTTGGGAGACATAGAAACCTGACTGGTCAGCAGAACAGCAGCCAGAAGTGTCCCCTCCCTCTGCATGGGAGAGACTGTCCTTCCTCTGGTGTCCACTCCGAGAGAAGCGCAAGGGGTATATGCAAAAGACAATAATTCATTCTATCAAAAAGACACACAGGCACTCGTACATTCACTGCAGCGCCGTTCACAATAGCAAATGGAATCAACCTAGGTGCCCTCCAACAGTGGATGGACATATTCACCGTGGAATACTACACAGCCCTTAAAAAGAACAAAACCACGTCCTTTGCAGCAACAGGGATGGAGCTAGAGGCCATTATCCTACGTGAATTAACACAAGAGCAAAAGACCAAATATCACGTGTTCTCACTTATAAGTGGGAGCTATAAATGTACACAGACATGAAGATGGGAACAACAGACACTGAGGATGACCAGGTGGGGAGGAATGGACTGAAAAAACACCTGCTGGGTCCTGTGCTCACCACCTGGGTGACAGGATCATTTGGACCCCAAGCCTCAGAGTCATGCAATATACCCATGTAACAAACCTGCACATGTACCCCTTCATCTGTAATAAAAGTTGAAATTATAACATAGTAAGAAGAAGGCAGAAGGAAGCCATAGGAGACCTGGCCTTGAATGGGCCCACAGCTCAGAGGGGAGATGCAGGTGAGGTGCCAGCACGGGGTCCCAGGGACTGCTCCAGAGAACACGGCCCTGCACTGGAGTCTGGAGGCAACCTGGTGGACAGGAGAGCGCAGCCCCCTTAAGTGACGTCAGATCTACTTGAAACCATCTGCCCATTTCCCTTATCTCTCATCGTTTCAGGGGGACTTTGGGTCAGAAGCATGGCCGGCATCTAAAAGATTCATCTGTGGCCTTCCTGGGGCAGTGCTGAAGAGGCAACACAGGAAGAATTTAGGAACCAGACAGTTCTCGTAAAACAAAATAATGAATTCACCCAAAGTATGAGATATTGATTTAGCATCACCTAAGAAGTCATCCTAACACTCCATGAAGAGTACGTTTTCAGTTCTAAAATCATCTAATGGCTATGTCAATTTTCACAGATTTTTCCCCGTTAGGTCTAAATCTCTGCTTTGGACGGTAGTGTGCAGCTGTCAGGAGTACGATCACATGACAAATGGGGTTATGACGTACATTTCCATTTTCCAAATGAGCCCTGCAGCTGGGGCTGCAGCCGGTGTGCCTCTCTCCAGGCAGAGTCCTGAGGCTTGGGCAGCAGCCGGAAGCTGGGGTCCCGGGGGTAGGAGGTGGCTCCATCCACAGAGAGCCGGGCAGGGCAGGCCAATGCCAGCTGGGGCCATCCGTAAATTTAATTGTTTTATGGTGATGCCTAGTATTATTGTCTCCATTTTGCAAGGGAAAAGTCTGAAGCCCAGGGGGAGGAAATGACTTGTCCGAAGTCCTGCAGCTGCTTGTGATCATGATAGCAGCTTCCATAACAAACACCGCTGTGGTGCCCATTCTGTGCCAGGGGCTGGTCTGAGCACTGCATCTTTATTAACCCTCACAAGTCACGGCATTATTCACATTTTACGGAGGAGGAAACTGAGGCACAGAGATGCAAAGTTTAGAGATACTCATCAGAGGCCTTTTGGTTGATAGGTGTGAAGCTGCGACTTACCCCAGATCACCTGGGCTCCTGCCCTCAGTGACAGAAGCATCTGCTGACTCCCCTGCCCTCTCCCAGGTGTTCACATGCACCCCCATCTTTGGCCCCATCCTGGGGGCAAATAACAGCTCTCAGCTATGTGAGGCTCCTTCCCTCCAGAAAGGCAGGGTCTGTCCTGCCACAGGGCCGGGCTCTCAGCCAGCTTGGCCTTCCTGGGCTACAGGCAGGGTGGCCGGTGGTCCCTTGGGCAGGTTCCAGGCCTGCCTGCAAGCAGCCCTTCTAAGGGGCCAGAGCAACTCGGCGTAGCGAGGGTCCTCACGTCCTTCATCACACAGGTCACGTGCTGCTGGGTTTTTTTTCATCGATTTTGTTGCCTTGCTCTGCAAGGTTTTCCCCAGGACTTTACCATAATAATGTTTCTAGTTGGGCTGATGATGTCTCCCTTAAGAGATATTAATATTCGAATAAATTGTTCTTAAGGTGCATCTCCTTATGAAATAAACTATAATAAGCACGCTGTAGTGTTCCATGGAACACAGTATGCATCATGATATATAGAAGGGCTGTCACATATCCATAACTTTGCTTCAACTTCCTGAATCACTCTGCAAGGGCTAGGATGCCTTTCTAGAACAATCTGTGTTGGAGAGGAAAACTCACCAAGGCTTCTTCAGAATGAGGTAGGATGTTGGGCTGGACCAGCCTCGGCGGTCAGCTGGGATGCAGCGGCTTCAGGGCCCTCGGGGAGCCCCTCCCAATAGCAGGAGGGGGCTGCTGTGCTGCAGGCTCCGAGAGCGAGTCCACTGCCCAACCAGGGAGCTGAGGTGAGTGATCACACCTCCTTCAAGATCATCCTTTCCCCTGTAGCCCAGCTGGACAGCTGGACGATTCATTGCTTCCTGCTGCAAACCACTGCTGGAGGAGGACTTCACGGCATTTGAAGCTCTTTTCTTTAATGGCAGGTGTTTGATGCATAGCCATATCCAAATTTACTCTTCATTTAGTATTAAACATCTGTTCCAAACAGCATTGTGAAATGCAAATGATAGCATCTGTGTTAAACCTTAATACAAAATTCATTAAATGCATAGCCCAAAACTTTCCAACCTCATTATAAAGCCGCGTGCTCTGCACTCACTCACCAGAGCTGTGTCATGGCCCTGCAGCCTGTGCTTGAAGGCTCAACATTCAGGCTGTGCGGCACACAAAAACAATGCCAGGGGGATGGGGTGAGGTTGCCACCACTACCCAAGAGAGGCAGGAAGTCAGGCTCTGCTCGTTTTGTGCATCCGCAAGAGAAACTGGATGCCCAGTCCAAAGAACTCTCAGGCTTCACCACCCACGTAAACTCTGATGTGTCCAGGCCTGGGACCTTGGTGGCTTCTGCAGTGAGGGGCAGGACAGGGTGGACCACTGGTCAAGACCTGTGGGCTGGCTGTGTAGTCAGCACCTACAAGGCCAAGAAGCCATTTGCAGAGACGACGGACTTGCAGGCAGTGGGGCCCCCACCCACCTGGGGCGCCAGGGAGGTGAGCTCACCATGCTCGTCTAGAACTGCAAGACAGACAGGCCACAGGGCTGGCTAGAGTCTCGGAGCCTCTCCTTCTTACTGCACGGATGCTCAAAACCATTCCACAGGATCTCTGCTAAAACACAAGGGACACCTCAGGGCAGCTGGGTACACAGCGGCACCAGATACCACTTGGCCACTGTCGTGTTTGGTGACCGGGACATGTGTAGGGAGATGCAACTGAGGGCAGAAGAAATGGGCAAATCCCTCGGAATCGAGAGGAAACTCAAGAGCACCAAGAGGCTGCTGTGACTGATTCTGCTGTTCCAGGTATCTGTCATCAATGCCTTGCACCATGGTTTAATTGGCTGTGTTCTTTCTTCGTTGGTCATAAAATCATGGTACATCCACTTAGGTGGATGAAATAAATAATGCGTAACTAAAATAGGGTTTGCAAACCAGCACTCATCTGTAGTGTGTAATTTGCTCTAAACGTGTTCTATTTTATTCTATCTCATTTTTCAAAAATACTGGTCATGATCTACTATAAAGTCATGACCAAGATTTCCTGGTCCACTAATGGGCTGCAATCTGAATAAGATGGTGCTGGAAGCCAGCTCACCAACCCTGTGTGGAGAACCCACCTGGAAGTGGAAGAAACACGCCACACGGTTGAGCCTCTAAATCAGCCTTGTCTGACCGAAATGCAAAGGGAGTCAAAAATACAATTTCAAATTTGTAGCAGCCCTGTTAAAAGTGTAAAAATAGGCTGGGCACAATGGCATGCACCTGTCATGCAGCTACTAGGGAGGCTGAGGCAGGAAGATCATGGGCCTGGGAGTTCAAGACCAGCTGGGGCAGCACAGCAAGATCCCATCTTTGAAAAAAAGTGTAAAAATAAGCAGGTGACATTAACTCTATGTTTTATTTAAGCCAACAATTTAAAAACATCTTACTATGTAATCAATATACAAACATTACTAATGAGCTACTTCACCTTCTTCTCTTCACACTAAGTCTAAAACCTGGTGTGTTCTGTAGTTTGCACTGACAGCCCATCTCCATTCAGACTAGACACGTTTCGAGAGTGCAGAAAACAAGAGCCCCATGTGGCCAGTGGCTGCCATATTGGACATCAGAGCTGCAGGGCAGAGGTCGGTTAATCTCTTCTGTAAAGGAACAGACAATAAATATTGTAGGCTTTGCAGGCCAACGGTCTCTGCCACACCTACTCAACTTTGCCACGGTAGAGTAGAAGCAGACAAAGACAAGACTTGAACAAATGTCCATGGCCGCATGTAGGCGGCAGGGCAGATGAACTGGCCTTCGGGCCACAGGCTGCCAACCCCTGATATGGGTCACTCCATGCCTGAAGCCACTGATGTTTCTAGACTCTCTAGTTCAACCCAGTAAGTCCTCTTGCTAAACTTGCTCAAGCTGTCATCAAAAATTCCCAATTCAGAAGTTACCATTTTGATATCTGGCCCCCGCTGAGAAGCACTGGGCAGCCCTCAGAGGTCCTCTGCTCCACAGATTCCTCCCAGCTCTCTGGCTCACTCCCAGGAGAATACTCCCCTGCCTGTGTGGCCCATGCGCTCTGTGTCTGCCTTTCCTCCTCTCCCTTCCACCCCTTACTTCCTGCTGTCTTCTCTGAGCTGTTGACGGGCTCGCCTGCACTTGAAAAGCATGCAGGAACACGAGGCTGTCATCGGTGAGAGCCAGCACTGTCTGCTCAGGGACTCGGAATCCCTAATCCAGGGAGTGGGGGCGACTGTCAGGCTGGCTGCGGGCAAGCTGATGGAAAAGGCCCTCCGAGGGCATGGTGTTCCTGGCCTAGAGAAGTTTCCACACCCTCCCTGGTCACTGCACCTCAAGGCCCTGGAAGAAGCTGGTGGCACCGGTGCTGGAACATCGCTCGTTTGTAAGCACAAGCAGATGTCAGCCAAATGGCTCCAATGGCTGATCTGAGCTCCAGACCAGGCACTTGCCCAGCCCTGCACAGGGAATGAGTTTCAAATGACAAACATTTGCCTAGTGGCTTCCAAATGCCATTCCCAGAACCGAAGATCACTGTGTGAGGGCAGCGTGGTGTGGACTTCCCTGGTTTGCCTGCCCGGTCCCCCACCGTCCCCTGGGGGCTCCTTGTCCCTGGCTGGCCTCTGCTGATTGGGAGGCCCTGACCAATGAGTCGCTGCTCTGAGGTTTCTGGACCTGGAGAGGGGAGTGGGGCTCTCTCTGTCAGCTGAGATCCCATTTGGAAGCTGTTGGCTGCCATGGAGAAAGCCAATTTGCAGTGCAAGTGAAAGAAGCCAATGGCCCTTATGCCAAGGGAGGAGAGTGGGGAAGGAGCAGCAGGGCCCCAGGGGCATCTGTGGCCTGGAGCTCGTGTCCAGAGTCTGGCTCATTCTTGCTTTTTCTAGTAGCTTAGTGGCTCTTGAGGCATCTCCAAGTGTTTTCACTGAGTCATTCTTTCTGCTTGAGCCAGTTCTCGTTTTGTGTCTACCACGTGCAAGCAGATGAGCCCTATGAAGTCTGGTTAAATGAGTCCAATCTAAAGCGGTGGTGGAAGCTGCAGCGAGTGCTATCAGAGGAGAGGGGCAAGAATGGTGTGTCCAGGGATGCCAGGAGGAGCTCAGCCCCTCAGTGGCTAGAGCCTGAGGCCAGCAGCTCCTTCCCCACCCATTGCCCCGTTGTCACTGCTGTAGGGCTTAGTTTAGGCTTTGGGGGAAGCACCTCCCCTCACCAGAGGAGAAAGCACAGGGCCGCTGGGCTAACCCAGACAGAACTCCGTGCCCGTGCTGTTTTCATCGTGGAGAATGCAAAACACTTGCGATATTCATTGATATCACATGAGACTTCGGGGGCATCACAGGCATCATCTGGAGAAGAAAAGCCAAAGTCATCCCAAGCTGAGTGCACAGGGGCTGCTCTTTAGACTTCCCAAAAAGACCGGAGTAGGTTGCACAGTGTCCCCCCAAATCCACATCCACTTTGCACTTCAGAATGGAACTTGTTGGAAATAGGGTCTCTGCAGATGCTGTTAGTTAAGAGGAGGTCATGCTGGATTAGAGTGGGCCCTAACCCAGTGACTGGTGCCCTTATGAGGAGAAGAAAGGACACACAGGCAGAGGGAGGAAGACGGCCATGTGGTGCTGGAGAGGCAGACGGGATGCAGCAGCTGCAAGCCACGGAACCCAGAGAGCACTGAGAACCCACAGGCCGGACGGAACCCGCCCCGGAGCCCTGGGAGAGAGCACCGCCCTGCAGACCCTATTTTGATTTTGGACTTCTGGCCTCCAGAACTGTGGAAGAATAAATGTCTGTTGTTTTCAGCCATCCAAGTTTGCAGCCATTTGTTGCGACGGCAGCCCTAGAAAATTCATTCAGGGATTCAGGGAGCCACTGGAAAAACTCAGCTCCCTGCAGCCCATGCTGCAGCTCACCCACCCTGCACCGTCGGGTTGCCCTGCTGAGGCAGCGTGGGGCACCCCCAGCACAAAGCCCTCATTCCCTCTCGGTGCACCATGGGCTCCTTGCCTTCCCGGGCCCTGCCCCGTCCTCTGGGTTCCCTTTGCTGCCGCACATCCCACTTTTCTGATGACCTCAGGGGGTGTTATTATATCATCTACATCTGCATCTGCCTGTCCCTCCTGCACGCAGGTCTTGGAGGCTGTCCCCGGCCCACAGAGGCACTCATGAATGAATCACCAAATAGGATCATTCGGCTGAACTGAACTTTACATGTACTTAAAGAAGAAACAGTTGGGCCTTGTTGGCAAAGCAGGGATTAGAGAAGCAACCGTCGCTGTTTGTCAAGGGCTTGACATTTGTCAAAACGAGGGCCAAGCTCTGTTGCCTGGATGGGTTCGTTCTTTCCCACATCCGGTGAGGGAGATGCTCCTATCCCCATTTGATGGATGAGGTGACCGAGCCCCCGTGATGTGTCACTGAGGGGGCCCTGCTGGTCTGGCTCTGGCAGCCACAGGACGCCACCCACTCTCCTGTGCACCCCTGCTCTCTCGGGTGGCATCAGCCCCGCACAAAAGTGGGGAGTGAGGCCAATAGTAGTTTTCCTCTCAGAAGACCTGGGAACCACCTCAGCCCCATGCTCGTCTTGCTAACAGGACAGTCACCCAGTTCGCATTCACAGCGACAATGGCTGACATCTTGACGTTAAATTCAAATTCCCTTAATTTAGGCGATTCTGTTTATAATCAGCAGCAGCCACACGCACTTCTGAGCCCTGCTTCACGAGGTTGGAGAGGGCGCCTCTTTTGACCATCCAGACTCTTGGGTGGGGAACACCGGGGCTGGCTGTCCTGGGAGCCTAGGTGGGCACGGGGCACAGAGCTGCGTGGGGCAAGCAGGGCCGCCCCGGGGTCAAAGAGCTTCGGGGTTCCTGCAGACATAGTGGGGCAGGATGGGACGCGTTCCCAGGCCTCCCTCCTGACCCTGGTGTGCCTCACCATCTGCCTCCTCCAAACCTGGCCCAGGCCCAGCCAGGGCACCTGGGTGCAGAAGGCACGAGTCCACGGGGGCCAGACCACAGAGCCATGTGTCAGCTGGACTGCTCATCCTGAGCCCGGGACCCCACTGGCTTGGCAGGACAGGCCTCCCCAGGAGCCACAGTCACCTTCTCTGTGCAAGCCAAGGTGATGAGGATGGTTCCGCCCCCACAGGGCGCTGGGCCCGGTCTCCTTCATCCAGACTGTGCCTTGGTGAGAATCAGTTTGTGGCCCCTTCCTGACAGGCCTCACTCCCACTTCACGTCCTCGCTCAGGAAGTCGTCCTGCAGTTTCTGATGTGTTAGAACAAGACAGCCATGGCCTCAGCTCTCCAATGGACAAGATGGCAGTGTTTGCCCGGCAGCCTGGCCCCTAGCGGCCCACTACCCTGTCTCTGATGCCATGAAGAGCTGCCCCGGCCCCACGGGATGCACCAGGAGCAGAGACCTGGGGCGGCTTTTCCTCAGGGCCCACCCTGTTAGCCCACATCCCGCCCCACTTCAAGCCTGTCCCCCCAGCACACTTCTGGCCGCCTTCTGCCTGTGCCCATCTCCCGCCTGTGCCCATCTCCCGCCTGTGCCCGTCTCCCGCCTGTGCCCGTCTCCCGCCTGTACCCGTCTCCCGCCTGTACCCGTCTCCCGCCTGTGCCCGTCTCCCGCCTGTACCCGTCTCCCGCCTGTACCCATCTCCCGCCTGTGCCCGTCTCCTGCCTGTACCCATCTTCTGCCTGTGCCCATCTCCTGCAGATGATGGAAACAGCCCCACTAGAGCCTGCTGTGCACACTCATCACCTAAGACCAACTCATTCCCACTTGAGAAACTCTTGCTCCTACTGAGATCAGCAGACATTCATGAAACACAGGTGTAAGATGTGCTGGAAGTTCGTTTTCTTTTACATTTGTTGGAAGCAGGTTACAAGTTGCCTTCTAAGAGAACACAAAAAGTGCAAATTGGAGACAGGATGGTTCACAAAACGCTTCTGAGATGCACCCCGTGCGCATCAGCATGGCCATTTGCTATCCACAGGGTGCATGGGCACATCACGCGTTTGTCTCTCACCCTGGACAAGGCCAGGAAGGTCTATGGCCCGGCTCCGTCTCCAGGGCCTGGACACATGAGCCCAGTGGCCTTGGGAAAATGGCTTCACCTCCTAGAAACTCGGTTCCACCCTCTGCAAATGGGACTGTTACCCTGGTCTTGTAGGTGTCACAAGGATCAAAGACAAGGTGCAGAAACCCCCAGCAGCATGGCTGGCGCGGGGGAGGCCCTCACCCCAGGGCCGTCGGTCCCAGGCTCTCTGCTTCAGAGCAGTGGTGGGCAAGCTTCTATTCTGAGTTCTGAGATTCTACAGGCCAAACCAAGCAGGAGCTTTAACCAACACTCAAGCCAGGAAGGAGAGAATGTTGGTGCATGTCAGGGGCTGAACTGTGCCCCTCCTCATTCATAGCTCCAAACCCTGACCCCCAGTGTGACTATATTTGGAACTGGGGCCTTTAAGAAGGTAACGGAGGTTAAATGAGGTCCTAAAGGTGGGGCCCTAATGCAGTGGGACTGGCATCCTTATAATAAGAGGGAGTGGCACCAGGGATGCGTGCACAGAGGGTAAGGCCAGGCGAGGACACAGCACCTTTGCTGTCTGCAAGCCAGGAGGAGAGGCCTCAGGGGAAACCCACCTGTTGGCACCTTGATCTTGGACTTCCAGCCTCCAGATAATGAGAGAATAAACACGATGTTTAACACATCCTGCCCCAGGTGGTGGCATTTTGTCAGCCCCAGAAGATGAAGACAGCAAGCCTCCGTGATCTTACTCATTTATCCTTAGAATTCTGTATTTTGACTGATTCGCTGATTGATACCCTGCCACATGCTAAGAAGGATGTGTTTTAATGTCTGTGTTTACAGGCAAATGGCTCCCATGAACAGTGGTAGGAGCCGCTCACAGTGGTAAGAATTATCCTTTCACATTTCCAGGCACATGGTTGGGCACCCCCATTTCACAGGTGATCTTATGGAGTGAACCGTGTCTGTCTGCAGCGTTGACAGTGGGATTTGCGGTTGAAAGGCGAGGGGACACTTGGGTGGCCGGACGTCCGTGCTGCTGTCCACATCGCGCCTGCCTGTGCTTCTTCAGGCTCCACACTGCCTGTGCTATACTATCCAGGGGATGCCAGCCTGGGCGTTCTTCACATCCTCCTTCCAAAGGATTCGGGACGCACCCACTTGCCATTCCAGAGTATTCTCCGCTGGGCAATTTCAAGGGATGTTCACGGAGGGTAGTTTTTCCTCTCTTTGAATCGCATTTAGACGAGGTTGTGTTTGTGAGGCTGGAGATTCCAAGTGCTCCTAGTTACTGGGCATCCTCCCTAATTTAAAATGTTTTCCCCTCACAGCCCTTGAGAATCCACAAAATGATCCCAGAGGTCAGCTTGGCACCAGAGCTCCAGTGCTGACCAGTGTGGGGGGTGGGGGCAGGTAATTTGGGCTCCATGTTCAGGCAATAAACACCTCTCCGTGCATACCAAAATATATAAAAGGAGCCGGGCGTGGTGGCTCATGCCTGTAATCCCAGCACTTTGGGATCACAAGGTCAGGAGTTTGAGACCAGCCTGGCCAATATGGTGAAATCCAGTCACTATTGAAAATACAAAAATTAGCCAGGCATGGTGGCGGGTGCCTGTATTCCCAGCTGCTCGGGAGGCTGAGGCAGGATAATTGCTTGAACCCTGGAGGTGAAGGTTGCAGTGAACCGAGGTTGCACCACTGCACTCCAGCCTAGGGGAGACTCCGTCTCAAAAACAAACAAACAAACAAACAAACAAACTATATATATATATACACACACACACACACACACACACATATATATATATATACACACACATATATATCTATATACACACACACACAAAAGGGGCAGGGAAGTGGCATTCCACCATGTGGCACCATTTGCTTGTTGGGCTCCGGTGAGAAACAGGCCTGTTGGTCAGATGGACGCTCGTGACCTGCAGCCACAAGTGACCCACGAGCCAAAACTGGGCCCACGGGGCTTCTTGCCTCCAGCAGCCAAGCCACAGGCCTTGAGAACAAGGGTGCGGGGACCTCCCCACATCTGTGGCTCTTTGGCCATCAGGGAGGTCATATGAATCCTGGACCACTGGGGAGAAACAGGTGCCTCTGGCAGGACCCCGTGCCCATGGTGCTCCAGGGAGCACAGCCCTCTGTGTGGGAGGCAGGAGGCTGAGAGTGAGCACCTGCCGGCCTTGAGTCCTCAGGCTGTCAGCCCGAGCCTAAGTGCCCCTTGACTCTGAGGGGTTCCAAGTGAGGGGAAGGTTTCCACACCCACCGCCCACCTGCTGCCAGGCCCTGGGGGAGCTCTAGTGAGAAACGTCCACGTACTACTGCCCAACAGGCTCGTTGCTCCTGAAGAGTTTTGTTGGAGTAGAAATGTCCCCGTGTCCACTGCCATTTTGCTGGAACAGACTCCAGGCTGCACAGAGGCGCCAACACCATCCCCATCCGGAGGCCACCACTGCTGCCCTCACTGCTGCCATCTCATGGTCTCCCCCTGCCCCGCTTCAGAGCTCTCCCTGGGGGGCCAAACAAGGCCCGGCGATGGGGTGGAGCAACCCGAAGCCTCCCCCGACCCACACGCCTGCCCACCACCCCACACCCTCCCCCCAAACCTCCACACCCGAGTGGAGACCACGGCCAACCAGGGACATAGGGCCACACTCTGCCCCCAAAGCTGCTGGGATGGAGAAGGGTGTACTACATTCCCATGTGTGGGACGGCTATCCCACCAGTGAGATCAAGCTAAAGGTAGACTGAGAGTTAGCGTTCAGGAAGGCGGGGAAGGATGGGCTACAGCCCTACCCGGGGACTTGCTATCCCACCGCTGGGTGAAGTTAGGGTAGATTGGGAGTTAGCGTTAATTCAGGAAGGTGGGGAAGGATGCGCTACAGCCCTACCCGGGGACTTGCTATCCCACCGCTGGGTGAAGTTAGGGTAGATTGGGAGTTAGGGTTCAGGGAGACAGGGAAGGATGCGCTGTAGTTCCACCTGTGGGCTGGCTCGCAGTGAAGCTAAGGTGGGCTGAATTAGCGTTCAGCAAGAGCCAAGGCTGCAGCTGGGGCTCAAGTCAGCATCATTGTCAGAGCTGAGACTCCAGTAGGTTTGATTGCAGATCCCTGAACACCTCCTCTCTATGGGGGATCCTGAGACCCTGAACGGCCACCACCCCAATCCTGGCAACCCCGGCCCCTCGGCCATGAGACTTTCACTTGCAGCTGCTTGGAATAATCAGGACATTCTCTGAAGGCCCAGGTGCTGCTCTGCTCTCCTCGGGGATCAAAACCCCTTCCTCAGTGCGTGTGCTGCGGGCGTCACATGCAGAGCTTCACCTGCTGCCTCCTCAACTTGTCTCAGCAGGAGCGCCTGGCGAGGGGTCGCTCTGCCCCTGGCGAGGGCCGTCCCTGGATGTAGGGTTCCAAGCCCTCTGCTCAGCTGCCTGTCCTGTTGAAGAGGATGACCCCCTGGGATTCTGAATCCTGGATGGACAACTGTCTTTTGTGCTAAGTGCCTGCCTCTGAGGGCCTTGCATAGGCCAGACACTTCAGGCACCACCACTCCAAATGCACCCTGTGTAGAATCAGCAGCCCTGGGCAGTGGGCGGGGACTCTCCCTTTGGTCCTGTGCGTGGCTTGGGCTCAGAGCCAACAGCACCAGGGCCTCCCTTCCTTGGGTGAGCCCAGCCAGCCAGCTGCACAGGCCTCTCTGGCAACAACCCAGATGCCTCGCCTGCCTGAGTGAGAGGTGGGCTCTGGGCAAGTCCTCAGCAGCTGGTAATTGTGGGGGACCGGCAGGGCAGGGGTCCCTGACCCCACAGCTCTGCCTGACCTGAAAGGAAGCTTGAGAAGGAAACGCAAAGAGGGGGTGACCCAGTGTGTGGGCCCAGACTACTCATCCACAAGTCCCAGAGGCTGGGTGGCTTCAGGGTATAAGAGGTGATGTGGCCTCCAATGAGGCCCCAGCCGTGACCATAGGGATTCCTGCTGCCGCTGTGGCCCCAGGCAGAGTGGGTCTTGGGCATGGGCCAGCACCCAGGGAATGGACAGGGGCAGGAGGCCAGCCAGCTCCTGGGTCAGGGCTGCTATGAAGGTAGAAGGGAGAGCACTGATGCCTCAGGAACTTCACTGCAGGCAGAATGAGTCCGGAAAAGCGGAAGAAGGAAGTGAGTATGATTCCCCGTGTCTGCTCCTGCCAGCCGACGCTGCAGCCTGGTTCTCCCTGGAGCCCTTGGGCATCTGCTTCTGTGGTGATAGTTCAGGAGACCAGCACTCTGGGCAGATTGGTTTCCTATGGCTGCCATAACAGACCACCAATTGGGTGACTTAAGCCAACAGAAGTGTATTATCTGACAGTTCTAGGGGCTCATGTCTGAAATCAAGGTGTGGGCAGGGCTGGTTCCTTCGGGAAGCTCTGAGGGAAAACCCATCCCATGCCTCTGTCCCAGCTTCTGGGGGCTGCCAGCATCCTTCACACTCCATGGCTTGCGGACGCGTCATTCAGTGTCGGCAGTCACGGTCACAGTGCCTTCTCCTCCGTGTCTGAGTCCTTTCATCCACCTTCGTCCAGCAGGATCTCATCTCGAGCCTTAATTACATCTGCAAAAACCCTACTTTCAAATAAGGTCATATTCTGAGGTTCTGGGTGGACATGAATTTTTGGATGGACACCAACCAACCGCTAAGCTGGGTATGGGACTTGCTCATCCAGCCAACTGTGAAAAAGGTGAACATTGCTGTCCAAACCCCACTGCAGTGCCAGGGAAGGGAGGCACAGGGGGAGCCAGATGCAGCTCTCCTCCAAGACATGCTCCTCTTTAGTTTCTAACCTCCTTAATTTTAATTAAGCCTAATTATTGTAACAACCCTAGTGAATTGAAATTGGGGGTTGTATTAATTTTATATTGCTGCCATAGTAAATTACCACAAACTTAGTGACTTCACACAAAATTTATTATCTTACAGTTCTGTGAGTCAGAAGTCCAACATGGGGTTCACTGGGCTAAACTGAAGGCACCAGGCAACTTGCATTCCTCTCCAGAGGTTCCGGGAGAGAATCAATTTCCTTGCATTTCCTGGATTCTAGAAGCCACCTGTGCTCCTTGGCTCACGGCCACCTCCTTCGTCCTCAAAGCCAGTGATGGCTGGCAGAAACTTTTTCACATTACTCCCTCCTGATGGCTTCTTCTCTTCCCTCTTCCACTTTAATAGGCCTCTGTAATTACATCATACCTAGCCAGACAACCCCAAATAATATTCCTATTCTCTGAGTAAGCTGCCTAGCAGCCTTAATTCCATCTGCAACCTTAATTCTCCTTTCCCATGAAAGGTAATATATTCCCAGGTTCCAGGGATTAGGATACGGATATCTTGTGGGGTGGGGGGTGACCTTATTCTGTCTAACACAGGAATTTTTCCAGATATCCTATTATTACTGATTTCTAACGTATTCCATTTTTGTTGATGTGCATTATCTCAATTGTTTAAATGGATTAAGACTTGTTATGTGCCCCAGCATGTGGTGGTCTATCTTGCAGAATGTGCCACACACTTGAAAAGAATGTGTATTCTGAAGTTGCAGCGTATAGTATAAATACCAATTAGGTCAAGGTCATTGATCATCTTTTCATATCGCCTATATTTTAACTGAATTTTTCTCTATTTGTTCTATCAATTGCTGGGAAATGGCCGCTAAAATCTCTAAGACTGTACGATTGTCTATTTCTTCTTTTATTAGGTGCATACATATTTATGATTCTGATGTCTTCCTGATACATGGACTCTTTCATCATCATGAAGTGACCCTCTTTATCTGAAGAGTTTCTCTGTCACCCAGGATGAGTGCAGTGGGTGTATCTCACTCACTGAAACTCTGCCTCGGTTCATGCCTTTCTCTCCCCCGGGGATTACAGGCGTGAGCCACCACGCCCGGCCTCTTTATTGCTTTTAATGCTCTTTGTCTTGCAGTTGGTTTCATTGGATATTAATGCAGCCACTCCAGTTTACTTTTTTCTTTCTTTCTTTCTTTTTTTTTTTGAGATGGAGTCTCACACTGTTGCCCAGACTGGTGTGCAGTGGCGCAATCTCAGCTCGCTGCAACCTCCACCTCCCGGGTTCAAGCGATTCTCCTGGCACAGCCTCCCGAGTAGCTGGGACTATAGGCGTGCACCACCACACCTGGCTAATTTTTGTATTTTTAGTAGAGACAGGGTTCCACTGTGTCAGCAAGGCTGGTCTTGAACTCCTGACCTCGTGATCCACCCGCCTCAGCCTCCCAAAGTGCTGGGATTACCAGTGTGAGCCACTGTGCCCGGCCGCCACTCCAGTTTTCTTATGCTTACTGGCTGCATGGTATATCTTTCTCTGACTATTTATGATTAATCTGTCCAGGTTTTCATATTTGAAGTGAATTCTTAAGATAATTGTTGCAGATAGGTCTTGCATTTAAAAAAAGTCAGTTTTTATTGTGTTAAAATACAGATAACATGTAATTTACCACCTTAACCATTTTTAAATGCACAGTTCAGTAGTGTCAAGTATATTTACATTGTTATGCAACCAATCTCTAGAAATTTGTCACCTTACAAAACAAACTTTATACCCATTGGATTCGTCCATTCTTGCATTGCTATAAAGAACTACCTGAGATTGAGTAATTTATAAAGAAAAGAGGTTTAATTGGCTCACAGTTCTGCAGAATGTGTAGGAAGAATGGCTGGAGAGGCCTCAGGAAACTTACAATCATGGCAGAAGGTGAAGAGGAAGAAGGCACGTGTCTGGAGCAGGAGAAAGAGAGAGAAGGGGGAGGTGCCACACATGTAAACAACCAGATCTTGTGAGGACTCACTCACTATCATGAGAACAGCAAGCAGAAATCCACTAATGATCCAATCACCTCCCACCAGGCCCCTCTTCCAACACTGTGGGTTACAATTCAACTTGAGATTTGAGTGGGGACACAGACCCAAACCATGTTACCCATTAACAATAACTCCCCATTTTTCTCTTTCTCCAGCCCCCGGCAACAAGCATTCTGTTTCTATAAGTTTGTCTACTCCAGATATCTTAGGTAAGTGGAATCATGCAGTATTTGTCTTTTTGTGACTGGCTTATTTCACTTAGCATAATGTCCTCAAGGTTTAGCCATGTTGTATCATGTATCAGAATTTACTTCTTTATTAAGTTCAAATACTATTCCTTTTTTTTGGCTATATCACATTTGTTTGTTCACTCATCTGTCCATAAACTTTGGTTCCACCTTTTAGCTATTGTGAATAAGACTACTATTAATGTGGGTGTCATGGGTATATAAATATTTCTCTGAAACTCTGCTTTGAATTATTTTGGATATATACCCAGAAGTGGAATTGCTGGATCATATGGAAATTCTACGTTTAATTTTTTGGAACTGCCATACTGTTTTTCTATAGCAGCTGTGCCATTTTACATTTTCCACCAACATGGTATGAGGGCTCTGAGTTCACATCCTTTTCAACATCTGTCTTTTTTCTTTTTTTGATAGTAGCCTTCCTAATGGTTGTGAAATGTGGGTATTGTTTCTTAAAATCTAGTCTGAAAATCTTTGCCTTTTAATTATAATGCTCAGTCCATTAACATTTAACATGATTTTTGATATGGTTAGATTCGGTGTGCTAATTTATTATTTGTTTTCTGTTTCTTCCCTCTGTTTTGTGTTCCTCATTTCTGGGAAAGAGAAACCTTTCCCAGTTTTGATATTCTTCATTACTTCTTTAAATCTGAATTTCCAACTGGTATCATCTCCCTTCAAAGAACTTCTAAGTTTTCTTTGATCTGAAAATAGCTTCGTTTTGTCTTTATTCTGATTACAGAATTCTAGGTTGATAGTTTCTTTTTCCGGAGCTTTTTTTTTTTGAGACAGAGTCTCACTCTGTCACCCAGGATGGAGTGCAGTGGTGCAATCTCGGCTCACTGCAAGCTCCGCCTCCCAGGTTCACACCATTCTCCTGCCTCAGCCTCCCGAGTAGGTGAGACTACAGGCGCCCGCCACCACGCCTGGCTAATTTTTTGTATTTTTAGTAGAGACGGGGTTTCACCATGTTAGCCAGGATGGTGTCGATCTCCTGACCTCGTGATCCGCCCCCCTCGGCCTCCCAAAGTGCTGGGATTACAGGCGTGAGGCACTGCACCTGGCCTCCAGAACTTTAAAGATATTGTTCCACCGCTTTGTGGCCTCATAGTTTTGAGGAGAAGTCTGCAGTTATTTAAATCATATTCCTCCATGTGTAATGTGTCTAGTTTTTCTCTGGGTACTTTAAGGATTTCATCTTTCTTTTGGTCTTCAGCAATTTAACAATAATGTACAGGCATAGATTTATTTAACCCTTTCCCTGTTTTCCCTGAGAATACTTGGGTTGGCACTGCAGTATTTACCCTGAGATAATTTTGCCACAGAATATCTCACTTTTATTATTATTATTATTATTAATTTTTTTTGAGATGGAGTCTTGCTCTTTCGCCCGGGCCGGACTGCAGTGGTGCTATCTCGGCTCACTGCAAGCTCTGCCACCCGGGTTCATGCCATTCTCCTGCCTCAGCCTCTCGAGTAGCTGAGACTACAGGCGCCCGCCACCGCGCCCGGCTAATTTTTTGTATTTTCAGTAGAGACGGGGTTTCACCATGTTAGACAGGATGGTCTCGATCTCCTGACCTTGTGATCCACCCGCCTCAGCCTCCCAAAGTGCTGGGATTACAGGTGTGAGCCACTGTGCCTGGCCTTTTATTATTATTTTTGCATCACTCTGGTATATCAAATTTGGAAACAAAATACATCATTCTATTTATAGCATTCTGTTTTCAGCAGTGATATTTTCATTTATGACATATAGTAATTCTTGATTGCTGAAAATATCAAATCCTAGAAAATGTAGCTTTCCTACACGTTATATTAACATCATTCTTGAACAGTTATTGGCCAAAGATTCATTTGATGCATCACATTTTTCTGGAATAGACAATTCTGATGATTCAGACAATTCTGATGTGAGCTCTGTTTAGAAATAACTCCAAGAGGCCAGGCACGGTGGCTCTCACCTGTAATCTCAGCACTTTGGGAGGCTGAGGCAGGTGGATCATGAGGTCAGAAGTTCGAGACCAACCTGGCCAACATGGTGAAACCCTGTCTCTACTAAAAATACAAAGATTAGCCAGGCATGGTGGCACGTACCTGTAATCCCAACTACTCGGGAGGCTGAGGCAGAAGAATCACTTGAACCTGGGAGGTGGAGGTTGCAGTGAGCCAAGATCGTGCCATTGTACTCCAGCCTCAGTGACCAATCTCAAAAAAAAAACAAACCCAAGAATAGTTTTATATTTTATTTTCACATTGAAATTTAGTCAGATTTGCTTCAGCCTCAAAGAGCGTGTTTATGTAAAACTAAGTGACTGCTGGCAGCAAGCTGCACATTTTTTTCTAAACAAGAAAAGGACTAAATCATCCAATTTGGAGTTCACTGAACTTTTACAATCTCCCGTTTGTGTGGCACAACAACAAATTTAGGAAATGCTTTGGCCACTACATCTTCGAATGTTTTGTCTGCTCCATCCTGTTTCCTGTGCTCATAGGACTCAAATTATATCTATGTTACACCTTTTGATATTACCCCCTAGGTTCCCACGGCTCTGTTCATTATTTCTAAATCATTTTTCTCTCTCCTCTTCAGAACAGATTTTATCTGTATTCAAGTACACTGATCTTCATTTCTCATCTCTGTTCTGCTATTAAGACAATTCAGTGAATCTTTAATTTCAGATATTGTCTTTTTTTCAGTTCCAGAATTTCCACTTAGTCCTTATTTTCAGTTTTTTTTTCTTAGCTGAGATTTCTTATCTTTTCTTTCCTGCAAGCGTATTTCCCTTTACTTCATTGAGTATCATTGTAATATCTTTTTTAAAATCCTTGTGTTTTTTTTGAGACGGCATCTCCCTCTGTCGCCCAGGCTGGAGTGCAGTGGCGTGATCTCCGCTCACTGCAAGCTCTGCCTCCTGGGTTCGCGCCATTCTCCTGCCTCAGCCTCCCGAGTAGCTGGGACTACAGGCACCCGCCACCATGCCCGGCTAATTTTTTGTATTTTTAGTAGAGACGGGGTTTCATCATGTTAGCCAGGATGGTCTCAATCTCCTGACCTCGTGATCTGCCCACCTCGGCCTCCCAAAGTGCTGGGAAAATCCTTGTCTTTTAACTTCAACATCTTGATCTTCTCAGAATTGTTCTCAGTTGATTGACTTTTTGGTTGAAACTGGGTCACATTTTCCTGGTTCTTCATATGTCAAGCAATTTTAGATTATATCGTGAATATTAGGAACATTATGTTGTGGAGGTTCTAGACTCTGTTTTAATCTTCCAGAGAATGTTAATTTTTTTTCTCAGTTAAACTTAAATGGCAAATTTGTCTCTTTAGTATCAGCTCAAATCACAGTTTAGATATTTTATCCTTAGCTCAAATGCATTGAGTCTGCCTAAAAGCATGTGTAGTTCAAAGGTTAAGCAGAGAATTGAGTAGAGCTTGTTTTTTGTTTTTCTTTTTTGTCTAGAGTTTTAGGTCCAGTAGGAGTTAAGGCCATGCCCATATTTTTTCTAACATGTAAGTGTTCTGTTCACCTGTCACAAAGCTGGGAGGCCTGTGAGCAGGTAACTTAGTGACAGACGGAAAAACCTTCAGAGGAGGCTGAGGAATAAAAGAGCAACTCTCTCTAGGCGGAGGGCAGAGGCAGCTGTGAACAAATCAACCTGTATTAGGCAGCTCAGGCTGGGTGGTTTAACCAACAGAAATTTATTTTCTCACCATCCAGGAGGCTGAAGTCCAAGATCAAGGTGTCAGCAGATACGGTTTCCTCCGAGGCCCCTCTCCTCGGCTTGCTGATGCTCACCTTCTCCCTGTGTCATCCTATGCCATCTTTTGGTGTGTTTCGTCTGTGTCTTTGCCTCCTCTTCTTCTAAAGGCACCGGGCATATTGGATTAGGACCCACCCCAAAGATCTCATTTAACCTTTGTTACTTTTAAAGACCCTATCTCCAAATACTCACATTCTGATTTACTGGGGGTTAGGACATCAATACATGAATTTGGGGGGACTCAATTCAGCCGTAACACTGCCCTTCGGAGGCTGAGGACCACCCTCTCCTAAAAGGCTGCAAAGGGGTGCAGCTGCCTCATGGCCCCTATGTTGTGGGGCATTCAGGCAGCAACTCCCCAGGCGTCAGTTGCCCCCTCACTGCTTACACGGTGCCCTCACACGTCCTGTCTCACTTTATCCTCCCTATCCTCTAGGGTGGGAGCTGCCAGGATTCCCATTTTGCAGACGTGAGAATGAGTCCAAACCACACAGCTGAGAAGTGAGTAGACCACCACACATCAGGTGCTCACTGCATCCTGGGCCTGTGCTTTACATGGTTAATTCAGTTATCTGCCCAGTGTTGTCTTAGTCTGTTCAGGCTGCTATAACAAAATGCCACTGACTGTGTGGCTTAAACAACAGAAACTCATTTTCTCTCCATTCTGGAGGCTGGAGGTCTGAGATCATGCTGCCAGCATGGCTGGGTTCTGGTGAGCCCTCCTTTCCTGGCTTGCAAATGCCTGTCTTCCTGCTGTATCTTCACCTGGTGGAGAGAAAGGGACAGTGAGCTCTCTGGTTTCTCTTCTTATAAGGACACAAATTCGATCATATCTGGGCCCCACCCTTAGGACCTCATCTAAGCCTTATTACCTCCTTGTAAGCTCTATCTCCAAATACGGTCACACTGGGAGTTAAGGCTTCAACATAGGAATTTTAGGCGGACGCAATTCAGTTCATAGAAACTCTATGTTTCTCCTGTACTCTGATGGGGAAACTGAGGCTCAGGAAGATCCAGTCACAGAACTAGGGAGTGACAGAGCTGGGTGCCCACTTCCCATGCCAGGCCTGTCTGACCAGGAGCCCATCTGGGGTCTTGAGCTCTGGTCTTCCAGGCCTCATAGGTCATGGACACCATCCACAGACCTCAGGCCCTCCTGTCATAGGACGATGGTAATCACCTGTCCAGGCAGCTGCCATGCTGGCTGGAGGGGACGAGATGGTTTTTCAGTCCCTATCTCAACGCTCAGTCCCGACTCCTGGCAGCCCTGATTGTTTGACCCAGAAGCAGGCAGCTCCCTCTGCAGGTCCCCAGAACACCCTGGGCTGGGCCATTTCTCCAAGCCCTGCCTGGAGCCTCCACCCTGAGAGGAGCGGTCCCCATCTCGCCAGCTGCCACCTGGTTCCTGTAAGCATCCTGCGTTTCAATAGTATTTGACAAAGTGGGAAGCCCACATGGCTTGGAGATTGTTCTGACTCACTGTAGAAAGTGTCCTAGGTTCCCAAAATATGACACAGCAGCGAGTCAGCATGCAGCCCGCCTAGGTGCACACTGTCCTGTGTTGCTTTCTCTCCAGAGGACCCTGGGTGCTGGGTGCAAGTTCCCAGAGAACAATGGTGCCCAGCAGGTGTGCAGAGTGTGGGCCTGTCCTGGAGCACACAGCATCCCACACTTTTTGCTCGCCCTTCCCACCAGGGGCCGCACTGGAGACGAAACCTCTAGGAGGATGTGTGCACTGTGGATGGGGCTGGCTCCTCTGAGGTGCAGTTGCAGGGATGCACGTGGTACAAGCAGAATTGGACTATTTTGGAAAGCTTGGCCTCAATGGCATTTTAAAGTACAGATGACACTGAAGAGTGCCCTTGGAGAAAGTCTGGGTGGGGACCATGGGGACAAGGTGATGCCCTCTGCCCTGTGGGAGGAGATGGGTGACCAACAAGGCTTCTTAGCATTGAAATTCACCAAGGCCGGGCCGCCGCTTCTGCCGTTATGTTACATGTCAAAGAACACTTTTAACTAAGCACTGACGCTTTCCTCCGGCCGACTTCACCCAGTTACTTACCCCAGTCACACGCCGGCAGCCCACTTGCATCCTAGAGGAAGTACTGGATGAGCAAGCAAAACAAGAGAAGGCTCACCCCCAAGCCCACCATTCACAAGCCCTGGCTGCTGTGGGTGGACCAGGGTACCCGGTCTCCAAGGGAGTGGCCCTGACTCTGTCCCCTGTCCTTAGCACGTCCCCTCTTCCCCTCCAGCCACCCACCGAGGGAGGTGCCACTGGCAAGGTGTGCACACCCCGGGGAGGGCAGCCCCACCTGTGCATCCCGCCAAGGGCAACTGTAGCTCAGCGCAGCCGAGGCTAGAGGCACAACAGGAGGCTGCGCACTCACAGGGACAAAAATACCCCAAGGAAATCAACGCGGGCCTTATTAATATCAGACCCATACGTGACAACTGTCAGACAATCGGTCAACAAGGGGCCTCGTGTCTGCATGATCCTGGCTAACCCACTGTGATCTTCATGAAGTGTCCTTCTGGGGGGTCCGGATCTTCAAATATGAGGGGAAGACCCTTCCCTTTTATTAGCAGCTAAGCTCTTTATACTTTTCCCATATTGCGGCAGGTTAGAAGTCTAAGCTTTATTGTCTTATGTTATTGAAAATCCAGATTCCGGCAGGCGACTCCCTCAGGTCAAGCTTTGTCTGCGAATACATTCTCATTTTTCCAAGTACAGAGACCGTCTGGAGAGGGGCAGAAAAAGATTATGACTGTAATATACTTAAATCCAATTTATTTGCCTGGCCAGAAACTTCCACCCTCCACAATTGCTTCCTACCCAAGATGCTCTCTTTAATTCTTTCTTGACAGGGAGTAACATGCGGCGGCCTCTTCCAGCAGGTAGAGGCACGGAGGGAGGCGTGGACCCCGCAGCAACTGGGCCAGCAGGTGACAGGTGGCCTGAGAGAGGAGGCCAGCCGCTAACTGATGTTTCGGGTTCAGAACTGCTCATTTGTGCATGAGAAGTGGGTCCTCAGTTGTGTGTTGTTTACTGGGAGAGAAATGCAGTAAATGGAGAGTAACAGGCCGTTGTCCAGGCAAGGCCGCCCCGGCCTGCGGCTCCCTTGCAGCCCCTGGCTTGCACTTCATTTCATCCAGGAGCGTCTGTGTTGGGGGCCCCTGGGACGAGGGTGGGCCCCACAGCCTCGCTGAAGGTCTTGATGAGCCTGTGTAACACTTCCCTGCAGGCTTACCTCTGATGCAGGCTCACAGTCTGGGAGGAAAATGGTTTCAGGGGATTATTTTATTAATTGGCGCTTGATCGTTTTAAATGATGGGATGTAAAGGGACTGCCTGGACAGACCGAGGTGTGGGCGCCAACCACTGCCCAGGCCCTTCCCCACCCCCAGGCTGAGCCATGCCTGGGGCCGTCTTTGGCCTTAGCCTCCCCGGCTAATGAACCTGGGACTGGGCTGCCCTCCCAATTATCATCTGCTGGCCCTGCCTACAGCCCACCTCAGTGCACCACAGAGCACAACCATTAAGCACCGACTGTGTATGCTTTTTCCTGCTAAGCTGGAGGAGGCGGAGATGGTAGCAAGGCAGGAGGGAGTGATGGGCCAGCAGGCTCTGACCACAGGGCAGGGGAGTGCTGCCCTGGGCAGGGAGGACGCAGGGAGGGGCTTGACAGATAATGTGTGGAGCCACCACTCTTCCCAGTTTGCCCAGGATGTTCTGGTATTGGTGCTAAAAGTCCTGCATCCCAAGAAAGACTCAGTCTCAGACAAACCAGGACAGTTGGTCACCCCAGCAGCCGGGAACAGTGACACTAGTTCAGCCAGTGCTGCTCTGTCACCCCAGCAGCCGGGAACGGTGACACTAGTCCAGCCAGTGCTGCTCTGTCACCCCAGCAGCTGGGAACAGTCACACCAGTCCAGCCAGTGCTGCTCTGTCACCCCAGCAGCCGGGAACAGTCACACTAGTCCAGCCAGTGCTGCTCTGTCACCCCAGCAGCCGGAAACAGTGACACTAGCCCAGCCGGTGCTGCTCTGTCCATCTGTGTATTGGCCAGTGTCTCCAGGGAAAAAGAACCAACAGGATATATACAGATACATGGAGAAAGATTTCTTATGGGGTCGGCTCATGTGATTTTGGGGGCGAAGTCCCACACTCTGCTGTCTGCAACCCAGAGGCCCTGGACCACCAGTGGTGCTTTCCAGTCCGAGCCCAAAGGCCTGAGAGCCAGGGGAGCCCACCATGTGAGTCCCAGTATGAATCTGAAGACTGGAAAACCAGGAGCACCAGCGCCTGAGGGCAGGAGAAGACGGGCAGCCCAGATCAAGCAGAGAGAGCAAACGCGCCCTCCTCATCTTCCTGTTCTGCTCAGCCCTCGATGAGCTGGATGCTGCCTGCCCACGCTGATCTCACGAGTGTTTCATGCAGTCTCCTGATTTCAAGGCCTTTTCCAGAAACGTGCTCACAGACACAGCCAGAAATAATATTTCACTAGCTATCTGGGTATCCTGTGGCACAGCCACGTGGACCCACAAAATTCACACTCATGCCCTCCCTGCAAGTCAGCGGACGCCCTGGGCCTGTTTCTCATCCATACGCTGCAGGCGGGGAGGCTGACCTCTGCCTCTAGGAAGGCTCCCGACATCTCACGTGCTCTTCTCCTTGGGTCAATGGCCTTCCCCAAGGGTACTGTGGATGACACTGAGGAAAGCACAGTGGGTGACTACCAATTTGCTGTCCCCAGAGAGCCACTGGGCGTGAACCATTTAGGGGCGTGGCAAATCACACAGCATTGCGCGGGGTTTGGGATAAGAAGCTGGCCTGCCTGGGGAAGCTAATTCTGAAGTCAGCAGTGGGAGGTCTGGAAGCTCCCATCTCTTGGCAGCTTAGTGAGGATGCCCCAGGAGGGGACCTGTCCCCTGCCACTCTCCCTTTCCACGGGCTGAGTGCATTCATCAGCAGGGAACACGAGGAGCTGGGGTAAGAGTCATCTGAGCCTGGATGCCCCCTCCCTAAGGGACTGCTGGGAAGTTCAGCAGCCAGCATCAGGAGGCCTGGGATCCATGCTCCCAGCCCCCAGTCCCTGCTGGGCTGAAGGCACCCCAATCCCAGCTGGCCTGTTGCTGAGCAGTCCAGAAAGAGCACTGAGGGCCATATCATGACATCTGCCTGTCCCTGTATACGGACAGAGCAGCCTGATCCCTAGCCTGCTGTGCAAGGGTGGTGTGAGTTCTGGGTCTCTCCAAGGTGAAGATCACTCGAAGACTTCTTTTGCAAAATGGCTTAGGAAGTGGATC
The DNA here is from genome assembly GCF_009828535.3 of Hylobates moloch. Classification (NCBI taxonomy): domain Eukaryota; kingdom Metazoa; phylum Chordata; class Mammalia; order Primates; family Hylobatidae; genus Hylobates; species Hylobates moloch. The sequence continues at coordinate 3,469,888 of NW_026652278.1, read as the reverse complement.
ATTTGGTTCATAAGACACTGAGTACTGGAGTCACATTCTTCCTGCACATCAGAATAAGGCAGCAGCAAGTCTCCTGAGACTCTCCACCCCACCCTGCAGCCTCCAGACGGCGAAGCGCCTTATTCAAGAGAGTGGAATGGGCCGGCGTGGTGGCTCATGCCTGGGGAGGCCGAGGTGGGTGGAGGTCAGCTGAGGTCAGGAGTTCGAGACCAACCTGGCTAACATGGTGAAATCCCGTCTCTACTAAAAATACAAAAATTAGCCGGGCTTAGTGGCGGGTGCCTGTAATTCCAGCTACTCAGAAGGCTAGGGCAGAAGAATTGCTTGAACCTGGTAGGCAGAAGTTGAGATCACGCCACTGCAGTCCAGCCTGAGTGAAAGAGTAAAACTCTGTCTCAAAAAACAAAAAAAAAAGTAGAATGAAGGGACCACAGTGGTGGGGCCTATGGCTCAGTGAGGGGGCACCAAGGGACATGGGGCTTCAGGAAGCTGCACTGGCCTCCTTGCTTGGGGAGCACTCCTGGGCATGAACCAGCATGGGAAGGGACGCTGGGTCTTAGTGAAGACTCCTGCCACCTGCACTCCCAGACCTCCAGGAGGCCCTGGCAGGTGGGTGGGAGGGGCTGCGCCATCCTAATGGTATCACCTCTTCTCTCCACTGAAGGGCAGATGGGTTGAAATCTGTTCTATCTCTCAGGAGGCCAAGCTCCTGAACTGCCGTCTTACCAGGGAGAAGCTATGTTTGAGATAAAATGCAAAGCAGCGAGCACCTAAATACAGAAGCTCTGGTTCCTGAGTCCAGATGGTTTCCACAAACCTGAACCTTTAGGTGTGCGGACAGGTATCACCAGCTTGACCCCTACTGAGTCCCCTCCGAAGGTCAGGGGACAAGGCTGGGACAGCAACTTCAGGCATGAATCTAAGCTCAGAGTCAGTGCTGAGGAGGCCGTGATGGACCAGAAAGCAGGGGCATTTCAAATAGTGGTAGGTTTTGCCAAATTGTCTTCCACAATGATGGAAACTCTTTTTTCATTGCTACCAGTGCTGACTGAGTGCCTATTTTCCAACATCCTCACCAGCACTATTATAATTTTTAAAACATGTTGCCAACTTGCTAGTAAAAGGATATATTATAAATTTGATTTGCATTTTTAACTTATGAGCTTTAACATTTTTGCTGTAGCCAAAATTTCAGAGCAACTTATGTATCTGTCAGGGGGATATCAGCTATGTGAATTACTGTTCATCTTTTCAATGTAGTAACACATGGCTTTTAAAATGATGAGTTCCATCTGTGCTGATGAGATGTGTCCATAGGAAACACTTTCAGGACAAATTAAGTGAAAAAAACTTGTAGGACTTTTACGTATAGTTTTAATAAGCTCTGCACACACACACACACACACACACACACACATATGCATGTACACACATGCACCCATGTGCATACTCACACATGAACATGTGAACACATGCACACACACATGCGCACACTCATACAATTACACACATATGACCTATGTGTGCACATAACCACATATGTACATGCCCATGCACACCCTAAGCACACATTCACATGCATACTCATACATATTATGCATGCACACACGTTCATACATACCCAAATATGCACTTATGTGCACGTGTGTACACACACACGCACACTATGTACACACAGATACACATTCATGTGCACACCCATACACACACACACACATCCCCAGGCAGAGCTCTGTGGGCTTCATGTGGGAAGAAGGGACTGATTGTTACTTTCTGATTCAGGGCTAGACGGTTTAGGCTAAATCAGAAAATGTGGGTAGAGTTATCACGTACACGGAACGATCATTCTGCAAATGTTAACCACTTTCACGCCGCTTGTTAGCTAACTTAACTGACAAAGGAAACAGAAGAATAGAAAATCTGCTAATTTGATTAAACTTACATTCTTAGAAGAGTTTGTGAATGGATAAACATGAGGAAGTTCCTTTGGCTCACTTCCTCAGAAGAAACATTGTGATCGATTTCACCATCATTTTCTCAAACGGTCTCAGTCCTGGACAATTAGCTGGTGTGTTTGCAGGTTGGAGCCTGCAAGCCCTTTCTGTGCTGCCCAAGACAGCAAGCTCAGCCCCTCGGATGGGAGACCTCCCTCAGCTCTGGCCTACCCCTCCTCTCAGCCATCGCTCTGCTGTTGCACCATGGGCATCTGAAATTAGTTCTTTGCTGTCAGGTTTGGATCCACCTCTCTGTCCTTGGATCCAGAGCTGCTGAAAGCCACATACTGTTTTCATCATCTCAGCCAACGTCTGGAGAGCCTGTATTCGTAGAGCCAGTGTGAGAAGGTGGAAACTGAAAATACAAGTAGGGAAAGCAATGCTGGGAAAGGAGGTGGGCCATCACGGCTTGGAGGAAACATGAAAGTGAACAGAATATCAGACTCTATTAAGGAATTATGGATCATTTTGTTAGATGTGTGTATCAGTCATGTCAAAATACCCATATCTGTTAAAGACACACACTGAGGTATTTAAGGTGGAATTACGGATTACCTTAATACACTCCAGGAAAAAACTCAGAGACAGTGCGGAAGCAAGCCTGCAAAACGCTGATGCTCACTGCAGCTGGGTGAGGGGCACGGAGGTTCATTGGCCTAGCATGCTTGAGAATGTTTGAATTTTCCATAACAATACATTTTTTAAATTAAGAAAGTTAAGCAGCTGATATAATTAAAACACCAACAGATGAGACAATGCTGCCTTAAGTCTCGATGTTACTACAGGGAATGCTTCATAACCTAAGTGTGTTTTCCCGAGGCGTTATACCGCAAAAAATTGATCATCATTACTTATAAACATGCTGGTATTCTTGGAAAATTGAAGATAATTTGTTAAAATATTAAAACAAATTGGAAAGGTTATCAGCTGGCTAGACACCAAACACACCAAATCTAACAGCCCTCCTAAATATCAGCCATAACCCACTGGAAAGTATGATTTTTATAAGATGCCCATTACCAAGATGGGCAGGTGGGAAAAAGCTCCACCCCTCTGTATTGTGCTTCGCTCTCTGGGCGGCTCAGCAACTTTGCTCGTTCCAGCAGCAGAAAGTCTCTCCGCAACCCCTCTGTCAGCCCTGGTCTTCTCCCCTCCTCAGCCATGGCACTCAGGCCCAGACCAAGGGGCAGGTTGGGGGAACAAGCCCCGTCAGCACCCCCAGGCGCCCTGCTCTCCTGCTGAGTCAGACGTGCCTTTTCTCCTGTGCCTGATACCCAGATGTTCTCCCCGAGGGGTGTGGTCTTCCAGAAGTTGAAGCATCCCCACCCCACTGTTCCAGAGGTGCTTATGCCCTGCCTTGGCATATCAAGGGCACCGTCCATCCTGGCAGTTAAACTAAAATGAACGAGCAGATGCCCCAGCAGTGTGGAGCTCCGCCTCTTGCAGGTGGAACCTACTTGTAGCTCGTCATGATGGGAGGCTTGGTAGTTTCTGCACATTACAGAGGTGACACTCTTAGGGTTGGGGCTTAGCCTGGGCACCTGGACAGTGCCCAGGGGCCTTTGCAGGCCGCAGCAGGGAGAGAGAGAGAGAGAGAGAGAGAGAGAAAGAGAGAGAGGGAGAGGGAGGAAGGGAGAGGGAGAGAGAGATGGTGAAGAGGGAGAGGACTTTAGCTTGGGACAGCTGCTTTCCTCCAGTCTGCCCAGGCCAACCTGTGAACCTGGTCAGGAAAGCTTGCAAGGCTGTGGGGATGCTGTCTGCGGACTGCCCCTGAGGAGCCACCCACTGGTGCACTGTGGTAGGAGAAGCCTTGGCGAGAAAAGTGGCCGAGACATTTGAGAACAGGCTGAGCCTGGATGGGGGCCGAGCTGGGAACTGGAGGTGACATTCCCTGTGATTTAAAAATAGGATATGGGGATGTGGCTGGAGGAGGGAAGTGGAGAGATCTTGGCTGCACCGCATGACGCCTCCTCCAGCCCAGCCCAGCCCGGGCTTCCCTTCACTCCCAGGCTTGCTTTTCTTCCTTCCCTCCACGTCTACCTGCCAGGTAGGCTCTGCTCCAGCCAGGTCTGCCAGGGAGCCAGGGGCTGGGAACCCCGGGTGTGGCCTTTGAGGAAGGGGGCCTCATTGAGGTGAGCTGGTCGCTCTGCTCAGGGCTCAGAAAGGCATCACACTGGGCTACAAAGTGCACCTAGCTGCAGATGAGCAAAGTCAGGGAAAGGGATGCTTGGCTCTTTTTTTTTTTTTTTTTTGAGACGGAGTCTTTCTCTGTCGCCCAGGCTGGAGTGCAGTGGTGTGATCTCGGCTCACTGCAAGCTCCACCTCCCGGGTTCACGCCATTCTCCTGCCTCAGCCTCCCGAGTAGCTGGGACTACAGGCGCCCGCCACCACGCCCGGCTAATTTTTTTGTATTTTTAGTAGAGACGGGGTTTCACCGTGTTAGCCAGGATGGTCTCGATCTCCTGACCTCGTGATCTGCCCGCCTCGGCCTCCCAAAGTGCTGGGATTACAGGCTTGAGCTACCGCGCCTGGCCGATGCTTGGCTCTTAAATCCCATTTGGCTTCTGATGGAAGGGGTGCGTGCAAGTTGCCAGCATGACGGAAGGGAAATAATGAACCAGATGACCCCGTGGATCCATTTGTCAACAGACCACTTGTCAGCCTTGGGAAGTCCAGACTTCCTCTGGGGATGTACCCTCACCACCTCTGTACTCCAAAAAGGGCTTCCTATGGCTTGTGGGACAAGAGGTGCAAACAGAGAGGCCATTACTACCAACAGCAATACCCAGCCCTGCGCACAGGTGTGCAGATTGCAAGCAGGGTCCTTACTCAGTGAGGTGAAGACCCAGGCTGGAGCTCAGGTCTACCGGCCCATCACTGGCATGTGGCTGATGCTCCGGTGCCTGCCACACCCCGATGCCTCCCTACCAGTCCCTCCTGCCCTGTCCCCCAGTCCCCTCTGTTCTCTGGGATCCAGGAGCCCCCACTGCCTGTGGAGGTGAACAAAACCCACCCCATGGAGAAAGTTTAGGACCTGACCCAGCCTGGGTCTGGTTTTCCTGAGGGCAGGGAACAGCTTTGTCCCAGTACTGGCCACTTGGGGCCCCCAGATGGCTTTTTCTTGCAGGGCAGGCAGGCTCTGGGCAGGCACCTGCAGGTCGGCGAGGCCTGCTCTCCTCAGCTCCTGAAATGCAGTTCCTTCCTGACTCCGAGGCCCTGCTTCCAGAACTTTTGGCAACAGAAAAGGAAACCCGCACAGGCGTCAAACGTCTTCGGACTGAAACTAGCAGGTAACGAACCGCACAGCCCCAACTCTGCTGCCCCGCCCACAGTGCGGCGCAGACAGGGGCAGCAACGCCCCGCCCCGCAGCTCTGCACCTGCACCCCCAGGACGCCCTCCCGCGAGCGCCATGCCCCAAAACCGGGAGGCACCCCTGGGAGCTGCCTCCAGACCTTCGTTCCGGGAACGTTTCTGTTCTCTGGCATTTTCATTTGAAGCAGAGGTGTCAAAAAATAAATGCAGCCAAGGTGTCAATAGGCTGCCATGGTATGTCCAGCCACACCCCACACAATTGGACGTGAAGTCACGACTAGTTAAGTCACAGCCGCGTCCCGCCAAGTGGGCGGGAAAACATGGAGGCAAATGTGATTGCCTCGACTCGAGGCCCAGCTAAGGAGCAGTCAGGTCCGCGTCACCTGTGGCTTCCACTGCCAGGAAGTCCGATGGCGCCGGTCGTGGCTGTTGCGCGGAATCCGTCGTGTGGGGAACGTGCCTGCCGCGTGCGGGGGAGAAAGGAGCCCCCTTCCGAGGACTCGACCTCACCTGCCGGGCGTGAGGTGCTGGACTGGGACCAGGGTGGGGCTCGGAACATGGGATGTGGGGCTGGGCATGGGGCGCGCGGCATGGAGGGACGCGCGTGGTAGGGCTCGGGGCAGACGGAACGTGGAACCGCGAGTGGCTCAGGGCATGGGGCAGGGCGTGGGACGGGGCGTGGTGTGGGGCACAGGAAGGGGCAGGGCACGAGGGGTGGGGCGAGAGGTGCTAAGTGGGGCCTGAGTGGGGCACGGGGCGTGGCGCGGAGTGGGGTGGAGCGGGTGGGGCGAGGCTCGGCGTGGGACACGAGGGACGGGACGCGGGGCACGGCAATGGGTGGCGCAGGGCGCACACTCGGGCTCCCCGCAGGTGGGCAGCCCCACCTGTGCACGCCGCTCCCCCGCCCAGCGCCTCCCCCGGGACCTGCTCCAGAAGCGCCAGCTGCGGGACCCCACACGGAAGGCAGTCTTCGGTGGTTCTCGCCGCAATTCCTCTTAATTATGTGTGACATAAAAAGACCACCTACAGACGAGACAGTGCTGCCGTAAGAGTCTCAGGGTTACTGCAGGGAATTCTTCATAACTGAAGTGTGTTTTCCCCGAGGAGTTATGCTACCATTTGATTTAATTTTTAATTTTTACATTTTAATCAAAAATAGATCAAATGGTGGTGGTCTCTCCGGGGAAACACACTTCAGATAGGAAGCCGGCCATGCTCTTTTAAATATGCTAACTGGAAACGCTGCGGGCTGGGCGTGTCCTTTCTGGGAGGGGCCTTGGGCCGTGCACCTGAGGCCACCTGCTCACCACCCCCACCGTCCGCTCACCTGCACGCGGAGGTTCATTTAATCCGTGCGTCTATGCAGCGCCTAGGCCTAAACCTCCCAGGAGGCGCCAGTCACGTCCCCCAGGGGGAGCTCCCTGACCTTTCTGGGGGTGCCAGAGTGGGGAAGTGGGCAGTGTGAGCCCACCCCTGAGGCGTGTGTGTGTAAGTGTGCACACTTGCTTTTTAATGTTCTGTATTCCAGTCAACAGACAGTACAGCTGTTCCGTTGCAGGAAAGGCCTGCACACTGTAATCCAGGTGTTTCGCTGGAAGAGATGTGTCTTGCATCCACAGCAGTCAGCTGGCTTGTCACATCAGGGCACTGAGGTTGGTCTAGACTCCTGCCAATACCCAGATGGGCTCCAAAAGCAGCCACCCAATCCCCTGTGTGAGCCTGGTGGATGCACTGGGTGCATTCTGCAGCTTCTCTGGACCTGGTGTTATCATACAGGGGAGGCTGGTGTGGACCCCATGGGGTTGCTGTGGGGATGAAGATTCCATGGAGTAAAGTGTTACAGTACTGGCTGCAGGTAGGAAGTGAAGCTATTTTGTTCCTGTTATTATTGCAAAGGAAATAAAGGCAGTCTGCTCCCTCGCTCTCTCTCAGCCCCAGCATCAGCACAGGGCATGGGTGGTCTGTGTAAGGCACTGAGGGGGGGCTGCGTACTTGGTAGGGAAGCCTCCAGAGCCTGCCTTCCCTGACGCTGCCTTAATGCCCTGATGATGCCCACAGCTCTCAACCTGCAGCCACTTTCTCAAATTCCTGGATTCCTGCACTAAGTAACTCACTAAGGCTCCCGCACTCCAGGCTTCCTGCGTCCAGAGCTGGTCAGACCCGGACGAAGCTAGCTGAGCTGAATGATGAGGGGTCCACCTTCTCTTTCACTCCTGTCCCTAAACCCATGGACAGGTGACACTCAGGCCACGTGACCCTAGCTCGAGACATGCTTTCACATCCCTCTATTTTAACATGGTGGCCTTGGCCTCTAGTGCCCATAAGAGATGCCCAAACCCGGTTTCCCCTCCTCCCATCAATGTCATTTCCATAAAGACCCACTGGAAACATTTTTTTTTTCCGGATTTAGCACGAGGAAAGTAATGTGGCTTCCCCTAAAGCACAGATGTGCTTCCTTTCTGGAGGCCAGCTGTTTTTGCCTTTGAAGCCCAGACAAAAATCGAGTGCTCCAGTCTGGCAGCCTGACTTTTGGTCCAAGTGTCTCCCCCTCAATACTATTTGCAATTTGTCTCCTGCCTCTGCCTCTGTGGCTCATCGCAGGACTTCATCCCAGTCATGGGGCATCACAGGCCCCCTATCATCTTGGTGCCTTGGAGCCCAGTAAGCAGACAGATGGAAGCTATCAGGGAGGAGGAGGCAGGAAGGGGAGGACAGCAGGCCTGCCAGCCCTCTGTGGATATATGAGGGCTGTCTGGGGGTCAGCTGTCCAGCTCACCCCTACAGCTGCAGGACAGCAGGCCCAGGGGAAAGATGACCTGGCTGTGGTCCCTCCCTGGACCCACCTGCCTTGACAGAGGGTAAGGGCCCCAGTCTGTGGGTGCCCCTCCTACTGGCCAGGTTGGCTGAGAGTAGGTTCCCACTCTCCTGGGGCGCCCACTCTCTGGCACCCCCCTCCTTAGCCCCATCATTACCTAGCCTGTGACTGGCTGGATACACACTCGCCTAAGTCCCCAGTACCCTCTGCTGGGACACCAGGGTCTCTGCAAGTCCCCATCTCACGTCACAGGGCAAGTGGATTTGGCGGTTCCAGATCCATGGGAGCCCAAGGAATTGAGATGTGCAGGGACCTCGGTCACTTTTAGGCTCCAAGGGCCACCTACTAGCCCCACGGCTACAAAAGCTCCAGATTCTCTGGTGCACCAAGTCTTCCTGTAGACCACACAATGCAGAGGAAGCCACGAGCTTGAGACACATCTTCTTTTTAAGAGTCAGAATCTCGCTCTGTCTCCCAGGGTGGAGTGCAGTGGTGTAACCATGGCTCACTGTCATCTTGAACTCCTGGGCTCAAACAATCCTCCCGCCTCAGCCCCCCAAGCAGCTAGGAGTACAGGCATGCGCCACCACGCCCAGTTAGTTTTATTTATTTATTTATTCTTAGACACAGGGTCTCGATATATTGCCCAGGCTGGTTTCCAACTCCTGGTCTCAGAGGATCCTCCTGCCTTGGCCTCCCCAGTCACTGGGGGTTACAGGTGTGAGCCTGAGTCCCTAGGAGGGAGACTGTTCCACTGGCAGGACTGAGTCTGGGTTTTTAGAATTTGAAGACCTCTCCAGAATAACAATTAGGGAGATTTAAAAGTCAAAGGAAATGATTTAAATATTAAATGAAAAATTCAAGATGTTAATTTGAATTTCTATCCTTGTAGATGGTATTGCTACAGAATCGAAGGAGAGAAAGAGGGAAAATACAGCAACATTTAAAACATGGCTGTAAAAACCATCCGTGATGAAACTGAGTGGTTTAAAATCTCATCTCCAAGTGTTCTGTGTTTTCAGGGCCTCGACAGTGTGCATGGATAGCTTTTATACCCAGGAGAAAATCATCAGCCATAATGGAAAAACGAGAGGCTGGGGCAGGATTCAGAAACAGAAAACAGGTGGTGGGGCCCGCCTGAGCGAGACATTCCCGGCAGGCTGCAGGCTGCAGGTGCATGACCGAGAAGCAGGAATGGGCCAGCCTCACACCCAAACTTGCACTCTGGCCGGCCCCGGCCAAGTGCAGAACTGTGGCTGTGGCTCCCGAAGTTCTGAGGCTCATTAAGAATAGGTTCAGCCAGGTGCGGTGGCTCACGCCTGTAACCCCAGCACTTTGAGAAGCCAAGGCAGGAGGATCACTTGAGCCCAGGAGTTCAAGACCAGCCTAAGCAACATGACGAGACCCCACCTCAACAACAACAAAAATTAGCCAGACGTGGCTGCATGTGCCTGTGGTCCCAGCTACATGGGAGGTCAAAGCTGCAGTGAGCCCTGGTTGCTCCATAAACTCCAGCCTAGATAATGGAGCAAGACCCTGTCCATTCATTCATACATAAATAAAATAATCAGAATCACTTTCGTCACAAAATAAAGGCAAAATGGAAAATAACGGGTAGTAAGGCCTTAAAACAATGTGTTTTTTGTTTTTTTTTTAAAAACTTGAACATCTATACGTGCCATTTTCTACCTCAATTACAATAGGGAGCATCTGAGTTCATTTCACATAAACAAAGAAGCATGCATTATCTCTCAGATGCTATTTAAGAAATTATTCTAAGAGATTGTTTTGAATATAAAGAGCATGTGGCAACCGAATCAGCTCTTAACACAGGACGTAAACCCTGGCGCCTCTCTGTCTGGAGTCAGTTCGTGCTGGAGCACCCACCTCAGCCATAGGCAGGTGTGTGGCCTTGGCCGGTGCACCGACTTCCTTGTCTCCAACGTGGATGATGGTCCCATCTCAGGCTGTGGAGGGACCACTGAGCTGTTATGTGCAAAACACGCCAGCCCGTGCGTGGACAGATGCAGCACTGGCTGCGATTACAGTCCTTAGATTCCACTGCTAAGCCAACTTGTCATTTATTCAAGGTTCATGTTTGAAACACACAAAAAATGGAAAACTACAATACATAGCGAACATCCATGTTCTCACCAGAATTAACTGTTAACACTTGGTCATACTTGCTTTTGCTTTTGTAATACTTAGTAAACGGTGACCGTTGTGCTCACCTTCCTTCAGTGGCTGTCGAGAGTCTCATCTCCCTTTCCCACCCCCACCTCATTAAGAGTCTCATCCGCCCCCACCTAGTTAAGAGTCTCATCTCCCTCTCCCGCCCCCACCTCAGGAGGCCACCACCATACATCCTTCCGGCCTGTATAAAATAGCTTCTCTACAATGCACTTCTGCCCTGGGTTAGGAACCTGGATGGGAGCCCGATGGGGATCACATGCTGCTCTATGGAACTCCTTGAGGCAAAGAAGTGGGGGTCCATGCACCCTGCACAGGACAGCGGTCAGCCCTGGGCCACCCAATCATGGAGGGTGACTCCAGGCACCTCCAGGTGAGGCAGCTTGAACCACCAGGGCGATCTCTGGAGAAGGTAGCCATGGGAGCTGGGAGCACCAACCACAGTCCCCCACACCCAGAAGCATCCCCGTGATAGTTACTGCCCCCAGATGACACAGCCAGGACACGTGAGGTGCAAGCTGGCTTTGAGGAGGCTGCCCCAGCCTTTGTCAGCCCCATGGTACACTTGAGGTTACACAGCTGAATCTTTGGACCCCCTCACCTCGTCATCATAGACTTTGACTGTACCTATCTAATCACAAACGTAAGCTGCCTATTTTAATATCAGGAGCTATTTTAATAAAAATACAGGATTAAAGGAAGAGCTTAGACCGGGACACCAGTGAATAAGACTACTGGCCAACTAATCAGCGTTGCTCTTTTGTGGGCCTCTCAGTACCCTTGAAGATAAAGAAAATTATTAGTAGACCATTTGAAAATTCTTGCATTCACTCTGAAGAGAAAAACAATGCATGTTCTAAGAATGTTTTCCAAACACAGCTAACTCTAGCCGAATATTGGTGGAGGTCATTCGTACAGCAAACCTTTGCAGCCAAACAGGAATACCAAGTGTGGGGCAGAGTCTTGCACATTTCTATGAATTGTGTATACAGAGGAACTATGGGCAGGCAGTGGCAAAATGCTGGGTTTTGTTACGCTAGAAGTTTCTAAGTGTTTTTTGTTTGTTTGTTTGGAGATAGAGTCTTGCTCTGTCGCCCAGGCTGGAGTGCAGTGGCACGATCTCGGCTCACTGCAACCTCCGACTCCAGGGTTCAAGCAATTCTCCTACCTCAGCCTCCTGAGTAGCTGGGACTACAGGCCCCCGCCATCACACCCAGCTAATTTTTGTATTTTTAGTAGAAATGGGGTTTCACTATGTTGACCAGGATGGTCTCAATCTCCTGATATGTCACAAGACCTCGTGATCCACCTGCCTTGGTCTCCCAAAGTGCTGGGATTACAGGCGTGAGCCACCATGCCCGGCCAAAGCTGCTAAGTTTTTATACTGATGGAGAGCTTGAAAGAATATAAAAAATACTTCAGGATGTTTTTTAAGCTGCTAAAACAAAACTGTTATTCATTAAGGTTTTTGGGACCACAGAGTCAGACCCCCTTGTTCTTGCCTCTACCTCTGTGATGGTATTTTCCAGAACAAGGCCCCAGGCATGTGAGACCCCCACAGGAATATTTTCACCTGTGTCAGGAGCGTGCTGTGGGGCGTGAGACTCAAGGGGGCGAATGGCTGGGACTCGGCGCAGTTTGCGGGTAGCACAGCAGTCAAGAGGGCTCCTCGAAAGCCAGGACTTTTGGACAAGGGATCCCGAGTACATCTGTCAATTACTATGGATGCCAGCGAAACTGCGTCTTAAGTGGAAACATCTGGAAAGAAAAGGAAGCTTTGTCAGAGTCTCCTCCCACTCTGTTGCCAGGAGGCTGGCCCAGCACCAACTCAAGGAGAAACTGCGGGTCCCCGGGAGAGTGGGGGAAGGGCCCTTAGGGACCATCCTGGGATGGGGAGATTCTCACGTGGGAGAGTATCTGAACCCAAATGGAAAGGACGACAGCAAGCATGAGCCCTCCCTCCAAGTGCCACCGTGGGTCACGGGCCAGTATGCTGTTTTTAATTTTATTGTGGCAGGAACACTTGCCATCAGATCTGCCCTTTTAGCAGAGTTTTAAGTGTACAATATGGCATTGTTACCTACAGGCACAGTGTTGTTCGCAGATCTCAGGAACCTATGCATCTGCCGTAAGTGAAATTTCATACTGGCTGACTTGCAACTGCCCGTTTTCCCTCCCTCCAGCTCCTGGCAAGCATCATTCTATTCTGTGCTTCTGTGAGCTCAAAGTTTCCAGGTTCCACAGAGAAGTGAATCACACAGTATGTTTATTCCTGTGTCTGGCTTGTTTCACTTAGCATGATGTCCTCCAGCTTTGTCCATGTTGTCACATAGGACAGGGTTTCCTCCTTTTTAAAAACTGAGTAATATTCCATCATACGTATACATCACATTTTCCTCATCCGCTGTCTTTGAGTGGGCACGCAGGTTGTTTTCACATCCAGGCTATTGTGAATAGTGCTACAATGAACACAGGAGTGCTAATAACTCTTTGAGATCTCATTATAATTCTTTTGGATACATACTCAGAAGTGGGATTGCTGGATCATAGGGTAGTGCTATTTTCAGTTTTCTGAGGAACTTACACACTGTTTTCCATAGCGGCTGCACCATTTTGCGTTCCTACCAACAGTGGGCGTGGCTTCCAATTTATTCACATTCTCACCAACACTTGTCTCTTGTTTTTTAAATGGGTGTGAGGTGGTATCTCATTGTGATTTTGATTTGCAATGCCCTGATGAGTAGTAACATTGCATGTCTTTTCATATATCTGTTAAAGGCATCACACTTTCTAATTTCAAAATATATTACAAAGCTACAGTAATAAAAATGGTACAGTACTGACATAAAGACAAATCTATAGACCAATGGAATAGAGTCAAGAACTAAATCCAACCATATATGGTCAACTGCTCTTCAATAGGGGTGCCAAGAATATAAAATGGGGGAAAGACAGTCTCCAACAAATGGTATTGAGAAAACTGGATATGCAAATGCAAAAGAATGAAATTGAACCATTATCTTACACCATACAAAAAAAATCAACTCAAAATGGATTAAAGACTTCAAGGTAATTCCTAAAAATATAAAACTCCCAGATTTCACCAAGTGGGCTAATGTCTAGCAAACAAACAAAAAACAAAAAACTACTAGAAAAAAAACAGAGAAAGTTTCATGACATTGGAATTGATTTCATTGATATGACCCCAAAAGCACAGGCAACAAAAGCAAAAATAGACAAGTGGGATTTCATCAAACTGAAAAGCTTCTTTACAGCAAAGGAAGCAATCAAGAGTGAAAAGGCAACCTACAGAATGGGAGAAAATATTTGCAAACCACATATCTGATAAAGGGTCAATTTCCAAACTATATAAGGAATTCACACAACTCAAAAACAAAAAAAAGTAATAGCCCAATTTAAAAATGGGCTTTGGACATTTCTCCAAAGGAGACATAAGAATGGCCATGGGTCATTTTTGATCATCAACAACTTGCAGTGATTGCTCAAGGCATTTATGACTCCTGAGATTTAATTTCTTCTACTGATTCAAACTAATTTTTAAAAGGCTTGTCAAGAATGTTTGAAAAAATTAAGAATTATGAATAATCACTGAATTGGCGTTCTTGAAATCTGAATAAATGGGCCTCACCTGGCCAGGCACGGTGGCTCATGCCTGTAAGCCCAGCACTTTAGGAGTCCGAGGCAGGCAGATCATGAGGTCAGAAGTTTGAGACCAGCCTGGCCAACATGGTGAAACCCCATCTCTACTGAAAATACAAAAAAAATAGCCGGATGTGGTGGTGCGGGCTGGTAGTCCCAGCTACTTGGGAGGCTGAGGCAGGGGAATTGCTTGAACCCAGGAGGCAGAGGTTGCAGTGAGCTAAGATCGCATCACTGTACTCCAGCCTGGGTGACAGAGCAAGACTCCGTCTTGAAAAGTAAAAAAAAAAAAAAAAAGAAAGAAAAGAAAAATGGGCCTCATCAGAAGAGTGATGAAATAGAACATTTTAACTGAAAAATGCATTGGTGGCTGATGGTTGTTAACTTTTTAAATAACTTTACTCTTTTTAATAATGGTCACTGAATAAATGATTAAATGCAGTTTAAAGTAAGTAAAGTTAGATGTCAGAAAGGAAATCTTGTTTGTCCTGATTTAGGGCTGAAAACATCGCCGTGTATTTAGTAAACATGCAATTAACCCTTACCGACCCTGCCCAGAGGGAAGTGCTGCCCCTCATGGCTCCAAGCTCCAGTGGCTGTACCAGAAGATTAGGGGTGAGGGTGCTGTCATGAGCAGGACAAGGGCAGCACCCCTGAGAGCCACTGCATGCACAGGGCTCAAAAGCAAGGGTCATGCCGAGTCGAGCATTCAGTGAATACCCCAGGACCTTCATGTGGGTGACTGAAAACTCGTACTTGGCTGGTCCATAGTCAGTGAAAAATGAGGAAAAGAAACAATGTCATTTTACAGAGAAAGGGAAGGGTTGAGCCACTGAGAGTTTCTTATTTCTTTCATTTTTTAAAATTTAATTTAATTTTTTTTTTTTTTTTTTTTTTTTTTTTTTTGAGCTGGAGTCTGGCTCTGTCACCCAGGCTGGAGTGCAGTGGCACTCTCTCCGCTCACTGCAAGCTCCGCCTCCTGGGTTCACGCCATTCTCCTGCCTCAGCCTCCTGAGTAGCTGGGACTACAGGCGCCCACCACCGCACCTGGCTAATTTTTTGTATTTTTAGTAGAGATGGGGTTTCACCACGTTAACCAAGATGGTCGCGATCTCCTGACCTCATGATCCGCCCTCCTCGGCCTCCCAAAGTGCTGGGATTACAGGCGTGAGCCACCGCGCCCGGCCAGTTTTTCATTTTTTATACAGAGTCTCACTGTGTCACCCAGGCTGGAGTGAGGTGGCTCGATCATGGCTCACTGCAGCCTTGATCTCTTGGGCTCAAGTGACTCTCCCACTTCAGTCTCACTACTCGCTGAAAGTACAGGCATATGCTACCACCATGCACAGCTATTTTTTTTTTTTTTTTGTAGAGATGAGGCTTCACCGTGTTGCCCACGCTGGTCTTCAACTCCTGGGCTCATGTGATCCTCCCGCCTCAGCCTCCCAAAGTGCTGGGATTACAGGTGTGAGCTACCACGTCCAGCTGAATTTTTAATTTTTCATGGTGGTAAGATATACATGGCATAAAATTCACCATTTAAACCGTTTTTAAGTGTGTAGTTCAGCAGCATTGAGTGCTTTCACACTGTTGTACAACCATCATCCCCATATCCATCTCCAGAACTCTCATCTTCCCCATCTGCATCTCAGTGCCCATTAAACACTAACTCCCTGCTGTCCCCTCTGGGCCCTTCCAAGTTTGCACTAGGACCACCTTGTCTTTCTACCAAGCTGCCAAAGACTTGACAGTGATCATGGAAACCCAGGCCAGGGAATCCTCACCAAATACTCTGACATATTGGTAAGCAACTGGGGGGCCAGAAGTTCCCAAAGGTCCTCAAAAAGCTGCATAAAAATCACGAATCCTAGCTAAGAGGCAGCGGGTGGAGAAGACGAGGTCTGAGACAGCCTCTCCACGAGGCCTGCGATTGTGGGGGAAGGGGGGCTTCACAACAGGGTCAGCATGTGGATGGCAGAGGGCTGGCTTTAATCCTGTGCCACTGTGGCCCTGCGCGCTGGAGTGGCGGCTTCTGAGGCCTGTGCAAGTGCACGCAGTAAAAGTGGCTACGGCCACCATGCTGCATTCCGAGAGCCTCAAATATAGACCTATGTCACTGACTCCTCAGTGAGTGAGGACGCAGGTACTGTTGCTATTCTCATTTCACAGATAAGGAAACGGAGTAAGTGGCAGAGGAGCCCCAGACAGGCAGCCTGCCCAGGCCCCCAGATGTCATGGCTCCAGGAAGTAGCACCAAGGTGAGGGGCTTCCTAGACTGGCAAGGTAAACTGTTCAAATTATTTCCCAGAACAGAATGCTTTCCACTCTAGAGCTGGGGAATTGTCTGCACCTCCACAAGATCCCATGTTACCATATTCTAAATGATGTGGGCAGGCAATGTGCCATAACAGTCCTGAGCATGCTCTGTGGCATCTCCTGGGAGCTTATTCGAAATGCAGGATCCCAGGCCTTGCCTCAGACTTGACAGTCTGCATTTTAACCAGACACCACCCCCACTCTGCCACCCCACAATCCATGTGCGGTTCTAGGAGTGAGGGTCTGGAGGAGGCAGATGCTGGGGTGAAGGCCAGGTCTGACCCCAGCATCTGACTGTGGACAAGTGATGCAGCCTCCTTGGGCCTCTCTTCTTCCTAGTACAATGAAGGTACTCCTTCTCTCCAGGAGTTCTGGGGGTTAAATATGATAACGTAAGTCAAGTATTCAGCACGGTGTCTGACATACAGTGTGCTCAGGAAGGATGGGCTTCCTCAGGATGGCCACACAAAACAAAACAAAATCATTATGAAATTGATGAAGCATGTAGAAATTTGATCAAAATTTCCCTTTGCATCTGGGGAAAATGCTCTAGCAGGTTTCAAACAGCATTTTTTTTTTTTTTTTTTTCAGAAATAATCTGGTATAACAGACATAGAAACAGTAACTGAACAAAGATGATCTGGGATGAGCTTAAAGTGCAGGACCTATACTAACACAATAGGAAAATGTTTATCAGAGCAAAATGTACCATGTGTCTGCATAAGTCTCAATACTGTAAAGCTACCCCTTATGCTGCAATTCATCAATAATCAGCACAGACCCCATCAACACTTTATGTGGGGTTTTTTTGAGATTTGACAAAATGATCCTAAAGTCGATCATACCCATGCAGGTGCACTAGACCTGGGCACACATTTATTCACTCTTCTGCAATATATGTGTTATATTTTAATAAGAAGGCCACCCACACACATGCACAATGTTATGGCCACTGAATGAGAATGATCAAAGAACAGAGAAGCACGTACAGAAACTACTCCATGTATGATAAAAATGGAATGGACAGTCAATGGAAAAGATGTGGTTAGAATAACTGGTTAATATTTGGGGAAAAAATAAAGTTAGATATATCACTCTTTACCCACCAGAAAGTTGTAGCTAAAGTTTTAAATGTCAGAATTGTGCAAAAATGTAGATGTATAAGTTACAATCAACTCATGTAATGTACATGACCTTGGGGAAAGGAAGGCCTTTCTCAAATGATTGTAAGGCTAGAAGCCAGCAAAAAAAGAGGCTGACAGATATGACAGAGAAAAATTGTGTGGCAAATGATATATAAATATCATTGAAAAGAAAGTGAAAAATAATAAACTGGGAAAAATATTTCCAACATGAGAGAAAAACAGATTCAATTGCCTTAATATATAAAGAACTCTTAAAAATAAATAAAGACACATGCTCCAATAGAAAAATGGGCAAAGGTGGAAAGTTTATAAAAGACACACACGGCCAGTAAGCATCTCCGAAAAGCAGTGTGTGGCATGCAAATTAAAACTGCAACTAGCAAAGACCATACTGGCATCAATCAAAAGAGAAGACTTGCTAAAAAATCAAAATAGAATCCGCTTAAGCTTCTACATCAACTACCAATTTGTAGGAAACACAGGTCAGGGAAGCCAATAAAACCTCAGGGAGACATAATTAGCGAAATCAGCACAAACTCTATAATCCAGTTTCTGGAGAGGGAAGAGAGAGAGAGAAGATCCTTGCATAGAGAGAGAGACTTAGGAACCCATCAGCTTGTCACAGTATGTGGCCCTGATTCGGACACAAGTTGTAAAACACAAAACAAAATAAAATCATCATGAAATTGATGAAGCATGTAGAAATTTGATTAAAAGCTAGCTATTTCATGATATAAGGAATTACCGTAAATTTTGTGTTAGGAGTAACAATTGTATTGTGGTTTTGCTTTTTTAAATGTCTCTTTAGGAGAGATATTTAAAAAAGCACAGCTGCAGTCATATTCTGTCTCGTATTTGCATCTAACAGTGGGACCAGGTGGGAACAGGCAGGCAGGACTGGCAGTGGCCGATCATCACTGGAGCTGGATGAGAGCTGACGGGGCTCCTTGTCCGGTCTGTTTGTCCTGCCTACTTTTGTGGGTGCAAAATGCTCCGTGCTAAAAAAAAAAAAGTTTCTGCCAATGTTGGTGCACAGGGACAGGACATGGGCTCTTGGTACCTTTCCAGAGGGCAGAAAACCAGAAGGTGCCCTCTGCTCCAGCAGCACAACTTCTAGAATGTTCTTTGGAATATAATTGCAAAACTTTACAGAATATAAGGATGTTTACACAGCAACTTCTATAATAGTAAGTAGACAGATACAACCTAAGCACTCATTATGAAGGAACTGGGTAAATGTAGCATTTCCATTTAACGGTATACTGTGTAATCACTTAAAATGGTAATCTAATATATATTAATTGACATTAAAAGATTTACATGATGTTAACTTTAAAAAGTATATGCGGCCGGGCACGGTGGCTCACGCCTGTAATCCCAGCACTTTGGGAGGCCGAGGCGGACGGATCACGAGGTCAGGAGATCGAGACCATCCTGGCTAACATGGTGAAACCCCATCTCTACTAAAAATACAAAAAAATTAGCCGGGTGTGGTGGCAGGCGCCTGTAGTCCCAGCTATCGGAAGGCTGAGGCAGGAGAATAGGAGAATGGTGTGAACCTGGGAGGTGGAGCTTGCAGTGAGCCGAGATCGTGCCACTGCACTCCAGCCTGGGCGACAGAGTGAGACGCCGTCTCAAAAAAAAAAAAAAAAAAAAGTATATGCTAGGCTGGGCACGGTGGCTCACACCTGTAATCCCAGCACTGGGAGAGGCCAAGATGAGCAGATGGCTTGAGCCCAGAAGTTCAAGACCAGCCTGGGCAACATGGTGAAGCCCCACTTCTACAAAAAATACAAAAATTAGCCGGGCATGGTGGCACACGCCTGTGGTCCCCGCTGCTCAGGAGGCCGAGGAGGGACCCATCTGGGCCCGGGGAAGTCAAGGCTGCAGTGAGCCGTGCCTGCACCACCACACGCCAGCCTGGGTAACGGGAGTGAGGCCTTGTCTCAAAATAAAATAAAATATAAATTTTAAAAGTACATGCTTAGGAGCATATATTCACATAGAAAAAATTTTGAAAAGATGCACATCAAAATGTGAACATGAGTTACTTTTGAGTAATGGGATTATGGATGACTTCGTTTCATTTTTATCTAAAATTTATAATTAAAAATTTGTTTCTTTAATAAGTATGGATTTCAAGTATACTTTTTTATTGTTTTAAAAACAAATTTGGAAACAAACTATATTTTTAAAGGAGGAAAAACATGTCAAATGGTGTTAACACATCTTTGTTAACCACTTACCATGCTTTTGAATGTTCTAAAATGAGTTTCATAAGTTGTTGGTTTAGAAACCATTACAAACTTACTTTGTGAAATTATTAAAGGTACGTTTTGACATTTTTAGCCCCTATATCCCCCCAAAAGCAATAACAGATTATAATTAAAGAACAAATTGAAAATTTATCTAATGGAAATATACACACATCAATGCCCAGTCTGTTTCCTCAGGGTGTAAGAAAATGTCTTTTTCCTCCTCTTTTGACAAGAATACAAAGATGAAGCACTTTAAAGGGATAATCCCATTTCACGCTCGTCATGGGTGCATCAAGACCCAGTTTAGTGAAATCCATGCAGGTTTTGCCTATTAGCTAATCTGTTTTAGTACCTGTGGTGCTGACAAATTAATTTGCCAGGGAGAAACAGGGCGAGCTCCTCCAGGTAATCCCAGCAAGAGGCGGCTGGGCTGGAGAGCAGACTGTCCTGTGGCCAGGGATGACTCTGGAGCCCGGGAGGTGGGGGTGAAGGCCAGGATGGATGCCAGGGCAGCTGTGACAGCAAGTCAGGGGGTGGGCAGGGGGCGGCTGCCAGGGGACAAGGCCACGGGCAGGACCTCTGTCCATGCAAGGCCAGACTAGGATGGGACTGAGGTGTGGACCACACCTAGGAAAATCTGGAATTTCTGAGCCTTCTATTTCATGGCCTGCACTAAAATGGCTGACAACACCAAGAAAATGTTGCCATCCCCCGTTTTAGGTACCCAGTCACAAGCTCCTCCATTCCCCTCAGTCTGGAAACTCCAGCACCTGGATAAAGCCGCTGGTTCTCCACTGTGGTGGTTAATATCAAGTGTCAACTTGATTGAAGGATGCCAAGTATTGATCCTGGGTGTGTCTGTGAGGGTGTTGCCAAAGGAGATTCACATTTGAGTCAGTGGACTGGGAGAGGCGGACTCACCCTCAATCTGGGTGGGCACCATCTAATCAGCTGCCAGCTTGGCCAGAATAATGCAGGCAGGAGAATGTGGAAAGACTAGACTGGCCAAGTCTTCCAGCCTTCCTCTTTCTCCCGTGCTGGATGCTTCCTGCCCTTGAACATCGAACTCCCGGATCTTCAGCTTTTGGACTCTTGGACTTACACCAGTGGTTTGCACGGGCTCTTGGGCCTTCAGCCACAGACTGCAGGCTGCACTGTCGACTTCTCCACTTTTGAGGTTTTGGGACTCAGGCTGCCTTCCTTGCTCCTCAGCTTGCAGACAGCCTATTGTGGGACCTCACCTTGTGATCATGCAAGTCAATACTCCTTAATAAACTCCCCTTCACATATACACCTATCCTATTCTGTCCCTCTAGAGAACCCTAATACACCCACATTCCAGCCAGTTACACCTCATCCCTTTCGTCCTTGTCACCTGGGTCATCATGTTTTGTGAGCTTTGCTTTTCCAGAACAGAAGACCTGCTTTGGGCTGAAGGGGCTGTGCACAGGGAAAGAGGGCACAGACACCAAGGACTCGCACTGTGGGCTAAGAGCAAACCCCGAGGGCGACCTCCCTACCACACAGATGGGAACCAGAGGCTCCAAGAAGTCCAAGGACTCATCAAGGTCACATGGAGATGGCTGGTGGAGGTGAGATGGGAACTCACGTCTGTCTGACTCTGAAGCGGGGGCGTTTTCCTTGGGGCAGGAGGATGCCCGGGGACTGTTCTCTACAAAAGCCAGCTTCGTATGAACAGCTGGAGGGACGTGCCACATCAGCTACAAAACACCCACCCAATGCCGCGTGGACACCTGCTCTCTCCATGAGTGAGGGTGAGAAGGAAGAGTTTACACACAAAAAAGAACATGCTGTGAATCTAAGAGTTTTCTTTTTTTCCCATAAAAATTAGATGTGTATCTCATTTTGAAAAGAGAACAAACTAAAGCTCTTCGTAAAAATCTTTCGTAAAGCCACGAACACCAACACCTTCTCCCTCTCTCCCAGCTTTGGTTGTTTGGCACGAACTGGCATTTTTTGATCGAGTCACAGCTCTGGGATCTTACCCAGGGTTAATGAAGAAGTGTCCTGTAATTCCGGATCATCCATATCCCAGGTGGCGCTGTACTGGTTTCAACACCTTGTCTTCCTCTGCTCCATCTTTGCCGTAGGGAACTCTCCCCATGACCGAACCCCATGATGACTTATAGAAGGGGCTCTTCCCACATCAGTGCCGAGGACACTCCCTGGAGGGAGCACGTTCCCTGCAGATAACGTGATGCGGACAGGAGCTTACAAACAGAACAGCTCAGGAAGCTTTCAAACCCAGAGAAAATGCCAGCCTCACAGTCAGATGATACATTGAAAACCCAAGAGAAAATGAGTAATTTCCACTCACAGGGATTCTGTCTCTGATAACTTCAGTTGGGGAACAGATTGGACACTAGCATTTAATAAAATTCACTCCAAGATTAGAACATTTTAAATATAAAAATAAGCCTTTTAATGAAAGAGTGTGTAAATAGCCCTGGGTACATCCACAAAACAATGAAAAAGCATGATGGCGGGGCTGCGTCTGGGTGGGCCTCCATAGGCCGTGAGTGCCCAAGCTCATAGGAAGTTTGATACAAAACTTTTTGACTTGTAAATAATGCAATTGATCTCCCTCTCAACCAGGAACATTCGAAAGGAGGCCGTAGTATGTAGTAATGATTTGGGGGCTCTTTTGAAGCGACGTGGATTCTCCTGGCTCTCGTGCAGAGGATGGTGGATTTACTGGAATGAAAGGACAGACAAACCTCCCCCGATCCACAGAAGACACCGGGCTGCTATTTGAACAGGTAAATCCCCAAACCCATCTGTAGGAGATTCACATTTGCTGGAACATGAAGGGTTCCAAACCAAAACTGGGAACTTCTTTTTTCCAGCTTGCATCTTCTAATGATTCTTGGTATGGTTAAAATGTCCCTACAAAGATAAAATAGCACATTGTGGGAATTAATTTACCTTGACCAAATTAATACACCTTGGCTATACATTTGCCAACACAAAGCACTACATTTAAAATGACTACTTATAAGTGATATCTTAATTCCTGAGGTATCTGTTTATAGACATATTAATATATATTACTTATAATTAAGATATTTAAAGCATTTCCAACAGTGACTGGTACACAGAACACTTTCAATAAATGTTACTTCCCTTCTTTCCTATAGTACTTTGAGGAATAGCAAGAGAATGAAAATACTATTCATATATTCATAAAATAAATTTTTAAAAAATGTTTAAATATTGAATCAGGATTCAGCACAAAAGCAACACAAAAGTGGCTCCTGTCACCAGGGACATCTGGGAGTAACAGAGGCTCACGGCAATCCCCACCAGGGCCCCTCCAGCCCCCCACCCATCTCCTGGAGCAGGCCTCTCATCTCCTCACCTTCACCCGCAGAAGTAACTGGGAGAACCAGATGGCTGGGGATAGACTGTTGGCCAGACAGTGTGCCACTGTGCAATGAGAGGCTCGTCAGCATCTAGGAATCTCTGTCACACTTGGCCACATATCCTGGCACATAGCAGCACGGCACTCTGGCCCACAGGCAGAGACGGGCACAGCCTCCCTGTCCTGCAAGGACTCCACCATCAGGGCAACAGGCTCCTGATCTGGCCGCAGCCCAGGAAGGGTGGAGTAGGCTGGGCAGTGGGGGGACAAAGCAGTCCAGTCCTTGATGATGTCCCTGCTTCCTGGAAGGCAGGGGCTGCCCTGACCCACAGGGACCAGACAGGAGAGACTCTGGACTTGCCTGGAGAGACTATCAGACAGCAGAGTACTGACGTGAGATACTGATGGCTCCTTCGAGTGATCAGAATGAAATGCTACAGGAGCCAGGGAGGACAGCACGTGACCCTACCTGGGGAGGGGCCTGAAGAAGGCTTCACACCAGAGAGGAATCTCGGATGGGCCACGAAGGAGCAAGAGAATCTTTGGAGGTGGGAAGGTATACCCCAAGCAGTAAGAACAGCACAAGGTCAGACTGTTCCAGGATCGGAGAAGCTGTGGCGGCTGGAGCAGGGGCTTGTGGCCCACATGGCAGGGATGGAGCCGCTGTCTGGGAGGTCAAGCAGCACTGAGATTCGAAGGGCCCTGGATGCCAAGGTGAATACAGGTGCTGCCTTTACTCAACAGGCCTGCGCTTCCCAGAACATTGCCGGAATCACATGTATAGCAGGTATCCCTTTACAAAAGGACAGTTTGGAAACAAGTTTCTTCACGCAATTCTCGAGGTCTTTCATAGTCTAATGGACGTCAAATCTCTAAGAGGTAGGGGAAATATGTAGCATTTCCTGAACTTCTTTGGACAAGAACCTGTTCTGTTGGGAGACTCTGAGCACAGGAACCCAGCTGGCGAATCGTGGCTCTGGGCTGTGCACTGAAGTGGCAGTCAGCGGAAGCCTGGGAGGCTCAGATGGAGGTGCTGTGGGGTGTGCAGGCCCAGGAGACAGTGGGCCTCTCTTAGGGGAGAGATGGGGGGACTGCAGGGAAATGCTGTTTAATTCATTTCATCATCACCAACCACATAACTTGAAAAACACAATGATTTTTTTTTTAAAAAAAAGCTATTCACTGAGGTGACTTTCTCCTGATGCATCCTTCCCTGCTCTGTTCAAGGAGGGGTATATCTGGAAGACATGTTTGAGACAGAAAGGATAAAACTTGGGTACGAAGAGCCACATCAATTTGAGGACTGAGACCCAGAATTTTTTTTTTTTTTTTTTTTTGAGATAGGGTCTGGCTCTGTCACCCAGGCTGGAGTGCAGTGTCACAATGATGGTGCACTGCAGCCTCAGCCTCCTGGGCTCAAGAGATCCTCCCATCTCAGCCTCCTGAGTAGCTGGGACTACAGGTGCTTGCCGCCACACCTGGCTAATTTTTCTTTTTTTTTTTTTGGTAGAGACAGGGTTTCAACATATTGTCCAGGCTGGTCTAGAACTCCTGGCCTCAGGCGATCCACTCGCCTCAGCCTCCCAAAGTCTTGGGATTACAGGTGTGAGCCAACGCAGCTGGCCAAGACCCAGAATCTTAGGCACAAAGGAACCTTTAGAAATTGCTCTTTAGACCTTTTGCCCGGGTGTGATCTCAAGCCCCCGCATCATTCAACTCTCTCTTCTTGACATGTCCCAGTTTGTCTCTGTCTCTCTCAAAGCAAGCAGCCCCCAGTAACACCCAAAGAGAAGCCTCGTACTGACCCCAATCTAGACCGGGGCTGGGCCAGTGGGACCTCAAGCCCTTGGACTCTGGGACTCACAGATGGCCCACACCAGCCACCAGAGGCAGGTCTGATGAGAAGCGTCAGGCTCATTGTGCCGAGACTGTGAGTCTTACTTACTGTGGACAATTAAAATGCCTTGCCTCCTGTTTGGTCAGGCTTGAAAAGTGATTTGATCAGCAATAATGAGAAACCCTTTTCCACTTTTGGTAAAACACAATTCCACGGAGCAAGAGAACGATGTTTGTGAAGAGGGAGTTTTCATTTTCTTCTAACCCTGGGATGAAAAGGGCCCGGGGCCGGCTGCTTCTGGCTGCATCCGCTGCCCAGCGCCTTCTCCTCCACACCCCTAGGGCACACGTGTGTGGCCTCAGCCCTTCTTTCATCTCTCACAGCAACGGCTTCTTTGCGGGGTTTACCACCACTCATGAACTCCCTCAAAACGTCCCCCTTTCCTTTCTGGAAGCCTTCCTCGCTGGGCTCTCCATGAGCTGTCTGTGGAGCCAGCAAGGACAGCAGGGCCAACAGGGACACACCTCACTCCATCTGCGACCATCACGTGAAACACGCAGATTGATGCCTTCACCTCCGGTACATCTAGCTGCAAGTCATCCCTGTAGACTGGGGGAGGAGAGAACTGCACCCCGCATCCCCTTCCCTTTTTGCTGAAGCCATTTTTCCTTAATGGGCAGAGCCCTGGCTGTGGCTAGCTCTCTGCTTCTCCCCGAGTACCTGTGTGACAGAATGACAGTAGCCCTCTGTGGGTTAAAGATGTTGATGATTCCTGCCATTACCATCTGCCAGAGGAGTCACTTTTTCTTCCTTTAACAGCATATTCATCTTGACTGCCACAAAACACTGTCCCTTCTCAAGAGAATTCTTCAGAGGCCTAAAGTAAAAGCTCGGACCTCTAAAACAATCATCTGTCTTTGCCCGCATGCATCTTTGTATGACGAAATGTCTTTAGAGCACCTGCTGCGCCCTGTGCCGATGGACACCTGTCACACCCTTGCCTCATCTTCCTCCCTTTCTTCTTGGAGGCGTCAACACTTGAAAGTGGGCGTGCACCCTTCTGTACCAGTCATAGCCCCAACAGGAAACAGATATATGGGCAAACAGGAGACCTCACAAAGGGGTTATTACAAAAGGATTTGTCACAAAGTTGTCCTGGGAGCTGCGAGGGACAGTGCAGGGTCCAGACCCAAGGGATAAAGGGCAGCAGCGGCTACCAGAACCTGGAAGGAGGAGGTGACACATGCTGCTGAGTGACATTGGCCAGGGGACATGGCCACATACCCTGCCCTCGTTCTCCAGCCTCCTGTTGCCTGCCCCAAATCCCCCTAGTGGCTGAGGCCAAAGGGAAGTGGGAGAGCCCAGGCAACCCCTGGATGTAAGCCACGCAGGCTGGCCTCCTGCTTAGATGCCGGGAAAGGTGGGCAGTGGATCTGACCCGGAAGGGCAAACAGAACACAAAGCCCAGACATGAACTTACCAGACAGAGACTTCACCTCAGCCATTTTAAATATGGTCAAAAAACTAAAGAAGGTCATGGCCGGGCACGGTGGCTCTCGCCTGTAATCCCAGCACTTTGGGAGGCCAAGGTGGGTGGATCACTTGAGGTCAGGAGTTTGAGACCAGCCTGATCAACACGGTAAAACCCCATCTCTACTAAAAATACAAAAGTAGCAAGGCGTGGTGGCGCACACCTGTAATCCCAACTACTTGGGTGGCTGAGGCAGGAGAATCGCTTGAACCTGGGAAGCGGAGGTTGCAGTGAGCTGAGATCATGTACTCCAGCCTGGGCAACAAGAGCAAAACTCCATCTCAAAAAAAAAAAAGATCATGATTAAGAATTAAAGAAAAGCAGAATGATGTCTCACCAAATAGATAATTATCAATAAAGAGATAATTTTATACATATAAACTAAACAGAAGTTCTACAGTTTAGAAGTACAAGTGAAATTAAAAATTCATTAAAGGGGCTCAACAGCAGATTTAAGCAAGCAGAAGAAAGAACCAGTGAACATGAAATCAATTGAGATTATCCAGTTTGAGGAATAGAAAAAAAAAAAAGGCGAAGGAAAATGAACAGAGCTTCGAAGACACCTGTGCAGCACCATCAGGTGTCCCAACACACCTGTAAGCAGGAGTCTCAGAGGAAAAGGACACAGAGAAAGGGCAGAAAGAATATTTTTAAAATAATGGCCAAAGACTTTGCAGATTTGATTTGAAAACATTATATATACAAGAAACTCAATTAACTTCCACTAGCATGAACCCAAAGGGATCCACACCTCAACACATCATAATAAAATGATCTAGAACCAAAGAATCTTGAACACAGAAAGGGAGAAGCGACATACCACATGCAAGTGAGCCTCAGTGATACTAACAGCTGATTTCTCATTAGACATCATGGAGTGAGAGGCAGCGAGATGACATATTCCAAGTGCCAGAAGAAAGACTGTCAGCACCTGTTACTCTACTTCAAAACCATGTGGCCACACACACCTTTCCTCAATATCCAGCAAAACCAAACGACATTGAAATTATAATGATAGAGAAATTAAGACATCCCCAGATAAACAAAAACAGAAAATCTGTCGCTAGAAGACTTGCCTTACAAGAAATGCTGAAGGGAGTCCTTCAGGATGAAATACAGAACACTAGATAGTAACTTACATCCTCACGCTGCAACCCTGTGAATGGAGTTTTGTTCTTCTGACTGTTACCAGTAAATAAGAGTCTATCTATTTTTGTGTGTTTATCTTATATTCAACAACCTTGCTGGATATTAGTTCTAGTAGTCTATCTGCAGATTTTCTGGAAATTTTTTTTTTAAGAGATGGGGTCTCACCCTGCCGCCTGGGATGGAGTACAGTGGCATAATCATAGCTCACTGCAGCCTCCAACTACTGGGCTCAGGCAATGCTCCTGTCTCAGCCTCCCAAAGTGCTGGGATTATAAGCATGAGTCACTGTGGTCAGCCTTGGGTATTCTATGTAGATAATTATACCATCTGGAAATAACGATTTAGATTTTTCTCTTTCCAATTCTTATGTCCATTGTTTCTTTTTGTTCTTATCGCATTATGCCAGCTAGGAGCCCTAGCATACCGAGCAGAAGTGCTAATAGCATTCTCGTCCTTTTCTCTTCAACACAGATCCTTCCACTAAGTATCACGTCCTTAGTTTTTACCAGAAGAAAGCCTTCTATTTCTGGTTTGTGGAGTTTTTAAATATATATCATGAATGGGATTAGCATCTGACTGTATGCTGTTTCTGCATCTAATAGATGATCTCTTTTTTCCTTTTGATCAGACAATGTAGTCGTTTTTCTAATGTTAAATCATCCATGTGTTCTTTCATACAGGGTTTTTAAAATCTGTAAAATCCCTGTGATGGGAGCTTTTTGATAACCTTCCCAGATCCTTCCATTGTTACTGATCTGATTCTGTTCTCTGTTCTTGAGTCAGTTTTGGTAACTGAATTTTCTGGGGTGGGGAGAGGAACCCCACTGCAGTGGCCATCGCAGCCCCAGACCTGGTGCAGCCTGTCCACATGCATGTCACAGTGCAGTCCCCTTAGAAGCTCAAAGATGCATTCCAAGCTCTTCTGGCATCTATTGCTACTAACGAGAGATCTGTTGTCAAATTATCATCCCTTCATGCTTAGCCAGTCATTTCTCTCTAGCAGCTCTACAGATGTTTCTCTGCCTTTGATGTCCTCCAATGTCATGATGACCTATTTATGTGTGGATACACCACGCCCAAGACTCACTGTGATTCTTCAGACATACAAAAAAAGGTACAGACGACAACATAACAAACATTCATGAACCATCACAAAACTTAGGAGATAAAACATTAGATATCACCAAAACACTGCACCCTGAGCCCTTCCACTCAGTAGAAATAACTCCCTTGTTTTGAAGTTGTTTACCACTCTCACAAATGTTTTTATTCCTTTAGTAGATATATGTCAATGTTTCCCATGCTTAAAATTGTATCTAGATAGTGTCATTCTACATAGATCCTTCTATAATTTCCTTTTTTCTCTACTTGATCCATTTTCACTGCTCTCTATTTCATTGAGTAAATATATTGCAATTCATTTATCCATTCTATTGATGAACATTTAGGTTGTTTCTGACTTTTCTTACACTAACAGTGCTACAACAAATATTTTGTTTTGTTTTGCTTTGAGACAGAGTCTTGCTCTGTCACCCAGGCTGGAGTGCAGTGGCGGGATCTTGGCTCACTGCAACCTCCACCTCACAAGCTGAAGTGATTCTCTTGCCTCAGCCTCCCAAGTAGCTGGGACTACAGGCATACGCCACCATGCCTAGCTAATGTTTTTTGTATTTTTAGTAGAGATGAGGTTTCACCATATTGGCCAGGCTGGTCTCAAACTCCTGACCTTAAGTGATCTCCCGCCTCAGCCTCCCAAATACAACAAATATTTTGTATACACTTCCTTGGCATCTACTAGGGTATACACCTAGGACCATATCTTCTAGCTCACCAGAAATGCCCACCATACGCTTTACCCATTTACATGGCTTCTGAGGAAGTGAACACATCTTTTCACTCTACAACCTCACCCACACTTATAGCACCATTTTTATTTTTGCTAATTTGATGGTTTAATTTGCAAGCCCTTAAATTACTAATGAGGTTGAACACCTATTTATATTTATTGGCTATTTTGAGTTTCCTCTTCTCTGAACTGCCAGGTCATATACTTTGCCCATTTATTTACTGGACTGATTTGCATATTTATTCAAGATACCCATCTTTATATTTTGTGCACTGTAAATATCTTTCCTGCAAAAAGCTTTTCTTAGACAATGATGAAAGAATTCTGATATGTAGCATGTCTTAATATATGCAGTTATATTCTATATATATATATATATTTTTTTTTGAGACAGAGTTTCACTCTTGTTGCCCAGGCTGGAGTGCGATGGCACAATCTCGGCTCACCGCAACCTCTGCCTCCTGGATTCAAGCGATTCTCCTGCCTCAGACTCCCAAGTAGGTGGGACTATAGGCATGCACCATGCCTGGCTAATTTTGTATTTGTAGTAGAGATGCAGTTTCTCCATGTTGGTCAGGCTGGTCTTGAACTCCCAACCTCAGGTGATCTGCCCATCTTGGCCTCCCAAAGTGCTGGGATTATAGGCATGAGCCACCACGCCTGGCCGTCATATTCTATATTTTCTACTAACAAAGGTTTTTTTTTGTTTTTTTTTTGATATATAGGTTCTTATTAACTCCCACCCCCACCTCCCACCTCCTAGAATTGATTTTGTGTGAGGCAGAGATCTAATTTTATCTTTCCTCATACATGGATAACTAATTGCCATGGCACAATTTATAGGTGTATGTAAATCTCATTTATAATGCCTTCAAACTGCCATATATGCATATTTAAAGATCTAAATTTTATTTCATTGGTTAGTCTACACTTAGGCCAGTTAACACATTGTCTTAATGGTCACAGCTTTGTAATATATCTTGATATCTGATGGATAATTTCCCTTGCTTGTTATTCTACTTCAAAATTGTTTGACCACATATGCCTTTCTTCAGTTCTGGAAAATTCTCAGCCATTATCTTTTCGACTATTCTACTCAAACATTCTCTAAAGTCCTTCCTTCTGGATTTCCTAATGGGCATTCTCATTCTTTCCTCTATGACTCCTAATTACACTTTTATACCTTCCATCTTTTTATCTCTCTTGCTATGCTTGGGGGATTTATCTAGCTCTATCTTCTAATTCACTAATTCTGTCTTTAACTGTGTCTAATCTGATGACTTTTTAAAAAAACTTCAATGAACATATCATGCACTTTTAGTTCTTTGTTAAAAAAAACCTTCCAATATTTTTTTCAAACTGTCTTCCTTTCTTACTATGGCTCTATTTCTTCTTTAATCATTTTATAAAATAACTACAGGATACCTCAGAGACATGGCAGGCTTGGTTGCAGAACACTGCAATAAAGTGAGTCACACAAATTTTTTGGTTTCTCAGTGCATATATAAGTTTTGTTTACAATATGCTTGTAGTCTATTAAGTGTGCAACAACATTCTGCCTAAAAATATGTACATACCTTAATTTAAAAATACTTTGTTGTTTAAAAATGCTGACACAGAAGCATGAGATGAGGATATGCTTTTGGGATAATGGCACCAAACAGACTTGTTCAATGCAAGGTTGCCACAAATCTTCAATGTGTAAAAACCACAATACCTTCAAAGCACAATAAAGTGAAGTACAATAAAATGAGTTGTGCTTGTACTTTATATCCAACTTCAGGTTCTTCAATTATTTCAGATTGTTGGAGATTTTGATTCTACTGTTTATTTCCTGACCCCTCTTCTCACCAGGGTGGTAGATTTGTTTATGTGCTTATTTTTCTATTGTGATCTTATCCTCCATGGGGGCTGTTTTATCTCCAAATCTCCTACACACTGGGTGGTGGAGTCATGCCTACAGGACAGTTCCACACCTGCCACCACCTGAGGCCTTCAGGACTTCAATGGGCTGCAACTGTTCTTATGGCAGGGCTTCTATGTTTGGTTCCTATATGATTGAGATAAAATAAACTTGGAACCCACACCCATGCATGGCCTGGTATTGTAATTTCCCGTCCCCTTTTAGGGTATAATCAGATCTTCAGGCTCTAAACTTAATGCAAGGATCCAAATTCTAGCTCCCACACCTGTTAGGCCAAAACCACATCTATCTCTGGACATGAGCATTCCAGTTCCCAGACCTGGGTGCATTCTAGGACCAAACCCAACAAGTACCCAGACCCAGGAACGGCCACTGAAGAGTGTGTTGGTCCCAATAGCTCTACTTTTGATTTCTCTCTTCCCTATTACATGATCAGCTGCATGTTTTTTATCCCAGTCTACCTTGAGTCTCTGCAGCAGGAGGGGGACACATCTGTGTTGGTTTTAGCTAACATGTTTGTAGGAAGTCCAAATTGAACTTTTTTCTTTTTTCTTCTAGTCATCTGAAGCCCCTCAGCTCCTTCGGCAGCAGAAAATGACCTAAATAACAGTTAAAAATTTTTTTAAAGGTAGTTTTTCAATATCCATATTCCAGAGAAAGTACTCACTGTCAGCTACTGCTAGAAGCTAAATCTGAAGATTTTGTCAGCGGTCTATTCAGACCCGTCTATTCTGGGATTTGTGTTTGGCTATACTGACACAGCCAGACTCTTCCGTTCCCAGCTTATTCCCTCACAGTGTGAGTAAATCAGCTCTGTGTCTTAGCCAAGAGCTTCTCACTGTGTCTGGGGATGAAGCCCACAAAAACCCGCACTGTCACTGCCACACTTCTCAGAGGGTGTTCGAGCCTGACGCTGGGCCGCCAGTGTCAGGGAGTGATGCCGGCGTCCTGACTGCAAACACGCTGATCAGCCCAAAAAAGCAGAGAGCAGAGGGGGCTCCAAGCCGAGTGCTCAGGCCCCTGCCTCCCCATCAACCACGGTGCCAGCCCAATGGCTTAGCCCCTGGGGACCCCACTTTCCTTATCTGTAAATTGACAGAGTTAGACCAATGAACTCCAGGATCTTTGACAAACCTGGGGGGAGAAATGCATGGAGCACAACTTGATTCTTACAGAATGATCAGTGAAGTTTCCGCTGATCCCTCCATGATTGTGTTTTCTTCTCTCAGGACAGAAGAAGAAAGGACTGACAACGATGCTTGCTATCAGCTGTGGCCGAGACAGGACACAAAGAACAGGGCACTGCGCATCGATCTCTGTTCATCGATGTCAGAACGTTACATTTCCATCTTCGGTCCCGTCCCCAGCTTGACACTCGGACCCGCCCTAGCAAGCACAGGCAGCGTTCTCAGCCGTCACTGCAGGCACCAGAGGAGGGCAGAGATCACTGGGTTCCCAGGCTTCCTATTCTAGTGCAGTATTTATAGATGATGTAGATGTAGAAAGCAATGACCAATAACGTACAGATGTGTAAACAAAATAAACAAATACTTTAAAGGTAACCCATTTGGAGATAAAAAGAAATACAAAGAAAAAATGCATCCACTTAGAATCAGAATAATCATACTTTGGCTCCTCCTGGTGTCCCTACAAGGGAAAACTGAACCAAAACAATGGGTTTGGACCAAACACCTCCCTTCCCCTGCCCTCAATTTCTACTCCTACATTGCCTGACTCCACACACACAGACATGCACACACACTACATACGTACACAGACACACAGATGCACACACACCATATATACCACACACACACAAATGTTGTCAGGCAATAGATATCAATGTCAAAAAGTGAATAATACGGAGGCTTATTAAGACTGCTCCTTTGCTATTTGCCCTCAATGAAAAAAAAAGAAAAAAAGATAAGGCTAATGACAATGCTGGTATCCAGAATCAAGGTGGGGAGCGGAGGCTCCAAGGCACCAGGAATCACCATGTTTTGCATGCTGGCTATTCAGTGGTAACTCCCTACCCGTTTGAGCAATAAAAACCAATAACCACAGATGAAAGGGAGCGAAGGAGCATTGGCGATGGGCAACATTGAAGGGCCTGACTGTATTTTTAACTTTCATGTCCAGGCTCTCGGGACTCATGTGGCTTATCACCAGGATCAACCCTGCCAGCACTCTGGAGTGCCAAGATTGCGGACTACTGACTGGGCCCTTACAGGGGGCAACAAAGGCCTAGAGACCTCTGTTAGAAACAGCAACTTTTCTCCCCAGGAGAATCTGTCCATTCATTAGCTGATTAGCACAGGTAAGAAAACAGAACCCAATCTAGGTGTATTTCAAACAGAGGGACTGTAACAGGATTTGGCTACACAAATGATGGAAGAGATGAGGAGCCAAACGGGGTTGCTGATATGGTTTGTGTCCCCACCCAAATCCCATCTGGAATTGTACTCCATACGTGTTGATCTGGAATTGTACTCCATACGTGTTGGAGGGGAGCTGGTGGGAGGTGACTGGATCATGGGGGCGGACTTCTCCTTGCTGTTCTCGTGATAGTGAGTTCTCATGAGATCTGGTTGTTTGAAAGTGTATGGCACTTCCCCTCTGGCTCTCTCTCTCTCTCTCTCTCCTGCTGCCATGGTAAGGCATGCTTGCTTCCCCTTCACCTTCCACCAGGATTGTAAGTTTCCTGAGGCCTCCCAGCCATGCTTCCTGTACAGCCTGTGGAACTGTGAGTCAACTAGATCTCTTTTCTTTATAAATTATCCAGTTTCAGGTAGTTTTTGTGTGTGTGTGTGTGTGTGTGTGTGTGTGTGTGTGTGTGTTTGAGATGGAGTCTCGTTCTGTCACTCAGGCTGGAGTGCAATGGCACAATCTTGGCTCACTGCAACCTCCACCTCCCAGGTTCAAGCAATTTTCCTGCCTCATTCTCCCAAGCTGGAATTACAAGCACCAGGTAGTTCTTTATGGTGATGTGAAAATGGACTAATACAGGAGCCAAACACTCACCAGGAGGACAAAGGGAGAAGAAAGTGGACCTCGCAAGAGATGGGCCCAGAGGCACTACTCTGCAGGAGCTATGTCCTGGGGGAGGGCTGAGAGAGAGAGAGAGAGAAATGCTCTGGCCTCTTCCTCCTTCTCCCCCACATTCCTGTGTCCCACCAATGCCTCACGTTGGCTGGATTCTCCCAGAAGGCAGAAGCAAAGGAGTCTGGGAAACACAGTCTCCACAACACAGAGGAGGGGCAGACAAAGGAGGTCGGAGCTGAGAAAAAAACAGGCAACGGGCTGACCGGTGACCCAATAAGATCTGAGGGTGGCCCCTTCTCCAGAGGATTCCAGCACTGAGAGGCTATAAAACGTCAGAGACCAGAGACCACTAGGAAAACACGGTGCTGACGAAATATCATCACATCTCCCCTCAACCAATATCCTAAATCCTTTCTACAGTTTTCTGCCTTATAAGCCTTCCTCCCCTTTTCACGTACCTTCTTTTCATTATTTTGGAGACCTCTGGCATCCCCCTAAGGTTTCATTTAATTGCTTTGAATTTGCAAGGTGCAGCTTCATTTCCATTTTACACTTGGTTACCGTGTGGCCTGTGCACACGCAAGCCGCGCGGAGCTGGGAACGGAGAAGCCTGCAGCCCAGGTGACCGCCGAGCGTGGGAGCCATTGGTGGCAGGAAAGGAAGCCTCCTAGCCATGGCGATCATCCTCTGCGGGACTTGCAGCCCCGGACAGCGCACGACAGAGAGAGCAAGCAGCCCGACCCTGGGCAGGAGCGGATGCCCTGGATGCTGCAAGACCAGGTCCCACCACATTCATTTCGATCATCAGTAACATGAGCAGGGTGATTCAGGGCTACGAGGTGACGCTCCTAAATAATAATGTACAGCAGCAGGAGGTGAACCCTCACAGTAATTACTGTAAGAAACCACCTCAGCCACTCCTGAAATAGTAACCATTTTAACAATGGTTACAATGCACCAGAAGGGGTCAACAGAAATAGACCGAAATGCAAACTTGGAAAATGAGGTTGAAGAGGTCTACCAAGGAAGTCCTTGCATATGAGAAATGTCAAAACCCTGTATGTGTGAGCAACAATTCAATCATAAACGTAACAAAAAGCTTAGGAACAGAAGGACCACCAAGCTCAGACGGGGTTATACTGAGAATTCAGAGCAGAACAGATCAGATTAGCTGACATCCTACGAAGGTCGAAAATACACTAGAGAATTCAGGATGCAAAGGAGCTTACCGGAGAAAAGCCACCAAATACATGAGAATCACATGTAAGTTTCCCATTAGGAATTCCACACAAACTACCCCTCACATCACCTTGGCTTCTCTCTGACCAAGAGAACCATTCTGAGCCGCCTATGGGCATCATGGGAGAGTGGGCAGGCCCATGTGTAAGCAGGCATTTGTGAATGGAACTGCAAGTTTAATAAAGTCTTCTGAAATTTGGAATTGTGCCCCATTGGTGATTTATTGTTAAGCACGACTCCCAGGGATCTTGCATTTCTAAAAATACTATTTGCTTTTTATTTAACACTGAACCTTTTGATGTTTTATAATACAAAAATAGTGTCTTATTATTTTAAAAGCTTAGGAGAGAAACTAACCATATTATTAGAAGAAGAAGATATATGCAGCTACAGTCTGTTCAAATATCAAGAGGTGTGACTTTTCAAATTCACATTTCAATCTTTATTTACATTAGACTTTCAGAAATAGTGGGTGTAAATATTAAAACGCCCAAGCCTGGGTGAAATTTTATTGAGAATAACTACAAATAAAAGGAAACTGATTTTTTAAAGTCAGTTTCTGAAATTTAGATGAAAGAATATTGAGTATTAACAAAAAAAATGATATTTACATATCAATGAAGGTTTTCTGCTCATAGATTCATTTCCTACGAAACATAACGGAGGCAGGCTTGGGGAATTACAAAGAAAGGAAAAACCCTAATCAAATAGGTACTGTTGTTCAAACAGAATATTAGCCAAAATGATCCAATCAGTTGCTTGAACTAAATTTTTTTTTTCTTTAAGCCATTCACGCCAGAACACAAGCTCTCAAAGCAATAAGAATCTGTACTACATTCCAAGTGTTTGCTTCCAACAGATGGGGGGATGTGAAAGATACATTCCATGGGGGACAAAGAAGGCACCGGTCAGTCATCGGCAAACAAGGAATTCAACCCCAATGGAGGCATAGTTCTCAAAGTAAGCATTATTCATTTGTATTCTAGGGTATGTTTAACAGCTACATGAATCAACCTAAGCATACTAAATTCAAGTTGCTGGAACTTTCATTTCACCATTGTTCAGAATTACACCATTGTTCGGAATTACACCAGAGAATGCAACATAACCTATGAAAATTTTTCTAAAGAGAGTACAAAAAGTAGCAAAGTATACCTTCATGGAATGAGTTTCATACTAAACTTTGTTTTCCTATTTGTCTAAGGACTTCAGATAGCTAGAGGTTCACCCTGTCATCAGACATGGTGATGGCTGTCATGGTTTTAGGTCTTTGTCTGAAACAAAATCAGTGCTTATCATTGTAAAACACAGTAGCTTACAGTATGTCAATTGAGGATCTCCATAATTTATTGACTCAATCTTTTGCTTATCAAAAACAGCAATACATTTCTCTAAAGATCTTTAGGGGGCAATCTCAGAAATACACATACACACACACACAAATTCCTGGTTTCTAGGTGGAATTTAAATATAATTCTATTTTATTGCAATATTAAGATTTCAAATGTAAAATTAAAGAAACCCAAGAATTATAGAGGTTATCAAAGACATATTAACTTGTTCTTGGAGTAAGTTCAAAATTAATAACAAAGGTATTATTATGCTAATATATACTTTATGATATTCTGCCCAATAGAAGTAAGACTGAGAATCTGACTCTGGCAGTTTCTGACCTCCCTTTACTCTGAATTAATGGTGTGAACACTGTATTTCCTTCTGAAATCTGTGATTTATGTGAAGTTTATGATAGAAACATG
This sequence comes from Hylobates moloch, assembly GCF_009828535.3. Classification (NCBI taxonomy): domain Eukaryota; kingdom Metazoa; phylum Chordata; class Mammalia; order Primates; family Hylobatidae; genus Hylobates; species Hylobates moloch. Next base: position 3,432,490 of record NW_026652278.1, on the reverse strand, counting down.
CAAGAAAAGCATAAACAGGGAAAAGAAAAGAGCAATGTTGATTGCTGTTTGGAAAATTAAATGAGGAAGATCTTTTCTCCAAGATGTCCTTAAATGATTCTCTATTTTAACCAAATCCAGTGGCCTAGTCCCTTTCCTAAACCCTGTTTTTTAGAAGGAATTTTAAATGTATTTGCAATTTCTATTTCCAATCTGAAGCTGGACACAAATTAGTTTGTACACCGATAGAATTCTAAGAAAAGCTTAAATCAATTTTCACCTTTTTATTTATGTTCCTCATTCTTCAGAAACGTAATTGCAGTTTTTATTAACTTTGTTTTATGGATCTAATATTTAAGAAGAAGTCTATCTTTTATGTCACAGCAAGAAGGTTAATGCACTTACAGATTCCCCTGCAATACATCTTGGGCAAGGCTGGGCTGAGCTCCTTCCACCATTCTGAGAAATCTAGTTAACAAATCACAGTTGCAGATATATCAGAACAATGATTATTTACACTTTCTATTAAAATATTTCAACATGCTCACAACTAGTTTGGTGGGAACGGGAACATACCCCTGTACTTAGCCTCCCCTGGCCACTCTCTGGCCTCGGTGCTGGGGGGCAGCCTCTTGATGAAGGTTCCTGGTCCTCTGGGCCCCAGGATGCCAGGGCACAGGCATTCACCTGGTGGCAGCCACGCTCATGCCCACTGGCTTCTAATCTCCTGCATGCCCGTTTCTGAAACAAACAAATTTTCACTTTAGATGGTCTCATAAAGCATGCAACACTCTAATTGAATTTGCTTTCAGAAAACTTCAGCTGCAAGTACAGAGCCCTGTGGAGCTGGAAAACTTTATAGGGCATTTGAGGAGATGACTTTAAACTTTATCTCTTCAGAATAACAATCATCCATTACATTTAACCTCATTATTTCTTGCATTGCCTGATATTTACTTAGCTTTATACATTTAAAATAGTCATTTCAAATAATTTTGGCTGAAACTCTTGTAATAAACTATGGTGACTGGTTTATTGATATTGAAAACGTGCAAAACCTATAAATTTTGTTCCAGAAACTAGTTATATGCTTGTGCTTAGTATCAAATTACATACTTTCTTAATACAATATGAATAATTCACATGTGACTACTTCTGTGTCTCACTGGCACTGAAGAGCAAATTAATTTTATTTATTTCAAGGGTTGCACACACAGTCCATAACTGATAACCTTTGGGAAAGTTAGCCTTTGGTTTTTACTACTATGTGAACTAAAGAAAATAATTACAAAAGGAATCCTCTAACGCTAAAGAAAAAAAGTACTCAGTTTGAAAGTCCCAAGACTTTGTGTATTTTTAGGGTAACAATGTTGCAACTGACACAGAGTTTCAGAGGCAAGAGGACCTCTGTAAACAGTCATGGAGGCCACCCTGGCCCAGGGCCAGCAATCCACCCCAGGAGCCCTGGCGGCCAGCAATCCACCCCAGGAGCCCTGGCCCAGGGCCAGCAATCCACCCCAGGAGCCCTGGCCGGCCAGCAATCCACCCCAGGAGCCCTGGCGGCCAGCAATCCACCCCAGGAGCCCTGGCGGCCAGCAATCCACCCCAGGAGCCCTGGCGGCCAGCTCAAGAGGCCCTGATGCTGGACAGCCCCGATGTCAGAACAAACTTCATGGTACACTGGCATCTCCCCAACCTCTGCAGTCACTTGCAAACCACCTTTATCACTTTTGCAAAATGTGTTTATTATCCGTACTATTATTATTTAATATATTCTTAATGGACTTTTTTCACTTAATGCATTTACATAATATAGAAACCTTATGACAGACTAGAAATGATGCATTAAAAATGGGAGATGAGGGAAAAGGAAGAGAGGCGAATTCTCATTATTGTATAGTTCATTATTGTATAAGCAATAGGTGAGTATTAACTGATGCTGAAAAAAACTGAAAATCGGACAATAAAGGGTTAAATAATAAAACGGGAACTAAGGATATTAAATCGGTTTAAATACAAATAATCACTAGAAAATACAAGTCATTCTACATCCAAAATTTTCAAAGAACAAGACCCAACTATACAGACGCACTTAAAATCAAGTGATTCTGAAAGGCTAAAAATAAAAAGGATGGACCAAGGTATAACAGAGAAATAAAAACAAAAAGAGAGCAGGAGCAGATCACATAGAACATAAGCCCCAAAGTGTTAACTACAACCAAGGACTTTTTTTAAATGCTAAAAGCCACAGTTTATAGCGAAGACATAATGCTCATGAACACCTATGAGCCAAACAATACAACCATAACCTTTATCAAACAAAGACTACAGGAGATGTGAGCAAACACAGTTAGAAACATACTAATAACAGGAGGTGTCACACACCATTCTCAGTACAAGGCAGAGCAAGTATACAGAAAACAAGGAGATAGATTTAAACAACATAATCAACCAAGGTTGACCTTATGGACATATATATTGAACTCTGTACCCTGACAATAGAGTATACACATTCCTCTCAAGAACCCACAGCACAGTCACAACTGATGGCATTAAAGGAAAAAACAATGATTTCTATAGGGTAGAAACATAACCAATACTTTCTGATTATAATGCAATAAACTATCAATTACTAACAAAAACAAAAAAACGGAAAGGCACTTCCACCTGGAAATTTAAGAGTCTTATTATTTCTTAGGTCACCAACTGAGAGGAAAGAATTTAAAAAAAATAATTACAATGAAAACACTACATATCAGAATCCATTAAATACATTTAAAGCAGTAATCAGAGAAAAATTCAATGCACTAACACTTTTATCAATAAAAATGAAAGAATGAAAATTAATTAATAATTCCCAGCCAGGCACAGTGGCTCATGCCTGTAATCCCAGCACTTTGGGAGGCTAAGGCAAGCAGATCGCTTGAGGCCAGGAGTTTGAGACCAACCTGGGCAACATGGTACCCTGTCTCTACCAAAAAATATAAAAATTAGCCAGGCATGGTGGTGCATCTGTAGTCCCAGCTACTCAGGAGGCTGAGGTAGGAAGACTGAGCCCATAAGGCTGAGGCTGAAGTGAGCTGAGATCATGCCACTGCACTCCACCCTGGGTAACACAGCGAGACTGTCTCAAAAAATAAATAATAACAATAATAATTCCCAGCTCATAAAAACTAGGAAAAGAACAAGAAAGCAAAACAAAAGAATACACAAAGAAAAAATGAAGGAAAAAGCTAAAATTAATGAGAAAAAAAGAATATATAAGATAAAATTAATGAGGTAGAGAATAGAAAAACAGTAGATCTAATGTACAAATATAAATCCTGGTTTTTGGAGGGAAAAAAGTAGACAAACCACTAGTTAAGTTACTCGAGAAAAAGGAGGAGTGAATACAAAAATAGAAAATAAGAAAGGACGCAGGGGAAATAACCAATGAAACAAGAAATTATAAAAATCTTAAGGGAATATTTCACAGACCTCTATGCAAATGAATTTGAAAAATGTAGATGTAACTGATAACTTCCTAAGGATAGTCTGATTACCAAAACTGATCCCATTAGAGTTAGAAAGCTTAAACTGATGATTTCCCAGAAGAAACAGGAAGAGTTATTAAGTAACTACCCACAAGCCCCAGGACCAGACGGTTTCCCAGGGGAATTCTCCCAAACCTTCAAAGGCCAGGTAATGCCAATGCTCTATGAAGAAGATTCTAGCACACTGTCTCCTTTTATGAAGCAAATGTAACACTGATAAACCAGACAGAAAGGACAAGAAAATACAACTACATACCAATCAATTGCTCGATATCAATGTAAAAATATGAAATGAAGTCTAAGATATTCGAAATATTAGGAAACTCTCAATATAATGTACTATATTAATAAACATAAGGAAATAGTGTGATGACCTCCATAGATTCTGAAAAATCCTTTAACAAAATTTAAAACCTATTTATGATAAAAGTTACAGAAAACAGGAATTGAGGGTTATACTATTAAATTAATAGAATACACATTCCTTAATTCATTACTAAATGGGGAAAAACTAATAGCATTTCTACTACTGTCAGGAACAGGGCAAAGATGCTCACTGTCTCCATTTCTGTTCAACATTGTATGACAGGTATTACCCAATATATTGAGACGAGAGAAATCAATCAGCATTATAAGAAGAAGTAAAGTAGTAAAACCACTTCTATTTGCAGTTGATAACCACATATATCTGGAAACCCCCAGAGAATCAACGATAAAACTAACTCAAACAATAAAAGAATTCACTAATACAGAATTAACATATAAAAATCAATAGCTTTCAAATACAAAATAATAATCAGAGAAAACTCCATTTAAAATAATTGCAATAAGGGCCGGGCGCAGTGGCTCACGCCTGTAATCCCAGCACTTTGGGAGGCTGAGGCGGGTGGATCACGAGATCAGGAGATCGAGACCATCCTGGCTAACATGGTGAAACCCTGTCTCTACTAAAAATACAAAAAATTAGCCGGGCGTGGTGGCGGGCACCTGTAGTCCCAGCTACTTGGGAGGCTGAGGCAGGAGAATGGCGTGAACCTGGGAGGTGGAGGTTGCAGTGAGCCGAGACTGCGCCACTGCACTCCAGCCTGGGCGACACAGCGAGACTCTGTCTCAAAAAAAAAAAAAAAAAAATTGCAACAAGGATTAAATATCTAGGAACAAATTTAACAAGAACTGCACAAAATCTATACAAGGAGAATGTAAGGCATTCTTGAAAGACGCTAAAGTAGATATGAACAAGAGAAAAGACATCCCCAACTCTTGGATAGGATAACCAAACATTATAAAGATGACAGTTCTCCCTAAAAATTAATTTGTAAATTCAATATAATCCCAGTAAAAATCCCAGTAAACTATTTTATAGAGTTACACTAGTTGATACTAACGGTCACAATGAAAAACAAATATGCAAGAAGAACTAAGAAAACCTTGAACAAAAAAATAAAACAACTCCTGGATATGAAAACAAGCCATAGACACTCCATAATTAAACACGGTGGCACACAAGGAGATAAACAGACCAGTGTGGTAGCATTAAAAGTCCAGATATAAATCCAAATATATATGAAAGTTTGGCTTCAAATCACTGTGATATGGATGGACTTTTTATATATACATATATAATTTTCTTTTTTTTTAGAGATGAAGTCTCACTATGTTGACCAGGCTGGTCTCACACTCCTGGCCTCAAGCTATCCTCCCATCTCGGCCTCCCAAAGTACTGGGATTACTGGCATGAGCCACTGTGCTCAGCAGGATGGACTTTTTAATATACGGTGCCAGGACAACTTGGAGCCATTTGGAGAAAAGAAATTTAGATCTGTACCTCACACCATGACATGGTTTGGCTGTGTCCCTACCCAATCTCATCTCGAATAGTAGCTCCTATAATTCCCACGTGTTGTGGGAGGGACACAGTGGGCGATAATTGAATCATGGGGACGGTTCCCCCATACGGTCTTCGTGTTAGTGAATAAGTCTCACGAGATCTGATGTTTTTATAAGGGGCTCCCCTTTTGCTTGGTTCTCATTCTCTCTCATGCCTGCTGCCACGTAAGACGTGCCTTTCACCTTCTGCAATGATTGTGAGGCCTCCCCAGGCACACGGAACTTTGAGTCCATTAAACTTCTTTTACTTTATAAATTACCCAGTCTCCAGTATGTCTTTATCAGCAGCGTGAAAACAGACTAATACAACCACATACAAAACCAAACCAGATGCATTAGGGACCTGAATGCAAAAGATCTAATTATAAAGAACTATGCAATTCCTAGGAGAAAATATGAGTGAATTCTCTAATCTTGGTGTAGGGAAAGATTTTCTAACTATGATTTGAAATACAGAGGCAATAAAATCAAGATTGATAAGTTTGACTATATGAAAATAAAAACTTCTGTAAGGCCAAACGAACAAAAAAATCCTAAACAATATCAAAAGATAACTGATAAAAGGGGAAGAAAAATGTTTGCAACATATACCACAGAAAAAGGGTGAATAACCTGAATATAAGAAACTATTACAAAAGCTGAGCGACAAAGGACCAAAAACCTGAAAGATAAATGGAGAAGACATAAACAATTTACAAAAGCTATTAAAATGGTCCTCAAACATGAAAAAAGTGTTCAAACGCACTCATATTTAAAGAAATACAAATTAAGACAACATCAAGATATCATTTATCATCAGAATGGCAAAAATTGTAGAATGTGGTGTAGCCCCTGTTGGTGAGGCTGCAGGAAAACAGGCACCTCCCGCTTTGCTAGTGAGAATGCAAATTCCTGCAGGGAAATTTGGCAATACCTTACAAAGCTATATGCACATTTTTTAACCCAGCAATTACAACTCTAGAATCTACCCTAAACATACACCTCCAACAACGTGGGAAAAAAACACATTTGCACAGAGTTATTCAATAGTGCAATATATTGGAAACAACCTAAATGCCCCTACACTGGCGAGTGGTTGGATAAACTATGGCACATCCAAGCAATGAAGTACTATGCAACTGAGAAGAGGAAGAGGAAGATTTCCATGAACTGGTCTAGAGTGATTTCCAGAATATATTGTTAAATGAAAAAAACAAAGTGCAAAAGAGTATCTATAATATGCTATCCTTTGTGTAAGAAAGAAGAGGTTATAAGAAAATGGACACTATCTGCTCATTTCTGCAAAAGAAATACAGGAAGGATATTTGAGAAATGAAAGAGACTGCTTTCCTATAGAGAGTGGGTAGGAAAGGGTTGGGGAACAGGGTGGCATGGGAACAGAAATGAAGAGGGAGTGTATAGCTCTGCATTGAAGCACCAGAGTAACATTTCACATGCCAAAAAGTAAGGGAAAAATGTAAGTAAACCAGGACATGGAGGGGAACCCAAGTGGAATACAAAAATAATGAACTAACTACATTACAAATAAGTAACATAGCCACACTGAAAAGAACTACCCCAAATAACTTTAAAAAATACTATTTGGGGCCAGGCGTGGTGGCTCATGCCTGCAATCCCAGCACTTTGGGAGTCCAACGCGGGCAGATCACAAGGTCAGCAGTTTGAGACTAGCCTGGCCAATATGGTAAAACCCCATCTCTACTAAAAATACAAAAAAAAAAAAAAATTACCCAGGCGCGGTGGCAGGCACCTGTGGTCCCAGCTACTTGGGAGGCTGAGGCAGGAGAATCACTTGAACATGGGAGGTGGAGGTTGCAGTGAGCCGAGATTGCACCACTGCACTCCAACCTGTGCAACAGAGTGAGACTCTGTCTCAAAAACAAAAACAAAAAATACTATTTTGACTAGAAACTCAAACGCTAAATAAAGACAAAAAGCACTGTATAGAAATGCTGTACTCTAGCTAGTAAATGTGTTTATTACAGGGTTAGCAATTTTGAAATTACTTTATTGGCATTGGATAAATAAGTAAATACACTGTAAATAATAAGAGCTAAGTTTCTCACTGTTGAAGAAATAAGCTACAAATACAGAAAAGGGAGAGGCTACGATGAACCCAGTGGTGTTGGATTAGAATTTTTAATACATATCCAGACAGAGATATAGAAATATATAAAGATGTGTATGTGTGGGTTACTGTGTGTGCGGGTGATATACACATACACAAACACACATACACATGTATATATATCCTAGCTGTGTCCACTAAGGACAGTGGCATCCTAGTAGCAAGATTATACTTAGCACCTAGAAATTGGTTTCTAAACACCATTTTCCCATGAAAGGAATCGGGACTCCATGGGAAGCCGCTGATTTAGGGAAAGAGCAGGGAAAATACAAGATGAGCCTGAAACACTTTATAGGCCAAAAACTCAGAAAGTTCTTGTAAAACGAGGGCATGTCAAAAAGACAAAGGCATCCACCTGAAGGACTTCCTGTTGACCAAAGCTGGAATAATTTAAGCAATAAAATAAATAAAAACAGCAATGGATAATGCACAGAATAATGTAAATGCCTATTAGTTTACCCATATCAAAAATAATTGAGTAAATAAATAGGTGAGAAGGGACAGGACTTCCTTACAGTTGAATTCTAATTAACAAACGCAAAATAAAAGAGGGAAATGCATTAAGTAAATACCACAGTAAAAATTATTGCGGGCAAGATCTAATAATAGATGCTAAAATCAGGAGGCAAGTTTAAGGAGAAACTGGATGTTTGCACAGCCTCAAACTATCTTCCCCAAGATTCGTATTAATTGTAAAGAGAAAAATAGTAACTTTACCGTGGATAAAACCATTGTAATCAAGTGACAAGGTTAACAACAGCAGTAATGGGACACAATACCAGGAACCCTCCTCCGTACAACGTACCAAGATGGCACAACATCACTTCTGCAGTACTCATGCCAAAAATGCGCACCCTGACTCTAATCATAAGAAAATGTGGGACAACAAAATAACTAACCAATAATCACTAAGTGTCGAGGTCCTAAAAGACTGTCAAAGTGTCACAGATTGGAAGAGAGGAAGGAAACACAACAACTAAATGCAATGTGGGATCCTGGGTTAGATCTTGCAACAGAAAAAGGATATTCGTGGAAAAACTGGTAAAATGGAATAAGGTCTATAGTTAACAGTACTACACCAACATTAATTTCATGGCTTGCTAACTATACTAAGATCATTAACAAGCTTAAGTGAAGGATGTATATGAACTCTATACTATGTTTTTGCAACCCTTCTGTATGCCTAAAACTATTTCAAAATAACAAGATTTTTTAAATGAAAAAATATATATATCTTGCATCCCTAATGCGAGAGAAATACTGATCTAAACCAAACTGCCTTCTCACAACCCCAACCCACTGTTTCTAATTATTCTTCTTTGAGCAACATAAAATAAACAAAGCCCCTTGTGTATGAGATAAACATTCAGATATTTGATGATCATTCTCAGACACTTCGGAGGCTTCTTCTCTCCAACTAGACATCCCTAGTCTCTCACTATTCCATTTCAAAGATGTTCTTCAGACTCTTCATATCCTAGACACCCTAGTCCAGTGTTTCTAAATTGCCAATATCCCGCTTAAAATAAACCATGCAAAATACTTTCAATGCCATGTAACTAGCAGAGTAGAATCACCACTTGCCACTGTGTTTCCACAGGAGAAACCCACGCTAGGTCAACAGCCCCAGCAACCACATCACACACAGGTCCATGTGAGCTCACCTCCCCTGCAACCCCCTCAGCTTCTCCACACAAATGTACTCTCCCATTCCTGGGGCTTATTAAGTCGACTTTGTCTTCCTCTTTTTCTTCTTTTAATTTAACTGTAGGCTCTCCTATGTACACTAGTTAAATCTGATTTCCATGGAATATGTATTTGATTTGTAGCATATAAAAAATATTCAGTCCTTATTCTGCCATATTACAGTAATCGTATTAATCATCTTTAGGACTTTTGCAAATAATGCAGCCTTCTATGTCTTCATCTAAGTTGGATGACAGTTTGAAGAACTAAGACCAAGGCTTTCAATCTCTGGTTATTCAGGATCTGCTCAATCCTTACAGTGCAAAAGGAGGTTTGTTATGTTAAAACTGGTTTGCTGTCAACTTTCAATCATCTGGATTAAAGGGGAAAAGTGGAAATATTAAGTATTCCCCACATAATTTTACAAATTTCAATTTTCCCCCCCATCAGTAACACCATAGTCGGCTAATAGCAATAATATTATTTCCCTTCCTCTTTTCTCAATAACATGGGACTTACTCAAAAGGAAAGCAAACAGGCAGGCATGAATATGAATGAGAACCTGTACTTTCTGGATGAAATTTACAACACTTACGAAACTATATTCTACACCTTTTCTGTGTGGTTGAATGACCGTTGGCACATTAAGGTCAGCAGACTTGTGATTATCTGCAATGAAAAGCTGACATTCTTCAAGGGGCGCAGGGGGCTGAAAGGGCCAGGGTCCCAACAGCATGTCGTAGGAGAAAGGAGAGCCAAGCCATACTCTGCCATCAAGGTAAGCAGAGCATGCGTTCCACTAGGGAATGTGAGGATGACGTCTCAGTGGCACTCAGCCAGCACAGTGAATTAATTTATTCATATTTTCTGTTACTTACTGTGGATTATTGAGAGGTGACCACATATGATATTGATCTATACACTTACTTGGGAAATAGTTCAGTTGTCATGGATTGGCCTGGACCAAAGAAAAATGACTGCCACAGAGGCATTTACATCAGGGGCTGCTTATGTTGAACGAGAATATCTGTCAGCCTTCGCAAAGGCAGATGAAGACTCATGCCAAGCTAAAAAGACACTTGCACTATATGAACAAAATGAAAATCCTAAGTATACACAAAGACCCCACTACATAACAATAACTAGAATAGATCAAGTCACCAGCATCCTCATCAGAAAAAGGTGAAGCAGGAGCATGGCCAAGAAACAGACGCTGTTTCAAACGATGCTAAATTAAAATAGCAAACAGGGATGGTGCTGCCTCAATGATAGTAACACACGAAGCTGCCACAGGTCTCAGGAAGCCTCGCTGCCTGTCCTGAGGAGGCAAGACCAACCATTTGTTGAGGGGGACTTCTTCCTTTTTGGAGGTGATGGTCCCAAGTGAACTTAATGAGTGAAGTGTCTGTAAGGGACAGGGGTTGAAGACCTAACAGTTTGCCAGAGATGAGATTCAAAGCTTTGGTTTCTGTGCTGAGAAGAGCCAGCCCTTATACAAACCAGACAGAGGACATCTCCACAAAGCCCCTAGAAACACACAGCAGGGCCAGAGAACAGGGAGCAGGGTGAGCAGAGCCCAGCGCCAGCTCTGCCACCGGTGGGGCGTGGCCATGCTGGCAGCCTCCGCTCTGGGCTCAAGAGGAGGGTGGAGAATAGAGAAGAGGCGTGGTTCTCTGACCCCTTCAACAGAAAAGCACCACGTGCTCTCTTCAGTCAGCAAAGCAAGAAGATGGCACACTCTTCGACATCAAACACACTGAATGAAGCCTATGTATTACATGTGTTAACACGTGAGCAAGCATATGAGTTAAGCAAATATACAGCAAATTAAAATACCAAAGGAGCTGGCCAGGTGCAGTGGCTCACACCTGTAATCCCAGCACTTTGGGAGGCCAAGGCGGGTGGATCACCTGAGATCAGAAGTTTGAGACCAGCCTGGCCAACATGGTGAAATCCCGTCTCTACTAAACATACAAAAAATCAGCCAGGCATGGTGGCACATGCCTGTAATTCCAGCTACTCAGGAGGCTAAGGAAGGAGAATCACTTGAACCCGGGAGGCAGAGGTTGCAGTGAGCTGGGATCACGCCATTGCACTCCAGCCTCGGCAACAAGAGCGAAACTCCATTTCAAAAAAAATAAATTAATTATTTAAATAAAATACCAAAGGAAATCATTAGAAATCACTAATGCAATTAATAAGTCCACAAGAAAATATATTTTATATAAAATAAAATAATCTAATCTTTCATTTTGAAGGTATTTTGAGAATTTTTATTGACTAATGGCCCTTATGCTGAAGATCATTTGTAGTGTAAGTGTATAATGCTGGGTAATTCAGTCTTAGGTACCAGGAACAGTCGGCTGAGGGGGGTTTCTTCGGTTCAGTTTAGTTTAAGTCCTACCATGATAAAGTTACTTCTGCAGGATGGAGCAGCTGATACGGATGCCCATTGGTCTGAACACAGAACAGGTAATGCTGGATGGAACAAGATTAAGAAGGCGCCACAGACTGCCATTTAGAAAGAAAGCATTCTTTCCATCAAGTAAAGATTCCTTCCCTATGACATTTTCATTTGGAGAATGACCTTGTACTCTTAGGAGTTTTCTTCCTATGACATTTGGTACTGCATCAACTAAGGAGGGCCAGAAGTTAGGATTCTCACACTGAACTCCTGCATTACCAGGGCACACTGGGGCTCTAACCAACTGGATCTTAACATCTTGATACTGTGATCTTTTTTAAAAAAGACTCCTCAGCCTACTATGCTCAAGATTTCAGTCCACACTCTTGACCAAGTCTAGCTTGGCAAAGAGAAGGCAAGTTCTGATACGAGCAAGCCAACACTCAAAGTAAGAGGGCAACTGAATTCTAGGGGAGCGAGTTATCTTGAGATAATGAAGAAGATTAAAGAAAAACCACCCTTCTACTTTGATTCTGAAAAAGACATAAATGAACACACTGGACTTGTTGAGGATTAATTTTAGGCTTGTAAGGTTTACCAAGCACACTCTAAACCTAAGTTATAATCCTGAATAAATTATGGATCTTAAGGAAACCAGTTATGCACATTTACTTGCAACAGGCAGAGCCTAATAAATGTCCTTTGCATTTATAGAAAACTAGTTTAGATGTTTCCACGTTTGTTGTTTCATTTGATCCTCACAATAATCCTGTGACAATGGAGGGATATGGAGTTCTATTTCTATTTTATAGATGAGGAAAAAGAAGTTAAAAAAAAAAAACCTTAGCCAACTTGCCTGAAGTCTGGTGACATGAAATGACCGAGCTGGGTCTTGAGTCTGCTTTCAGGCTAGGTGGAGAAATAAGACTGAAAAATACAACTAAAGAAGCACTAGAAACTAAACAATGTATAAAAAAGACTTCAAAACTTAATATAATAGAAACTTAATACACAGCTCCAGTAATCAATATGGTATTGGCATAAGGATGAACATACAGGTCAATGGCACAGAACTGAGAGTCCAGAAATGAACCCTTATATTTATGGTCAAATGATCTTTGACGAGGGTGCCAAGAAAATTCAATGGAGAAAGAACAGTCTTTAGAAGACATGGTGCCGACATGATTCAATATCCACATGTAAAAAGATAAATTTGGGCTCTTGACATATATCATGCACAAAAATTAACTTGAAATGGATCAGAAGCCTAAATGTAAGAACTAAAAGTATAAAATTTTTAAAGGAGAACATAGGGGAAAAAAATCCTTATGATCTTGGAATAGGCAAATATTTCTCAGATACAACACCAAAAGAATGATCCCTAAAAGAAACAAGTTGAAAATTTGGATTTCATCAATATTCAAAGGTTTGGGGCTTCAAATGACACCATTAAGAAAGTGGAGGCTGGCAAGATGGCCAAATAGGAACAGCTCCAGTCTGCAGCTCCCAAAAAGATCAATGTGGAAGGCAGATGATTTCTGCATTTCCAACTGAAGTACCTGGCTCATCTCACTGGGACTAGTTAGACAGTGGGTGCAGCCCACGGAGAGAGAGCTGAAGCAGGGTGGAGCATTGCCTCACCCGGGAAGCACAAGGGGTCAGGGTACTCCCTCCCCAGCCAAGGGAAGCCGTGAGGGACTGTGCCATGAGGAACAGTGCACTCCAGCCCAGATACTATGCTTTTCCCATGGTCTTCACAACCCACAGACCAGGAGATTCCCTCGGGTGCCTACACCACCAGGGCCCTGGGTTTCAAGCACAGAACTGGACGGCCATTTGGGCAGACACCAAGCTAACTGCAGGAGTTTTTTTTTCCATACCCCAGTGGCATCTGGAACACCAGTGAGACAGAACCATTCACTCCCCTGGAAAGGGGGCTGAAGCCAGGGAGCCAAGTGGCCTAGCTCAGTGGATCCCACCCCCAAGGAGCCCAGCAAGCTAGGATCCACTGGCTTGAAATTCTCGCTGCCAGCACAGCAGTATGAAGTCAACCTGGGATGCTTGAGCTTGGTGGGGGGGCAGGGCATCTGCCATTACCGAGGCTTGAGTAGGTAGTTTTCCCCGCACCGTGTAAGCAAAGCCTCCAGGAAGTTCGAACTGGGCAGAGCCCACCACAGTTTGACAAAGCCACTGTAGCCAGACTGCCTCTCTAGATTCCTCCACTCTGGTCAGGGCATCTCTAAAAGAAAGGCAGCAGCCCCAGTCAGGGGCTTATATATAAAACTCCCATCTCCCTGGGGCAGAGCACCTGGGGGAAGGGACGACCATGGGCACAGCTTCAGCAGACTTAAACGTTCCTGCCTATCGGCTCTGAAGAGAGCAGCGGATCTCCTAGCACAGCACTTGAGCTCTGCTAAGGGACAGACTGCCTCCTCAAGTGGGTCCCTGGCCCCCGTGCTTCCTGACTGGGAGATACCTCCCAGCAGGGGTTGACAGACACCTCATACAGGAGAGCTCCAGCTGGCATCTGGCAGGTGCCCCTATGGGACAAAGCTTCCAGAAGAAGGAACAGGCAGCAATCTTTGGTGTTCTGCAGCCTCTGCTGGTGATACCCAGACAAACAGGGTCTGGAGTGGACCTCCAGCAAACTCCAGCAGATCTGCAGCAAAGGGTCCTGACTCTTAGAAGGAAAACTAACAAACAGAAAGCATCAACATCAACAAAAAGGACATCCACACAGAAACCCCATCCAAAGGTCACCAACATCAAAGACCAAAGGTAGATAAATCCATGAAGATGAGGAAAAACCAGCACAAAAATGCTGAAAATTCCAAAAACCAGAATGCCTCTTCTCCTCCAAAGGAACACAACTCCTCGCCAGCAAGAGAACAAAACTGGAGAGAGAATGAGTTTGATGAATCGACAGAAGTAGGCTTCAGAATTTGGGTAATAACAAATTTCTCCAAGCTAAAGGAGCATGTTTTAACCCAATGCAAGGAAGCTAAGAACCCTGAAAAAAGGTTAGACGAATTGCTAACTAGAATAACCAGTTTAGACAATAACATAAATGACCTGATGGAGCTGAAAAACACAGCACGAGAACTTCACGAAGCATACGCAAGTATCAATAGCTGAATCGACCAAGCAGAAGAAGAGATATCAGAGACTGAAGATCAACTTAATGAAATAAAGCATGAAGATACGATTGAGAAAAAAGAATGAAAAGGAATGAACAAAGCCTCCAAGAAATATGGGACCATGTGAAAAGACCAAACCTACATTTGACTGGTGTACCTGAAAGTGACGGGGAGAATGGAACAAACTTGGAAACCCTCTTCAGGATATTATCCAGAAAAACTTACCCAACCTAGCAAGATAGGCCAACTTTCAAATTCAGGAAATACAGACAACACCACAAAGCCCAGAATATATTAAAAACTCAACTTGACAGAAGACAACACATTTTTTTAACGTGGCAAAAGATGTAAAGAGTAATTTCCCCAATAAAGACATATGAAAGCTAAATAGGTATATGAAAAGATGGTCAACATCAATACTACAGTGATGGCCAGGCATGGGCACTCATGCCTGTAATCCCAGCATTTTGGGAGGCCGACTCTGGAAGATCAGTTGAGGCCAGGGTTTGAGACCAGCCTGGGCAACATAGCAAGACTGCACCTCTACAAAAAAAGTAAAAATAAAAACTGCACTGAGATACTGTTCCGCATCTACTAGAATGACTATATATGAGGATGCAGACAAAATGGAGCCCTCATATGTTGGTGGTGGGCATGTAAAATGGTGCAGCCACTTTGGAAAATATTTTGGCAGTTTCTTAGAAAGTTAAAAATAAATTTACCATAGAAACCAGCAATTCTAGCCCTAAGTATCAGTCTAAGAGACATGGTCACACAAGATCGGTACCTATGTGAATTTTCAGAATTTTCTGCACTATTCATAACCAAAATGAATGGATAAACAAAACGTGTTCTATTCACACAATGGAATATTGTACAGCCATAAAAAGGAGCACACTACTGATCTATGCTTATCTGGATGAACCTTGAAAACATGATGCAAACTGAAAGAAGCCAGCTGCAGGAGACCCTATCAGGTATGACTCCCTTTACAAGAAAGTTCCAGAAAAGGCAAATCCAGAGACAGATAGTCAGTCAGTGGTTGCCTGGAGCTAGGGGTGTGAACAGAGTGACTGCCAATGGCCAGAGATTTTTCTGAAGTGAAGAGAATGAAAACTGGGTAGTGATAGTTACACAGCTGTAAGTTTACTAAAAACCACTTAATTACACACTTAAAAAAAAAAAAAAAACTCTAAACCTGGCCAGGCACAGTGGCTCACACCTGTAATCCCAACACTCTGGGAGGCCGAGGCAGGAGGATCACTTGTGGCCAGGAGTTTGAGACAAGCCTGGCCAACATAGGGAAACCCTGTCTCTACTAAAATACAAAAATTAGCTGGGCATGGTGGCATGTGCCTGTAATCCCAGCTACTCTGGAGGCTGAGACATGAGAATCTCTTGAGCCCTGGAGGCAGAGGTTGCAGTGAGCTGAGATCGCACCACTGCACTCAAGCCTGGATGATAGAGGGAGGCTCTGTCTCAGAAAACAAAAACAAAAAAACTCTAAACCTAAATAACATGGTCTTGGTAACTGCAATCTAAAAAGATAGTAGCTAGGTGATGATAATGAAGAGTGACCATGTGGCACGCTGACGGCGTTTTCCCCAAATGAATTATAATTTTCCCTAAACAAAGATGTTTTGAAAATACCAACAATTTTATGCATTTGCTTAATCCTCCTCTCACCAGTTCTCAGCTAAACACACACACACCCTCACATGTCAGTCAACCAAAAAGCCTTTCCTGAATACCTACTATGTGCCCCACCCAGTTCTGGGCACTTTGTAATTAAAGAACCAGAAACCATGGCAGAGTCCTTCCAGGGTCAGTGCTGGACACAACAGACACCTGAAGAGGTGGCTGACCACAGAAAATGGCCTCCTTGCCGATCCTAACCTCATTGTGACTTTCTGTGTCATATATAAAGAAACCTGCCAAAAATTAGAAATGATTGGCTGGGCGTGGTGGCTCACGCCTGTAATCCTAGCACTTTGGGAGGCCGAGGCGGGTGGATCACTGAGATCAGGAGTTCGAGACCAGCCTGGCCAACGTGGAGAAACCCCGTCTCTACTAAAAATACAAAAATTAGCCAGGCGCAGTAGTGCACGCCCGTAAAATCCCAGCTACTAGGGAGGTGGAGGCAGGAGAATCACTTGAACCCGGGGGCGGAGGTTGCAGTGAGCCAAGATCATGCCACTTCACTCCAGCTTGGGCAAAAGAGCAAGACTCCATCTAAAAAAAAAAAAAAAGAAATGATTGAGTCTAGGCATAACTGGCAGAGTGAACACCTGTATTAGGGTTGTAACCAAAGATGAATTATCATCGATCAATTTCCTATATCTAGATGGGAGGATAGTGGAATCTCATTAAACTGAGTATAACAAACAGTATAACATAGCTCAACAGATTGTTTCCAAAATACAAAATGGGTGAGAGAATTAAATACCTTGTTTCTTGAGGAATGGGTGATAATTATTTCGAAGGAGAAGAGTGACCACAGAAAGGCAAAATAAGGGCTTCTATCAGGGGTTGCATCATCATCAGCTGGTTATTTACTAAGTTCTCACGGCAAAGATCCTACTCAGCAGATGAGCTATAAAATCTGCAACCGATGGGGTAAAACAAGGAAATTTAACTCTGAATCTTCTTCTTTTATTTTTATGTATGTATTTATTTATTTTTATTTATTTATTTTTTGAGATAGAGTCTCACTCTGTCGCCCGGCTGGAGTGCAGAGGCATGATCTCGGCTCAGGGCAACCTCTGCCTCGTGGGTTCAAGTGATTCTCCTGCCTCAGCCTCCTGCGTAGCTGGGGACTACAGCCATGTGACACAATGCCCAGCTAATTTTTGTATTTTTTGGTGGAGACGGGGGTTTTACCATGTTGCCCAGATTGGTCTTGAACTCCTGACCTCAAGTGATCCGTCTGCCTCAGCCTCCCAAAGTGCAGGGATTACAGCCACCACGCTGGACCTAATTTTTTTTTCTTTTTCTTTTTTTTTTTTTTTTTGAGACGGAGTCTCACTCTGTCACCCAGGCTGGAATGCAGTGGCGCGATCTTGGCTCACTGCAACCTCCGCCTCCTGGGTTTAAGCGATTCTCCCACCTCAGGCTCTTGAGTAGCTGAGATTACAGGCACGTGCCACCACACCCGGCTAATTTTTGTATTTTTGTAGAGATGGGGTTTCACCATGTTGGCCAAGCTGGTCTCGAACTCCTGACCTTGTGATCCACCCAACTCAGCCTCCCAAAGCACTGGGATTACAGGTGTGAGCCACTGAGCCTGGCCTTCATTTTCTTTTAAACTCTGACCCAAACTGTATTATCCAGCTTCCTCTTTGGGCCAAACTGGACCAACAAGATTTACTCTCCTGCATGAACTGACCAAAAATGGACAAAATAGGGCCAGGCACAGTGGCTCACGCCTGTAATCCCAGCACTTTGGGAGGCTGAGGCGGGTGGATGACGAGGTCAGGTGTTCAAGACCAGCCTGGCCAACATGATGAAATCCCATCTCTACTAAAAATACAAAAATTAGCCGGACATGGTGGCACGTGCCTGTAGTCCCAGCTACTCTGGAGGCTGAGGCACGAGAATTGCTTGAACCTGGGAGGCGAAGGTTGCAGTGAGCTACTGCACTCCAGCCTGGGCAAGAGAGGGAGACTCTGTCTCAAAAACAAAAACTGGCAAAGAACAGACACAGATGTTAAATTTAGCAGAGAAGAACGTTAAAAGAGTTAATATAATTGTATATGTACAAAATATTAAACAAAACACGGAAGATATTTTTTAAAAGATAAAAATCAAATGTTATGAGATCCAAATCAAATGCTACATTGTCTGGGATTAAAAATGCACTGGATGTAATTAGTGGATGGCTAGACGTTGCAGAAAAAAAGATTCATGAACTTGAAGGCACAGCAGTAGAAACTATCAGAAATCAAACACAGAAAAGAGATTTTTAAAAGTAGACATGGCGTGAGGGAACTGTGGGACAACTATCAAGAAGCTTAACAGATGTGCAGTGGGAGTTGTAGAAGGAGAGGGGAGAAAAGGGACAGAAAATATATTGAAAGCTATAATAGCTGAGGCCGGGCATGGTGGCTCACGTCTATAATCCCAGCATTTTGGGAAGCTGAAGTGGGTGGATCACCTGAGGTCAGAAGTTCAAGACCAGCCTGGCCAACATGGTGAAACCCCGTGGCGACTAAAAATACAAAAAATTAGCAGGGTGTGGTGGAGCGCACCTGTAATCCCAGCTACTTGGGAGGCTGAGGCAGAAGAATCACTCGAACCTGAGAGGCGGAGGTTGCAGTGAGCCAAGATCGTGCCACTGCACTCCAGCCTGGGCAACAGAGACTCTGTCTGGAAAAAAAAAAAAAAAATCTTGTCTATTTATCTAGGCTGACAATGTACCAAATTTGATGAAAACTACAAACCCAGAGATCCAAGAATCTCAATAACCCAAGCACAAAATCATGAAGAAAACTATATGAGAGCACGTGATGAGCAGTTCAAAGCCACAGGTCAAGGGCAACCTTAAAGGCAGCCAGAGACAAGAGACACGTTCAACACTGAGGAACAGAGAGAGGGTGGCCGCAGATCTTTCATTGGAAGCAACTGTGGCAAGACAGTGGAGCAACATTTTTATATTACTGAAAGAAAAAAACCTATCAATTTAGAATTCCACACATGGTGGAAATATCTTTCAAAATAAGGATAAAATTAAGATTTTTTTGGCCAGGCGCGGTGGCTCATGCCTGTAATCCCAGCACTTTGGGAGGCGGAGGCAGGCGCATCATGAGGTCAGGAGATTGAGACCATCCTGGCCAACATGGTGAAATCCCATCTCTATAAAAATACAAAAATTAGCTATGGTGGCAGGCAACTGTAGTCCCAGCTACTTGGGAGGCTGAGGCAGGAGAATCTCTTGAACCCAGGAGACAGTGGTTGCAGTGAACTCTCTGCAACTCCAGCCTGGTGACAGAGTGAGACTCCGTCTCAAAAAAAAAAAAAAAAAAAAAAAAAAAAAAAAAAAAAAAAAAAAAAAAGACTTTTACAGAATATAGAAGTTAAAAAAAATTATCACCAGCAAACCTGTCCTATAAGACATGTTTAAAAAAAATTCCTTCAGGCAGAAAACAAAATTGAGGCCAGGCACGGTGGCTCACGCATGTGATCCCAACACTTTGGGAGGCTGAAGCCAGGCAGATTGCTTGAGCCCAGGAGTTTGAGACCAGCCTGGACAATGTGGTGAAAATCTGTCTCTACAAGAATACACAAAAATTAGCCGGGATGGGGTGACACGTGCCTGTAGTCCCAGCTTATGTTTATTGAGGCTTCCTTTATGGCCCAAAATATAATTAGTCTTGGGAAATTTGTATTCTGTTGTTTTTGGGTGAAGAGTTCTATAAATTTCAAGTAAGTCAGGTGGTTTGATAGTTTTTATTTTTATTTTTATTTTTTTTTTGAGACAGTCTCACTCTGCCACCCAAGCTGAAGTGCAGTGGCGCCATCTCAGCTCACAGCAACCTCTGCCTCCAGTGGTTCTCCCACCTCAGCCTCTTGAGTAGCTGGGATTATAGGCGCCTGCCACCACACCCAGCTAATTTTTTGTATTCTTAGTAGAGATGGGGTTTCATCATGTTAGCCAGGCTGGTCTCAAACTCCTGACCTCAAGTGATCCGCCTGCCTTGGCCTCCCAAAGTGCTGGGATTAAAGGCGTGAGCCACTGCACTGGCCAGTAGTTTACTTTAAATTTTCTATATCCTTAATAATTTTCTTCATATATCTATCAATTTTTGTGAGAAGATATTGAAACTTACTAATATAATTGTGGATTTTTCTATTTTTCCTTGCAGTTCTATCAGTTTTTGCTTCATGTATTTTGAAGCTCTGTTATTAGATGCATAAACATTGATGAATTTTATGTCCTCTTGATGAATTGACTTTTTAAATCACTATGAAATCACCTTTTATATCCATGGTAATATTCTTTACCCTGAAATTGACTTTGTCTTTTATTAATACAGCAACTCCACCTTTCTTTTGGTCAGTATTAGCATGATTTTTTTTTGCATCCTTTTTTTTATCTATTGTATCTTTATATTTAAAGTGAGTTTCTTATAGATGGACTTATAATTGAGTCTTTTTTTTTTTTTTTAAAGATTGTGTTTCGCTCTTGTTGCCCACCCAGGCTGGCATGCAATGGCGCGATCTCGGCTCACCGCAACCTCTGCCTCCCGGGTTCAAGCGATTCTCCTGCCTCAGCCTCCCAAGTAGCTGAGATTACAGGCATGCGCCACTACGCCCAGCTAATTTTGTATTTTTAGTAGAGACGGGGTTTCTCCATGTTGGTCAGACTGGTCTTGAACTCCCGACCTCAGGTGATCTGCCTGCCTCGGCCTCCCAAAGTGCTGGGATTACAGGTGTTGAGCTACCGCGCACAGCCGAGTCTTGATTTTTTTATTATCTGCCTTTTCCTTTGGGTATTTAGTTTTATCTCTACTAAAATTAGAAAAATTAGCTGGCACACGCCTGTAGTCCCAGCTACGTGGGAGGCTGAAGCAGAAGAATCACTTGAACCCAGGAGGCAGAGGTTGCAGTGAACCCAGATGGCACCGCTGTACTCCAGCCTGGGTGACAGACTGAAACTCTGTCTCAATAAGTAAATAAATACATACATACATACATACATACTTGTACATGAGGCCAGGTGCAGTGGCTCATGCCTGTAATCCCAGAACTTTGGGAGTCCAAGGCAGGTGGATCACTTGAGCCCAGGAGTTTGAGACCAGCCTGGGCAACATGGCAAGATCCCGTCTCTACAAAAAAGTTTTAAAAAATTAGCTGGGCGTGGTGATGCTTGCCTGTAGTCCCAGCTACTCAGGAGGCTGAGGCAGGAGGATCGCTTGAACCCAGGAGATGGAGGCTGCAGTGGCCATCACCGCTCCACTGCACTGCGACCTGGGCAACAGAGAAAGACTCTGTCTCAAAAAGAAAAAAAAAAAAAAAAAAAAAAAGCTAGAAAGAAGGATCTTGAATCAACCCATATGACACCAGAAAAAAAAATATATCAACTTGATTTTCCAGCCCAGCCATCTAAAATGTTGCTCTACCCAAGAAACCTGGTCTTCAGTGAGTTCTTTAGGGAGGAGAGTCTCAGCAGAGATGAAAGACTGAGTGGACATGGAGCTTTAGGCATTCTAGGCAGGCAACTTTCAATCTGAAACACATGAGTGTGGCCAGGGTGTGGTAAGCAGGGGCACTTACTGTGTAAAAAGCCGAGCACTGGAGTTGCAGAGTAAGCCTCGTCATGAGTTGCAGGATAAACGTAAGCAAGGCCTCAACTCATCTTTTCTTCATCTCATCTCCGGTGCCTAGGACAGGGCTTGAGACACAGCAGGTGCTCAAAACATGTCTGCCCAATGGAAACGATAAAACACTACTGTCATTGAACTATGACACATGTGACCACGCTAGCTAACTGGACTGCAAGGAAATGCACAGTGATAAGACACTCACATCACAGCAGAGGTGCTTCACTCTGGCCCTGCCCGAGAATCACCTGCAAAGTCACTACAGAGATGGGTCCTGGCTGCTGTGTTTTCCAAAACTTTGCTGGTGGTTATGTGCAGAGTATAGAGCCTCTAGGCTGTGAACAGAAGTAAGAAACTAGTTACCGTTCCTCAGTAACCAAATTCTGGAGACGCCTGTGAGAGAGAAATACACAGAGAGGCAGAGAGAGGACAGAAAACTTGGTAGAACTTGGATACTTTATTGAACTCAATCTGGATTATTAAATCAAAGACTAGGACACGATACAACATAAACAAAACTTTATCAAATTAAGAGGCAATATACACCATGCCAATAAGATACCCAACTCATTATTCTTTGGTAACAGTCAAGAAGTATTGCAACCTGAAGCCTGGCACTCAATTTCAGCAATTCCAACCTGATAGATCATTCAGGGTGTCTTCCATTAAACCTTCCCTGTTCGCTCTGATCAATAATGACCTCTAGCTCCCCTTCCCTGACAGCCCACAGCATCACACTTTTCATCATTTTATGATGGCCAATTTAGGACTTCATTGTGAAGCTTTGTGGGTATATTTTATTTTTACTTTTTTATTTGAGACGGAGTCTCACTCTTTCGTCCAGGCTGGAATGCAGTGCTGTGATCTCGGCTCACTGCAACCTCTGCCTCACGAGTTCATGCAATCCTCCTGTCTCAGCCTCCCGAGTAGCTGGGATCACAGGCGCGTGCCACCAAGCCCAGCTAATGTTTGTATTTTTAGTAGAGACAGGGTTTCACCATGTTGGCCGGGCTGATCTGGAACTCCTGACCTCAAGTGATCAGCCTGCCTTGGCCTCCCACAGTGCTGGGATAACAGGCATGAGCCACTGCGCCCGGCCTGCTTTGTATTTTAGTTCCACAAATGCCACATGGGAAGCTGTGTAGCCCTGTGGTTAAGAGGGCAGGCTCTGGAGCCAGATGGCTTGGATTTAAGACCTGGTTCCACCATTTACTAGCTGTGTATCCTTAGGCCAGTTAATTACCCCCTCTGTGTTTCAGTTGCCTCCTTTGTATCATGGGAATAATTTAGCAGTGTTGTGCTATAAATTCCGATAATCCAGGATGGGCACGGTGTCTCACGCCTGTAATCCCAGCACTTTGGGAGGCTGAGGCAGGCGGATCACCTGAGGTCAGGAGTTCAAGACCAGTCTGGCCAACATGGTGAAACCTCATCTCTACTAAAAATACAAAAGTTAGCTGGGCATGGTGGTGGGCACCTGTAATTCTAGCTACTCCGGAGGGTGAGGCAGGAGAATCGCTTCAACCTGGGAGGCAGAGGTTGCAGTGAGGCAAGATTATGCCACTGCACTCCGGCCTGGGCGACAGAGTGAGACTCCGTCCCCCCTCCACAAAAAAACAAACAAACAAAAAACTCCCCACCTCCCCACGGCTGCCTGGCCAAAACCAAATCGAGGGGTGGGGCTTGCGCGGGTCCAACATGTGCTACCTCAGGATGTAGTGTAACAAGGGGGCTGGGGTGGGCAGAGTGGGCCTGTGAGCGGCCCGCATCCCCCAGCTTCCCCCCGCAGCCGGCTCCACAATGGTCCGCTCCGGTTGCCGGCTGCGGATTCGGGTTCCGGATGGAAGGAAGGCTGCGAGTTCTCCGCTGCTGGTTGTGGCCGGGGTTACTGCGGCGACCGCCAGAGCAGCCTTGGCGCTATGGAGGAGCCAGTGGCTACCCCTCAGCGGTACTTGGGGCTGGTCCTGGGGGAGCTACGCAGGGTTGCGGCAGCGCTGCCTGAAAGTATGAGACTGGACTCGAATCCTCATGGTTTTCCATGGGAATTGGTGATATGTGCAGCTGTTGCTGCATTTTTTGCTGTTCTCCTTCTTCTGTGGAGAAGTTTTAGATCGGTTAGGAGTCAGCTTTATGTGGGAAGAGAGAAAAAGCTTGCTATAATGCTTTCTGGACTAATTGAAGAAAAATGTAGACTACTTGAAAAATTTAGCCTTGTTCAAAAAGAGTATGAAGACTATGAAGTAGCGTCATCTTTAGAGGACGCCAACTTTGAGAAGGCGGCAGCAGAAGCACGAAGTTTGGAGGCAACCTGTGAAAAGCTGAACAGGTCCAGTTCTGAACTTGAGCATGAAATCCTCTGTCTAGAAAAAGAGTTAAAAGAAGAGAAATCTAAACATTCTCAACAAAATGAATTGATGGCGGATATTTCAAAAAGGATACAGCCTCTAGCAGATAAGTCAAAATCCCTCAAATCACAAGTAGCTGAAGCCAAAATGATCTTCAAGGGATTTCAAATGACTGAAAAACAACTGAAGATAGCAATAAAAGATGCTTTGAATGAAAATTCTCAACTTCAGGAAAGCCAGAAACAGCTTTTCCAAGAAGCTGAAGTATGGAACGAACAAGTGAGTGAACTTAATAAACAGAAAATAACATGTGAAGACTCCAAAGTACATGCAGAACAAGTTCTAAATGATAAAGCAAATCGCATCAAGACTCTGACTGAACGCTTGCTAAAGATGAAAGATTGGGCTGCTAGGCTTAGAGAAGACGTAACGGATGATGATAACTTAGAATTAGAAGTGAACAGTGAATCAGAAGATGGTGCTTACTTAGATGATCCTCCAAAAGGAGCTTTGAAGAAACTGATTCATGCTGCTAAGTTAAATGCTTCTTTAAAAACCTTAGAAGGAGAAAGAAACCAAATTTACATCCAGCTATCTGAAATTGATAAAACAAAGGAAGAGCTTACAGAGCATATTAAAAATCTTCGGACTGAACAAGCATCTTTGCAGTCAGAAAACACACATTTTGAAAGTGAGAATCAGAAGCTTCAACAGAAACTTAAAGTAATGACTGAATCATATCAAGAAAATGAAATGAAACGCTACAGGAAATTAACAGTAGAGGAAAATAACCAGTTAGAGAAAGAAGAGAAACTTTCTAAGGTAGACAAAAAGATCAGCCATGCCACTAAAGAGCTGGAGACCTACAGACAGCAAGCCAAAGATCCTGAAGAAGAATTGGAGATAACTATTCATTATTATCAACAGCAGGTTATTTCCCATGGGAAAAAAGCACATCATAATTGGTTGGCAGCTTGGACTGCTGAAAGAAACCTCAATGATTTAAGGAAAGAAAATGCTCACAACAGACAAAAATTAACTGAAACAGAGTTTAAATTTGAACTTTTAGAAAAAGGTCCTTATGTACTTGATGTTCCAAATACAGCATTTGGCAGAGAGCATTCCCCATATGGTCCCTCATCATTGGGTTGGCCTTCATCTGAAATGAGAGCTTTTCTCTCTCCCGCAACTCTGTTGGAGGGTCCACTCAGACTCTCACCTTTGCCTCCAGGGGGAGAAGGAAGAGGCTCAAGAGGCCCAGGGAATCCTCTGGACCATCAGATTACCAAGGAAAGAGGAGAATCAAGCTGTGAGAGGTTAACCGATCCTCACAGGTCTCCTTCTGACACTGGGTCCCTGTCACCTCTGAGGGAACAGAACTGTAGGATGATGTTTCCTCCACCAGGGCAATCATATCTTGATTCAGCTCTTCCTCCACAAAGGCAAGACAGATTTTATTCTAACTCTGCTAGACTGTCTGGAGCAGCAGAACTCAAGTTTTAATACGCCTCCTTTGGATAAAATGGGTGGGTCAATGCCTTCAGAAATAGAATCCAGTAGAAATGACACCAAAGATGATCTTGGTAATTTAAATATGCCTGATTCATCTCTCCCTGCTGAAAATGAAGCAACTGGCCCTGGCTTTGTTCCTCCACCTCTTGCCCCAATCAGAGGCCCATTGTTTCCAGTGGATACAAGGGGCCTGTTCATGAGAAGAGGACCTCTTTCCCTCACCTCCTCCAGGAACCAGGTTTGGAGCTTCTCGAGGTTATTGTCCACCAAGGGATTTCCCAGGTCCACCACACGCTCCATTTGCAATGAGAAACGTCTATCCACCGAGGGGTTTTCCTCCTTACCTTCCCTTCAAGACCTGGATTTTTCCCCCCAACCCCCACATTCTGAAGGTTGAAGTGAGTTCCCTTCAGGGCTGATTCTGCCTTCAAATGAGCCTGCTACTGAACATCCAGAACCGCAGCAAGACACCTGACAATATTTTTGCCCTCTTCAAAAGTAATTCTGACTGATCTCATGGTAAGTAACTGCTGTTACTTAAGTGATTACACTTTTGCTCAAATTGAAACTTAATGGAATTATAATTCTTAGGATAGTATTTTGTAAATAAGGATTATTTAAATATGAATCTTATGAGTAAATTATTTCCATTGTATTTTATTCTAGATAGTATAACTATTTTAATTTGATTAATCCACTATTATAGAAACAACAGTGGGAGTTTTACATATGTAATCCTGCAGGTGGGAGGCTTTAAATTCTAAAGGCTGTGTCTTTATGCCAACAACTGTATTTACTGTAGGTGTAGACAAATGTGAAAGTAACTTTATGCTTAATTAAATAAATTTTAGTTGATTAAAAAAATTCAGATAATCCACATGATAACCATTCAATCACCAGCAGTATTTGCCGTGTCTCCACTAAATGTCTCAAAGTCGCAGAAAACACAGCACAGCCTAACAGGAGCTCTTCATTGCCTCCACACCACTCTTCTCTCAAGGAACAGCAGTACTGCCCTCCTAGGACTCAAGTCAACCCCGGCATCACCCTGGACTCCGCCCTTCACATTACCCTGCCATTGCCACTCCATCAGTGAGACTGTCTGCTCTCCCTCTAAATACACAGTCACGTCTGTCTAGTGTCACTACCCCACTGCCCTCTCTTGTGCAAGCCTCTGCCACTTCTCCTCTGACATACTACTGTAGCCACAAGCCTTGCCTCCCTGCCTGCACCCTGATCACACCTTTCATTTTCCAGCGCAGTGGAGTAAGGTCTCAACACATCAGCATAATCATGTCACTTTTCTGTTTGTTCTCCTGCCGTCTGGTAGCACAGTAGTGGTGAGCCACCCTTGGCTATGCAGAGGAGGGTAACACCCAGGGGATGGTGTGAGGGGAAGGAACCTAGGTCCCTGCATGTCCCCTGATCTGGGTGCCACCAGCCCTATGCCTATATTTAGTGACCCTGGGTTCCACCCCACTGGACTGCTCACCTCCATGCTGTTCTGTGCAGGAGAATCAAACTTCCATCTTGTTAGGGCCAGCGTGCTTTGAAGGCTCTTGGTTACAAAAGTACCCTAACTTGCTATATTACTGTACTATACGATTACTATACTACATTACTATACCATATTATTACTATATTACTGGGGTAACCTGCACCCTAGTAATATAACAATTGGTACCTGGAGGAGGGGTGCGGCTGTGACAGAAACCTAAGTGGTACTGGCTTCACGGCCAGGCAGTGGGTGGTGAGGAAAGAGATGGTGCAGGGTAGAAAGCTAGTCATTCCCACTGCGCAGTAAATACATCTTTAAAAATGCTGCCTGCATTTTTTAAGTGCCGGAAGACGGATCCTGCACTTACCAAGCCTGTGTAGCTCTAGAAGAAAAAAAAAGCAAATATGCGGTATGTTGGCTGCTCACTACTGCCCTTAGCAAGGAACTTTGAAATAAATGAGGTTGAGTAAGAACTGGCCAATTTGCAAGCAGAGGTAGAAGATAAAATACAGTAATGCCAAGCAGCTCTGTCTTCCAGCTCCAATCCTGCAGTACTTCTTTCAGTTCCCCTAAGACGCTAAGCTCCTTCCTCCAACACTGTTTTTTGTCAGCTCCCATCCTGCCTACCCCCTGTTCATCCTTCAAGTCTCACACATACCTGACTTACCCACCCACCCTGGGATCTTGTGCAAGTCTCCCCATTACCATCTCATCTTACCCTCTTCTCATCAGTTAATGGACTCAGCCCAAGAAGCACTAACACGCTCAATGCCGGGTAACTTTCTGCGCGTGTTCGCTCCCCACGTACCCGTCCCCGAACACCCAGCCCTGGGCCTGGCACGCGGCAGGCGCTCAGTGAACGAGACTCAGAAACAGTCAAGTGTAGACGGCAGGAGAAGACATGACACGGATACCAAGCACCCGAGGGCCTGCGGTGAGTCCCGGCCCATGTTTTAGGGAGCCTGGGTCTGGAGCCCCAGTGAGCGTGTGGGTCAGGAAGGTGCCCGAGCTCCACGCGCGTCCGCGCAGGCGCGAAACCGGGAGGGCGGTGTCACAACCCAGCCCTAACAGGCCACGCCCACAACGGGCCACGCCCACCCAGGCACGCCCTCCCAGGGAGGTGCGCGCGCGTGCGAGTGTCTTGGGCCAGGCCTCCTCACAGGCAGGGCCCCGCCGGCAAACACGAGGCGCGGTGGGAACCCGCCCAGGGGCCATCCGCCCTTCCGTCCCTAACGCCCAGGCCCCGGGGGCTCACCACGTCCCCCGGAACCTGCAGATCCTCCGCCCTCCGCCGTCGCCAGCGGCCGAGCGCTAAGCTGTCCATGAAGCCCCAGGGTCAAACCCTCCCGGCCTCTCAGGCCTGGCCGAGGCCCGCGCACCACGCCCTCTTCCGCACAAGGCCCTGGGGAGCCAATAAGGAGACGGAGGGGCGGGACGCCGCGGGAAGCGCGAGAGCACCAAGGCGAGGACCGCAGGCAGGAGTAGCAGAGAACAGAGTCTTATGAGACTATTGGGACGCTGTGGGCGTTGTCCGTCTGCCCCAAGTCATTACTTCGCAGAGAGGTCCCTGCATATCCCTGCTTGTCGCTTCTCCCTTCCCAGGAGCAGCCGTGGGGCTCTAAAGAAAGCATTCTTTCAGGATCCCGCCAAACTTTTGACAACAGCCTGTGGATCGGCAGGAGTGCCCGCCTCCTCTGTCTTATGATTGGTTATTAGGCCTCGTGGGGAGCCGTCTCCCTGTGGCTGGTTGGCTAATAGGTGGCGCAGCGAGCCAATTAGCTTGAGCGAGACAGCGGGTGTTTCTGGGAGTTGTGGTCCACAAGGCTGCTTCGCTTCCGGGTGGGAGAGGCTGTTGCAGCGGTGGGAAGACGCAGAGCCTTCAGGCCAGCCCCGCGCGGCGCACGGTGGTGGCTGGTGGCTGCTGGTTGGGAGGCCCCGGAAGCACTTCTGCTCCTCCGTAGGCTGGAGAGCACTAGGAAGTCGCAGGTGCTGAGCTGCCGGGGCCTTTGGGTTGTGCTGAACAGGAAAAGCGCAGCCACTGTCGGGAGCGTGTGCTCCGGAGGGGGTTGTCGCGGTGATGTTCGCTCCGCTTGGCCCCTGCCGGGGATTCAGCCAACCAACCCTCAACAGCCGTCGGCAGCTCAGTCTCTGGCCCGGCGCGGTGCTGAGCACCACTGAGCCCTCATCGTAGGGCACCGAGGCCCGGACTCCTGCAGCCGCATGTCCAGGCCCCTCCTGCCTTAGCACGGAGCTTACTTAACTGCTCCAAACAGCCCAGACCGGCGCCTTTTTTGGATGAATTAAAACGGGGCCAATCCGTTGCCACCGATTGGCTAGCAATGGGCACATGACCTAGTACGGGCCAGGGAGAAGTAAGCGAGGTCTGTTGAGGCAGAGTTTTGGGAAAGATCTTCCAGTTAAAAAGGGAGTTGGGTGGGTGGGGACTGTTTTCTTCCTGTTGTCCTTGCCCAGTGTAAGTTTCCTGGCGCTGCGGCAGCCTTTTTGCCACCATGAGGGCAGCTGGTGGGAACCCTAGGAAAGCAGGAAAGCACCTAGGGCCAGAACAGCCTGAGCCTCTGAACCAACCCACAACTGACTACTGGTCACTTTGTCGTGTCTCTGTGATTTGAGTCCATCATTCTGCTGCAGTTGAAGGTATCCTTTGACAAAGCCTTGTTCTTAACCATTATGGTGAAACGCATGAATCCCTCTTCGGGCTATTTGCTGCGTGATCCTCAGCAAATTAAATAGTTAATCTCACTCAGTTTCCTCATTTATAAAGGATAGGATGATAAAGCATAGAGATTGTGAGGATTACATGAGGCATTTACCTAGAAGATACTTAGAACAATGCTGGGCACAAACTAAGTACTCAACAAATGTTATATTTCTCCTATTAGTACTCCTAAGACTAATTATGCCACCACTGATTCACAGTCCCTTATCAAAAACCTTTCAGGCCAGATGTGTTTGTGAAATTCAGAATTTTTTGAATGTTTAAAAAAGGTGAGATATATTGTATGCCCCCATAGTCAAACAATGTTTCTATAGCAGAAATGTGTGAGTATTCACAAATATTCACCCTAAGTGGGATATATAAGGGTTGTAAATAGGACCAGGCACAGTGGTTGTAATCCCAGTACTTTGGAAGGCCAAAGAGGGAGGATTGTTTGAACCCAGGAGTTTGAGACCAGCCTAGGCAACACAGTGAGACCCCCAAAAATAACAAAATTAGCCGGGCACTATGGCACCCACCTATAGTCCCAGCTACTCAGAAAGCTGAGGTGGGAAGATTGCTTGGGCCTGGAAGGTTGAGGATGCAATGAGTTAGCTGTGATCACACCACAGCACTCCAGCCTGGGCAATAGAGTGAGACCCTGTCTCAAATAAAATAAATACAATAAATAAATAAAGGTTGTAAATAGTCTCATCAGTTCAAATGAGTCTACTCCAAGAGTGGGGAAAAACTAATTTGGAGGACTTTCTGCATTTCAGAATTGAAAATAAGGTATGTTGTAGGCCTCTAAAAATGCTTGTCTTACAGTTTAGATGACTTGCTTTGTTACCCATTTTTTATATCACTGGCCTTTATACTTGTAGCTGCTTTCCAGATGTGTATAAGAACAAAACTTCAACAAATTTAGTTTCAAAGATCTGATTGGCTTTATTAGCATTGCATGCACCAGGCAGTCTACAAGATAGAAAGGTGCTCCAGTGAGGACCGAGTGGGTGAGTTTGACAGGCAGGAAAAAGTGGAGGAAAGCAGGAAGAATGAACAAATAGCAGATCAGCCATTTCAAGATTACTTTCATTATAGAGGTGTAAGCGAAATCTTGGTGTAATGTAATGTGGCTTTCATCTCTCTCCTGATTTCTCAGAAGATCTTACAAGTAAGCAACCCAGATTTCAGTTTGGTGGCATGGATCCTTAGCATTTAGTGACTCCAGTTTTGGTCTGCTGTCTTTCTTAAATGGATGCACGAGGCAACCATTCGGTACTGGGGGGGGACTACTTAGCCTAGGAATAAGATACAGCAATAGGTATATTTAGAAGGATGCAGTTTAGCTTAGCACAGTATTTACCAAGCATCAGTCACTTGGGTAGTAACTGCAAGATGTATGCTAAACCTCTCCTATTATTTACATAGTATATTTATTTAAATTCTCAATATCTTAAGTTTCAAAAACTTTAAAAATAATATGTGACATCTATAAAGTGATGGTTTGAATGCTCACTATTTTAATATGTTAAATAGATTAATTATTAGAAGAAAATATGGGAGGTCAGGCACAGTGACTTATGCCTGTAATCCCAGCACTTTGGAAGGCCAAGACCAGGTGGATTGTCTGAGGCCAGGAGTTCAAGACCAGCTGGCCAACATGGCAAAACCCTGTCTCTGCTAAAAATACAAAAATTAGCCAGGCATGATGGCGCATGCCTGTAATCCCTGCTTTTTGGGAGGCTGAGGCATGAGAATCGCTTAAACCCTGGAGGCGTAGGTTGCAATGAGTCAAGATCACACCACTGCACTCCAGGCCTAGGCGACAAAACAAAACTCTATCTCAAAAAAAAAGAAAGAAAAATTGGCCAGGCACAGTGGCTCCAGCCTGCAATCCCAGCACTTTGGGAGGCCAAGGTGAGTGGATCACGAGGTCAGGAGATCGAGACCAGCCTGGCCACCATGGTGAAACCCTGTCTCTACTAAAATACAAAAAATTAGCCAGGCGTGGTGGCGGTGGCACGTGCCTGTAGTCCCAGCTACTCGGGAGGCTGAGGCAGGAGGATCTCTTGAACTTGGGAGGCAGAGGTTGCAGTAAGCCGAGACCGCACCACTGCACTCCAGCCTGGGTGATGGAGTAAGACTGTGTCTCAAAAAAAAAAAAAGAAAAGAAAATATGGGAAAACTTCATGATATTGGATTCTTGCATATGACACCAAAAGCACAGTCAATAAAAGAAAAAAATAGATAATTTGGACTATATCAAAATTTAAAATTTTGTACATCAAAGGACACTATTAATCCAGTGAAAAGGCTGCCCAGGAAATGGGGAAAATATTTTCAAATAGCATATCTGATAAGGAGTTAATATCCAGATTATATGAAGAATACCTGGCCGGGTGCGGTGGCTCATTCCTATAATCCCAGCACTTTGGGAAGCCAAGGCGGGTGGATCACGAGGTCAGGAGATCGAGACCATCCTGGCCAATATGGTGAAACCTCATCTCTACTAAAAATACAAAAATTAGTCAGGCGTGGTGGTGTGTGCCTGTAGTCCCAGCTACTCAGGAGGCTGAGGCAGAATTGCTTGAACCTGGGAGGCGGAGGTTGCAGTGAGCCAAGATTGCGCCACTGCACTCCAGCCTGGATGACAGAGCGAGACTCCATCTCAAAAAAAAAAAAAAAAAAAAAAAAAGAATGCCTACAACTCAACAACAACAACAAACCTGATTGAAAAATGGACAAATACCAGCATGGGCAAGAGAGCAAGACCCTGTCTCTCCAAAAAGCAAAAAATTAGCCTCTTGCTAGAGAGGCTGAGGTGGGAGGATCACTTGAGGTCAGGAGTTTGAGGCTGCAGTGAACCATGATCTCACCACTGTACTCTATCTGAGGTAACAAAGTGAGACCCTGTCTCAAAAAAGAATCAAAACAGAAAAATAGACAAATAACTTGAATAGACAGTTCTCAAAAGAAGATACACAAATAGCCAATAAGCACATGAAGATATCATCAGTTATTAGGGAAATGCTAATCAAACCTGTATTGAGATACCACTTCACACCCATTAGGATGGCTATTATCAAAAAGAAAAAAAAACAGTGACCAGGCACTGTGGCTTATGCCTGTAATCCCAGCACTTCGGGAGGCTGAGGTAGGCAGATCACTTGAGGCCAGGAGTTCAAGACCTGGCCAACATGGTGAAACCCTGTCTCTACTAAAAATACAAAAATTATGTGGTGGTGCAGGCCTGTAATCCCAGCACTTGGGAAGCTGAAGCAGGAGAATCGCTTGAACTCAGGAGGCAGAGGTTGCAGTGAGCCAAGATCATGCCACTGCACTCCAGCCTGGACGACAGAGCGAGACTCCGTCTCAAAAAAAAAACAAAAACCGGGCATGGTGGGTGGCTCGTGCCTGAAATCTCAGAGCTTCGTGAGGCTAAGCTGAGCGGATCACTTGAGTGTAGGAGTTTGAGACCAGCCTGGGCAACATGGCAAGACCTCATCTCTACAAAAATACAAAAATTAACCAGGTATGGTGGCTCCCACCTGTAGTCCCACCTACTCAGGAGGCTGAGAGATGGGCAGATTGCCTGGAAGATCGAGGTTGCAAGTGAGCTGAAATTGTGTCACTGCACTCCTCCAACCTGGGCAACAGATGAAGACCCCCTCTCAAAAAAAAAATAAATAAAATGACAAGTTTTGGCTAGGGTGTGGAGAAATTGAAACCCTTGTGCATGGCTGGTGGGAATGTAAAATGCTGTAGCCACTGTTGAAAACAGTATGGTGCTTTGTCAAAAAATTAAAAATAAAATTACGATATAATCCAGCAATTCCACTTCTGGGAATATACACAAAATAACTGAAGGCAGGGACTCAAAACAGACATTTGTACACCCGTGTTCATAGCAGCATTATTCCCGATAGCCAAAAGTTGGAAGCAACCCAAATGTCCATCAGTGGATAAATAAAATGTGGTCTGTATGTGTATATATATAATATTCTACTGTATATATATATGATAGAATAATACACAGCCTTATAAAGGAAGGGAATTTTGGCACATTTTACAACATGGATGAACCTTGAAGACATAATGCTTAGTGAAATAAGCTAATCATAAAGAGTCCAAACTATGATTCCACTTATATGAGCTGCCTAGAGTAGTGAAAGGTGTGGAGACAGTTGAATGGTGATTGTCAGGGCCTGGGAGGAGGAGGAGGAATGGGAAGGTACTGTTAAGTGGGTACAGAGCTTTCGCTTGGGAAGATGAAAACATTCTGGAGCTGAATGATGGTGATGTTTGCACAACATTGTGAATGTACTTAACACTACTAAAGCATATACCTAAATATGGTTAAGGTGGTAAACTTCATCTTACGTATATTTTACCACAATAAAAAATACATTATTAAAATAAAAGTTTCTCAGCCAGGTGCAGTGGCTCATGCCTGTAATCCCAGCACTTTGGGAAGCTGAGGAGGGCAGATCACTTGAGCCCAGGAGTTCAAGACCAGTATGGGCAACAAAGCAAAACCCCATCTCTAAAAATAAAATAAAAATTGTTTCTTATGGCCCAGCATGGTGACACACACCTGTAACCCCAGCAGTTTGAGAGGAATAGGTGGGGAGATCACTTGAGCTCTGGAGTTCTAGGCCAGCCTGGGCAACATAGGGAGAGCCTGGTTTCTACAAAAATATATATGTATATAAATTAGACTGGTGTGGTGGCGTGCACCTGTAGTCCCAGCTACTCAGGAGCCTGAGGTGGGAGGATCGCTTGAGCCCAGAAGGTCAAGGCCGCAGTGAGTCATGATCATGCCACTGCACTCCAGCTGGGGCAACACAACAAGACCCTGCCATAAATAAATAAATAAATAAATACCTGTTTATGCACCACTAACTGTCATCTTGCACACCACCTTCAAGGGAAGTATGTCTCAGGTGGAAGGTGATTTGAGTTCAATCCCACCCTGTCAGTTTCCAGCACCTGGACAAAGCTGCTTGAACCTCTAAGTCCCCTTCCCCTTTTTGGTGTATAAAATTGGTATCAGGGGAGCCAGCCCCCAATATTTCAATGTAGGTTCCTTGTATTTTCCCTAAGTGTAGGCTGGTCTGAGAAATAAAGAGAAAGAATACAAAGAGAAATTTTCAGCTGGGCCTCTGGGGGTGTCATCACATATTGATAGGACCGTGATGATGACCCCGAGCTGCAAAACCAGCAAGTTTTTATTAGGGATTTTAAAAGGGGAGGGGGTGTACAAACAGAGAGTAGGTCACAGAGATCACATGCTTCAAAGGGCAATAAAGATCACAAGGCAAGGCAAAATTAGAATTACCGATGAGGGTCGCTGTCCCACTGTACACGCATTGTCTTGATCTTAACAGGAAACAGGCAACATCTTAACAGGAAACAGGGCTCGAGAGCAGGCAACTGGTCTGACTACAATTTACCAGGCTGGAATTTCCCAATCCTAGTAAGCCTGAGGGCACTGCAGGAGACCAGGGCGTATTTCAGTCCTTATCTCAACTGCATAAGACAAACACTTCCAGAGCGGCCATCTATAGACCTCCCCCCAGGAATGCATTCCTTCCCCAGGGTTGTTCCTTGCTGTGAAAAGAATTAACGATATTTCTCCTACTCGCACATCTGTCTATAGGCTTTCTGCAAGAAGAAAAATAAGGCTCTATTCTGCCCGACCCCGCAGGCAGTTAGACCTTATGGTTATCTTCTCTTGTTCCCTGAAAATCGCTGTTATTCTGTTCTTTTTCAGGGTGCACTGATTTCATATTGTTCAAACACATATATTTTACAATCAGATTTCATATTGTTCAAACACACATATTCTACAATCAATTTGTACAATAGTGGTCCTGAGGTGATGTGCATTCTCAGCTTACGAAGATAACGGGATCAAGAGATTAAAGACAGGCATAAGAAATTATAAGAGTATTATTAGGGAAGTGATAAATATCCATGAAATCTTCACAATTTATGTTCAGAGATTGCAGTAAAGACAGGCGTAAGAAATTATAAAAGTATTAATTTTGGGAACTGATAAATGTCCATGAAATCTTGACAATTTATGTTCTTCTGCCTCGGCTCCAGCCAGTCCCTCTGTTTGGGGTCCCTGACTTCCCACAACAATTGGAATAATAAAACTTGGCATGGTGGCACGTACCTGTAGTCCCAGCTACTCGGGAGGCTGAGGCAGGAGGGTTGCTTGAGCCCAGGAGTTTGAGGCTATAGTATGCTATGGTGTAACCTGTGAATGGCCACTGCATTCTAGCCTGGAGAACATAGGGAGACCTTGTCTAAAAACTAGAGAAATAAAATTAAGAATTGGGATGCTAATAGTTTCTACCTCAGTGGAATACTTTTGGATTTTTTTGTTTGTTTGTTTTTCCCCAAGACGGAGTCTTACTCTGTCGCCCAGGCTGGAGTGCAGTGGTGTGATCTCGGCTCACTGCAACCTCTGCCTCCCGGGTTCAAGCGATTCTCCTGCGTCAGCCTCCTGAGTAGCTGGGATTACAGGCACTTGCCACCACGCCCAGCTAATTTTTGTATTCGTAGTAGAGATGGGGTTTCACCATGTCAGCCAGGCTGGTCTCAAACTCTTGACCCTTAATCTGCCCACCTCGGCCTCCCAATGTGCTGGGACTATGGGCATGAGCCACCACACCTGGCCACTTTGGAGTTTTAAGTGAGATGTTGTCTGTGACTTCGGAGTGGTGAGCCCTGTGTCTGGTAAGCTCTCAACTAATGGTAGCTGGTGTGACTATCTCTAGTCTTTCTCTAACTGAGCACATAGTCTTTCCCTTTCCTGGATCACATAGAGTTCAGGAGGTTTCCAGAGAGGTTTGATTTGGTAATGGCTCCTGTACTCAAATGATGAGTGTTTGTTTCTGAGCCTCAGTTCCCTCATGTATAAAATAGGAATAAAATAGACTGCTTCTGTCATCTGCCTTCCAGAGAAGTCAGAGCTTCCAAGAGTGGCTGCTGATTTGCCAATGAACACACTCATCTTGGCCATGCCAAGGGGGATCTGTGCGTGTGGTGGGGCTGGGCCAAGGAGCAGTTTGATTCAACTGTTGCAAAGCCATTACTTCTGTTCTTGCATTTACCCAATCTTCCCCCTTTCAAACTCCTATGACGTCTTTTAAAAAGCACCATGTCTGCTCATCTTACTACTGAGATGTACAAGATAACACGTAAAGCCTGTAGTAGGGAGCCTGGCATGGAGTAGGCATTTCAGAGACGCTCCTTCCATTCCCTGCTGCCCTCTTATTTAAACATTCCCAGCACTTCCTTGGGCACTAGAATAAGGTTAGTTTTTACCTTTGAAATTTTACCTTTGAAATCTAATTTCTTTAGATATTACAATAATTGGTTATCGTCTTTACCTGGAAATGCTTCCCCCTTTGATTAGTCTGTTTTGCACTGCTATAAAGGAATACTGAGGCTGGGTATTTACAAAGCAGTTTATTTGTCTCATGGTTCTACAGGCTGTACACGAAGCATGGTGTCAGCATCTGCTTCCAGTGGGGCCTCAGGAAGCTTTCAATCATGGCAGAAGGCCAAAGGGCAGTGGGGTCTCACATGGCAAGGAGGGAGGAGGAGGTGCCAGCCTCTTTAAACAATCAGCTCTTGCATGAACTCATAGAGCCAGAACTCACTCAGTACCTGGAGGACTGCACGGAGACATTAATGAGGGATCCATCCCTAAGACCCAAGCTCCTCCCACTAGGCCCACCTCCAGCACTGGTGGTCACAGCTCAACGTGAGATTTGGCGGGGACAAACATCCAAACCATATCACCCCTCAATCCCTCAACTACACCTCGTTTGCTTCTTGTTTTCTAGATTTTGACTGAAATGTCCCCTCCCTAGCAAAGCCGTGTGGACCACCCAGGCTAAAGCAGCCACCTGGTGCTGGCCTGTGTGGCTCAATTCCAGTTCTCCAGGGTGCTCATCACTCTGGCAGTTTCTCTTCTGGTTTGTGGGAGAAAAGTAAATCTTGGGGCCCCAAAATCACCAAAGGGAAAAGTCAAGCTGGGAACTGCTTAGGGCAAACCTGCCTCCCCTTCTATTCAAAGTCACCCCTCTGCTCACTGAAATAAGTGCATATCTGATTGCCTCCTTTGAAGAGGCTCATCACAAACTCAAAAGAATGCAACCATTTGCCTCTTACCCACCTATGACCTGGAAGCCCCCTCCTGCTTCGAGTTGTCCCGCCTTTCCAGACTGAACCGATGTACATCTTACACATGTTGATGTATCTCCCTAAAATATATAAAACCAAACTGTGCTCTGACCACCTTGGGCACATGTCATCAGGACCTCCTGAGGCTGTGTCACGGGCGTGCATCCTCAACCTTGGCAAAAATAAACTTTCTAAATTAACTGAGACTTGTCTCAGATATTCGGGGTTCACAAGCTGATGTTCTGTACTCTCTCCCCAACCCCCTAGAGTGCTTTGTTCCCTGCTGTCCAGAGCCAGGCACACTGCAGGCACTCAGGAAAGAAGTGTGCCAACAGAGACTTTGCTAGTTAGCCTGGCACCTTTGATTTCATTTAGTTATCACAGAAATACCACAGGACTATCCTCATGTTCAGACAAAAAAAACTGAGGCTGAGAGAAGTTACCCATGGTGTCCACAGCTGCAAGGCCACCAAGTGGTAGACCTGAATTCAACCAAGTCCATCTGGTTTCCCACCCTTCTGCACCTAGTAGCCTTTGCATTCCCATGTAAAGCCTCCTTATTAAGCTGCAAGACTTCCTGAAAACAAGGTGAGTTAGACAAAAACAAACGAAAACAGCAACCCACAGCTCTAGCTTGTCAGTTACCCCAAAGGCCTCTATTTCCCAGTGGCATTTTCTGGGCGCCCTGCTGGGGAGTGACGTGCAAGGCCCAGGGCGTGGCTTTCTGACATGAGCCTCTTGTTGCACACGCTTGTGTACTCTTTATTCGGCGTCTGAAGTGGCTTCTGCAGGGCCATGTGCTATTAAGGGCTTTGTCTGCCTCCCCACGCGGCTCCTTGCTGGTCCTGCTTACCAGCCAGTTGCCAGGGCCGTGCATTCCAGGCTTGGCTTCATGCCATGCCCTCTCCACCTTTCTCCTCCTGCCAGGTGCAGCCAGTGTTGCGTGGAGACGTCCCGTCATGGCTCAGGCTTGCTCCTCTGACCTCTCCTGGCACTTGGTCCTCCAAAGGAGCTCCCCCTTCTGCCGGCCATCCGCGTTTGCTCACCTGGACTTGCTGAGGGAGCTCAGGTGCCCTGTGTGTGCTTATCTGTGTGTCCTGATGCCCAGCACTGGCAGGGCCCAGAGTGGGTGCCTGCTCGAGGCCAGGGGATGGGTGAGTTCAGCAGTTAGCTGTGGGGTGTCTGCTCAGGCCCAGCCCGGGGGGGGGGCCTCTAGGAGGGGTCCCCCTGCCCTCCCGCCCTCTCTGCAGGAGAGGCTCCAGTGAAGCAGACACAGCTCGATGTTAAGTGAGACAAGTCGGTGAGAATGCACAAGTCACACAGGCGCTGCTTCGTGATTTTCTCATGACATCTGACACTTGTATGTTCAAATCGCATCACTAAAGAATAGCTGCATAGGACTGTCTACGGAGGGTCTCACGCTTTGCTGTCTCTTGTCTCTCCTGTCTAGCCTCGGTCTTTAGCCCTCTCCTCTCCCTGTGGACAGGGCAGTAGTTCCAGCCCAAGAGGATTAGAACCTGAAGGATGCCCTTCTCCCTACAAGGGAAGCCACACATTTGTTTTGGTGAGGGTCATGGTTTTGTTCCAATATCATTTTAGCTTAGGCTGCATTTTCTTTTGTAAGACTCAGTTTAAGACTTTTCTACCTGCTCATAAATATGAGATTAAAAAAAGAGAAAGACTTTTCTAAATGCAATCCTTATAATAATCCAGGAAAACCTCATTAAAACAAAAAAGAAAGTAACAATCCACCATTTTTCAACTTTCTTTCTTTCTTTTTTTTTTTTTGACGGAGTTTTGCTCTTGTTGCCCAGGCTGGAGTGCAGTGGTACAATCTCAGCTCACCACAACCTCCGCCTCCTGGGTTCAAGCAGTTCTCCTGCCTCAGCCTCCCGAGTAGCTAGGATTACAGGCATGCGCCACCATGCCCGGCTAATTTTGTATTTTTAGTAGAGACGGGGTTTCTCCATGTTGGTCAGGCTGGTCTCGAACTTGTCCCCACCTTAGGTGGTCCACCCGCCTTGACCTCCCAAAGTGCTGGGATTACAGGCGTGAGCCACCACACCTGGCCTCAACTTTCAAAATAATGTCTCTACATGCAGACTTTTGTAATCTAAGTCAGTGCCCTGAATTATTTTCTGACATTGTAAATGTGCTTTTTAAGGATGATAAAGAAAGATAATTGTTTAATATCAAAAGACTTTAGGCCAGGCACAGTGGCTCACGCCTGTAATCCCAGCACTTTGGGAGGCTGAAGTGGGTGGATCACTTGAGGTCAGGAATTCGAGACCAGCCTGACCAACATGGTGAAACCCCGTCTCTACTAAAAATAAAAAAAAAAATAGCCAGGTGTCATGGCAGGCACCTGTAATCCCAGCTGCTCAGGAGACTGAGGCATGAGCATCACTTGAACCTGGGAGGCAGAGGTTGCAGTGAGCCAAGATCTCACCACTACACTCCAGCCTGGGTGACAGAGTAAGACCCTGTCTCAAAAAACAAACAAACAAACAAACAAACAAACAAAAACTATGACCAGTGCAAATTAGAGATCTATACGACACTGTATAATGTATATGCCCAAGTCTATCTCACAATGGTACTATAAACACTTGCTATGTACAGAAGGTAAGAATTTTATAGTCTGTCATTTTGCATTTTCTTCATAGGTGCTGTTGATAAATAAAAATATTAATAAACCACAAATGTACCTTCCAAAGTCAATAGTTTTATGTCTGAATGGAAAGTACTGTCTCCCATCTTAACCTACCCCTGCTTCTAAGAGCTTGACAATGTTTGTTAAATGCCACACACCAGTGTCCTTTCTAAGTCATGCTTTGTTTCAACATTAGATTGAAATTTTACCATGATGTTTTATATTTCATCCTCATTTTTTTATTTTCAGGTTTATGAAGTCACATCAGTTATGTCTGATAATCCATTTTGGACATGTATTTTCATATAAATTATAGGACATTTTTGCCTCTCAGTTCTCACAACATAGTAAGGAAAAAAAAAAACCCAGCATGTGGAAATATGACTGATGCCATGTTAGTGTGTGGTTGGAAATAATAAAGATTATAAATGACTCCATA
This sequence comes from Hylobates moloch, assembly GCF_009828535.3. NCBI lineage: Eukaryota > Metazoa > Chordata > Mammalia > Primates > Hylobatidae > Hylobates > Hylobates moloch. The sequence goes on along the minus strand of NW_026652278.1, from coordinate 3,391,049 downwards.
GGTGTAGAAAATAAGGGGAGAAGACTTATTGGGGAGAAGTAAAAAAGCTTGTTTTCTTTATGCATAGCAGAAAGAAGGCACCATGACTGATATATTACTATTCACCTTCTTTTTATTTCTAAGGGGGTTTTTATTAACCCCTTTTTATCAATCAAAATAAATTGATTGCCAGTGAATGCAATATTTTCTGACTATTTGAAATTATACAATGAAAGCAAAGACATGTAAACTCACATGCTACATTTGCTGACAAACAAGAGACAACCTTCCCCCCAAAAATAGATTGCTAAATAGTTAAAGATTGTTATAGCTATCTCTTTAAAAAAGAATATTTTAGGCCAGGCATGGTGCTTCTCACCTGTAATCCCAGCACTTTGAGAGGCCAAGGCAGAGGATCTTTTGAGCCCAGGAGTTGGAGACCAGCCTTGGAAATACAGGAGACCCTCATCTCTATAAAAAATAAAAATAAAAGTATCCTGGTGTGGTGGCACACGACTGTGGTCCCAGCTATTCAGGAGGCTGAGGCAGAGGATCCCTTGAGCCTGGGTGGTCTAGGATGCAGTGAGCTGTGTTCACGCCATTGCACTCCAGCCTGGGTGAAAAAGCAAGACCCTTTTTCAAAGAAAAGAATATTTTATTTAAGGACAGGATTAGGCCTTGGGATTCCTTTGGAATTCAACTTCATCCAGCTGTGTTAGTGGTCATGTAGTCATTAAATATCAGAATACTGTTATTTAATAAATATATCCCATCATAAAAGGACATACTGCTTTAGGGCAAATACAGTTATGACCAATCTCAGTCCTGGGCAAGGACTTACCTGATTCAAGAGGGGAGAAAAGAGGGTGGTCAGGAATACATTTGTGATTCACTCCCTGAAGAGGCAGTCTGGTGACATGGTTTGGGTGCGTCTCCACCCAAATCTCTTCTTGAATTGTAGGTCCCATAATTCCCATGTGTTGTGGGAGGTAATCGAGTCATGGGGTTGAGTTTTTCTTGTGCTGTTCTCCCCATGGTGAGAAGTCTCATGAGATCTGACGGTTTTATAAAGGGGAGTTCCCTGCATAAGCTCCTTGCCTGCCTCCATGTGAGACATGACTTTGCTCCTCCTTTGACTTCCGCCATAATTGTGAGGCCTCCCCAGCCATATGGAACTGTGAGTCCATTAAACCTCTTTCCTTTGTAAATTACCCATCTTGGGTATGTCTTTTTTATTTATTTTTTTTTTGAGACAGAGTTTCGCTCTTATTGCCCAGGCTGGAGTACGGTGGCACGATCTCAGCTCACTGCAACCTCTGCCTCCCAGGTTCAAGCAATTCTCCTGCCTCAGACTCCCGAGTAGCTGGGATTACAGGCATGCGCCACCACGCCTGGTTAATTTTGTATTTTTAGTAGAGATGGGGTTTCTCCATGTTGGTCAGGCTGGTCTCAAACTCCCAACCTCAGGTGATCCGCTCACCTCTGCCTCCCAAAGTGCTGGGATTATAGGCGTGAGTCACCGTGCTGGGACAGTATGTCTTTATTAGCAGCATGAAAACTGACTAATACATCTGGTCACTCAGCACAGTGACATAGAATGTGCACAAACTGAAAAATAAGGGTTTCAACCAAACTGGTGATAGCATTTCTCTTGGTGTTCTCCAGGAAGAAGGCCAGAGAGTTTGGGACGATAGAAATAAAACAAAGTGGTTTTGAAAATGGGGCCAAACAGTGCTCCCCCACGGGGGCGCTGAGGAGGAGGGAGCGGGGCAATGAGCCCTCTGTCCATTTGGCCTCTGGGCTCTCAGCCTCCTACCATCAGCCCTCAGGGCAGCTGCTCCTCCCTGGCCACCTGGCTGCTGATGGGCTTGGTGGCCGGCAGAGCTGCCCTGTTGTGTCTGTGCAGAGTCAGCCAGATGTGGTTCAGTGCAGCTCTTTCCCTCGGTTTCAGGGAGTAAAAGGTTCCTCATTAGGGCCCCACACATCCATCTCTCATCCTAGGAGGGTGACTTTCTTCCTGCATCTCCTGTTTCCACTTCTCAGTGATTTCAACCAGCGGCTAACTGGAAAAAGAACATTTATGTTATGGTGGGAAAGTCTGAAGGTAATGTTGGCATGGAGTGTTTCAATAAGATGTTTCTGATTAAAGCATATTTCATATGATGGGCAAGTAATAGATACGACCTCAGACGCAGGCTAATCATGGAATCAACAGCAAACTTCCACTTGACTCTTATGAAATTAGCTCCCTCACCAGGACGTTATCGCTGTATTTCTTTCTTTCTACATACCGTCAGGGATTGGGCTTTCTTTCTACGTACCATCAGGCAGTTGGGGCCTATGCATCCTTTAAAAATTAGTGGTTTGTTTTTTCTTTTCTTTTTTGGTTTGTTCTAGAAGAAGAAATTTAAAGCCAGCCATTGTTTTACAGAAAAATGACCCTGCCATTGAAACCCAAAATGGGCCATCCAGTCTGGAGGCCGTGGGAACCATGAATCCTTTCAGAGTTTGAAGCAAATGCAAAATTGTTCACGTCATCCTGGGTTATTTTATTGTCTCACCAGCTTCCTGAAATGGAATTCGAACTTCATTTACAGTAGCTCTCTGGCACACTGGCAGGGGGGCTCCCAGAGCTGAGTGAGCAAGGGGTGCCATGAGAAGCAGGCATTCTGCCCCGACCAGCCCACCTCACTCTCGGCAGAGGGAGGCATTTGTGGTGGGCCAACGTTCATGCAGCCCCAGCCTGGACAACTCCAGAAGAAACTCAAGAACACAAATTTAGACGACTAACCAAAATAGTCTGTTCCATTTTCCTGCACTGGGGGGAAATGCCTCTTGTATTTTAGAGGAGAAAGAGAATGGGAGGGAAGCCACTGCAGGCGTGGCAGACATTGGAGGACTCAGGGAAAGTATAAAACTGCTGTGGCCACTGATTTAACTAAGTTTCAACCAAGTAGCTTCCCAGGTTGGGTGACATCTGCTACACGCTAGAACTAGCTGTGGAGTCTGTGCTTTGGCCCCAGCTTGGAGCCCAGAACTATTAGCGTGTATCACCGAGTTGTGTTTGTAAGGGTTGTGTGTATTTTTAGTGCTTCCCAGACCTTTCAACCCTGATTGCCTTCCACAGGTAGGAGCGGCCGACTGTACCTGGTGCCTGGGGCCACTCAAGAGGTCCCCCCTGGGAGGTGATGCCTCTATGCAAAAGCAGCCTGTGTAAGAATATCAAGGTCAGCAGAAGAGAGGGCACACATCCTCCAAGGAGGTGGCGTGGGTTGGGACCCAGTGTCCTGGAAGGGACTTCCTTCAGGCGAGAGCTCTTGGAGTCAGACAGCACGAAAGAACCTGAGTATAGAACTTCTCAGGTCTCTAAGGAATTACATCTGATTCTATAAGAATCAGAAATTTGTTGGCCAGGTGCAGTGGCTCACATCTGTAATCCCAGCACTTGGCGAGACTGAGGCAGGAAGATCACTTGAGCTCAGGAGTTGGAGACCAGCCTGGGCAACATAGTGAGACCTCATCTCTATTAAAAAAAAAAAAAAAAAAAAGTTTGTGACACCAAGGAAAGCTCATCTGGGTCCTTAATTTCTTAGATATGAAACATGAACTACAAATAACAGCAGAAAATTAACTCCAACTGGACTTGGAGGATAAATACACATATGCACACACATGCACACAATACTATTTACATATAAAACATTGTGATTCAAATGGAGAGAAGATGCAGCTGCATGTAAACATCTGTGGGGATTAGGCATACACACTCAGTGACCAACAAATTGCATTCAGTGTGTCTGGGGTGATCGCCTCAGAACTGGGCCTTCGGTGAGTAATGATGCTTTGTGAGCGTGTATGCCAGTCATAACATGTGGGGGGCTCTTCCTCTCTCCCTCCCTGTGTTAACATGCTTTCATATGGCTAGTACAGTCTTGATAAATCTTGCAGGATCTCAAATAGCCTAGTGAAACGGGAAGAGAAGAAAGTGTTAAACGTTTGCAGGTCAGGGGAAAAGCACGTATTTTGGGTGGGTCGGCGGAGCCTCCACAAATACGGCATGGGTTTGCGTGAATTCTCAGCTGTGGTTTCTCAGGTTGAATAAAGCCACTCAACAAAGGCTGCTGTTTCTCCAGCCTGAAGAGGCACTTATGCCACCTACAGCCTGGAATCTGGCACTGCAATTCGCGCCCAACTCCCTGGCTCATCCTAGGTGGGAGAGAGATTAGAATCCATGCAGGGAATGGAAAATGGGCAGGCAATTCCAAGGTGAGTTTTTCTTCCCCCCGATAAATTGTAAACAAACAATTAAAAACATGTTTGAAAATTGTTTTAACTCATTTTTAGAGATTGCAATAGCTGGGTTGGGACTTATGAACTACATTTCTTATAAATACATTTCTTCTAGAGAACTCCTTGTGGGACATAATCACTTTTCCCCTCTGTATAGCAGCCCCACAACTCAACCCAAAGCTAGATTGGGCTACTGGGTACACACTTACCCAGATAGTCTTAGCTTCTTCGGGGAAACCAGATTACTGTGAAGCCATCAGATAAGACATACTTCTGAAAAGAAATGGAATGTATTTTTATTGGCAGAGCCAAGATGAAGTATGTCTTGAAATCTGTTTTACAAATAAACTTACACATAAATTGTCCATCCACTGCTTGGAAATCTTTTTTGTGTGTTTGAGGAGCTGTCAGAGGTCTCTAATAAACAGTGAGTCTTATTTAGTTTACTGGATATGTAATTCTTCTTTTCTTTGAAAATAATTATTTTTCAAGCAAGTGCAGCAAAAATACAACCAATAAAAATCTAGCTATGACAGCATAAACAACCTTTATAGCACGCATATACATAGACTTCTTCCAATAAAAGCAGTTCTTGGCAAGAAAGGGAACAGAAAATTGGCTGATGGGTTCCCAGATAAGTTCTGGACTCCTGAGGGCTGAGAGAAGAGTCCTCACAGCCCATCCCCAACTCCCCATCCCAGACCGGTCCTTGGTTAGCGTGAGGGAGGGGGTCTCCATTGCCAGAGTGGCTTGGGCTTAGGAGAAGGGAGGGCTGCTGTCAACTTGGAGTCAGGGGAGACCCTTCCCAAGGCCCGTTCTTGGGGCCAGGAAGTCTGCGGGACAGAGGCTGAACCCCGCTGCAGGCTCCGGAGGAGCGGGTGGGAGAGCAGCCACTGTTCAGGCTCCCCATTCTTGGTCCAGGCCAATTGTCCCCACGGGAGGGCGGTGCCAGGGTGGGTGACAGGGCTGGGGGTGGGGTAGGGGTCGACTTAGGATAATTTGGTCCAGGGGTTCTGCTCTGGGCTGGGTCGACCCGGTTCGCGGGGAGGCTGTTTGCCCCGGGCCTTCCCATCCCCGCGCCCACGCCGCGGTCCCCGCGCCCAGGCGAGCAGCGTGGAGGGTCGGCGCGGGGCTGCTCCCGGGGAGCCTGGGGTTGCAAGTTCTCAGCAGACGTGCGGGTGCTCATTTATGCTTTTTATAGTAGCTGGAGAAGATGTTATCGCAGCTTGAGAACAGAAATTAAAATATGTATCCTTCAGGTGCAAATCTACTGTACTTACAGTTTTACTGTTTCTCTGCAGGGGGGCTCCATTAATCTTGTAAGAGTGAAATTCCTAAGGAAATTAATTCCCTCCAGTTGGGGTTATTCTCAACTGGTCTTTGGGGGCGGAGTAATTGGAATTTAAGAGTCGCTCTTAAAAGAAAGGAAACGTTGGCCATTTTACTCGAATAACAACACTTTTTAATGCCAGGCTTTACTCTTTAAAACACCTTCTCCTTCTTTCTCTCCCTGCACCTTTTTGTGTCTCTGGGCTTCCCTTGATAGGGTTTACAAAGACCCCCATCAGGTGGGACGTCCCCTCCCAGTTTTCCTGAGGCTGACCCCGCATTCCTCTCCACGTGGGTTATTTGTGGCCCCCCACCCCCCTTCTCCCACCGCGCCGGCTGAGGACCACGGGACTACAGGAGGGAATGAGGCATCATGAAAAGTTCATGGCTAAATCATTTCCTTGCCTGTTTAGGAGCAGTAAATGTTTGTTGTCATTACCCAGCAAAATAATTACACCTCAATTTCTCTCTCTCTCTCCCTCTCTCTCTCTGTCTCTCTCACACACACACACCCTTTAAAATACAGGCAATTCACGGGCAAGAGATGAAGTTTTTTGCTGCCAGGAAAGTCCAGGAAAGCATCTTCCACTGCAGCTTCAGCCCCCAGGCCCAGAGCCCCAGGCCCTTATTCTTCAGGCTATGGGAACCCCACCACCACCACCAAGAAGGAATAGAACATGGCTAAATGGCTAAATGCAGGCGTGGTGGCACACCCCTGTAGTCCCAGCTGCTCGGGAGGCTGAGGCAGAAGAATTGCTGGAAGCCGGGAGGCGGAGGTTGCAGTGAGCCAGGATCGTGCCGCCGCACTCCAGCCTGGGGGACAGAGCGAGACTCCGTCTCTAAATAAATAAATAAATAAATAAATAAATAAATAAATAAATAAATAAAAGAACATGGCTAAATGATGCTTATATACTTATATACAGGGTCAGCAGAATATTAGTGGCCAGGAGGAACCTGTGGGCACATGGCCACAATCAGCCACAGTCCTTGCTTTTCAGCTTTAATGGGGCTTAAGGGAAAGTCCACGTCCAGCGCATTCTGTGCCAGCCCAGGCCAATTTCATAGGGTCACGGCCAGTTTTTCCCTGTGGGCCCTAACATGGTCATAGGGAGAGACGATGGACTTTCCAGGGCACTGGTCGGGGCAGTGAATCCTGGTGCTGCCCCTCCCCTGCTGTGGGTTGGGCAGTTTCCTTAGCTATACAGTGGGGCATGGGCAGTGTGGGTCCCACATCATCAGCTTAAGGGGGTGCTGAATGATCAATACGGATGTTTACCTTTGGGGGCTTTGAATAGCTGAAAAGTGCCATTTACCAGTGGGCACCTGTGTATCCCATAGCTCCCCAAAACCTGGCTCCGCTCAGGGCAGAGCCTAGTAGTGTGTTGGCCATGTCAGAACATCAGAGCTCCTAGAGCTAGGAGGAGGTCCTCTGCTGCCCCTAGGCCTCTTGATATCAACAGTGACAACATGGGCTCAGGAAACAGAACCCTAGAATGAGGCTTCAGCTATAGCCTCAGAAGCAAAAGTTTTTCTCTGACCTTCTCCTGCCCTCCTGTCCCTGCCCCTCATTCTCCTCTGAGGCTAGCCAGAGAAACTAGAATCCCTCTTCCCTTAGGCACGTCATAGAAACCAGAACCCCTTTTCTCCAAATAATTACTCTAACTCCCTACCCCCCAACACCCGAAAATCCAAAATTCTCCGTGCTACCTAATACACCATATCCTATAGCAAAGTCAGCTAAATAAGCTGTGTAAAAACACAGAACCCAACACCCCATCTTTTCTCTGTAAAAACTGGCCACAGGCCAGACATGGTGGCTCACGCTTGTAATCCCAACACTTTGGGAGGCCAAGGCAGGTGAATCACTTGAGGTCAGGAGCTCAAGACCAGTCTGGCCAACGTGGTAAAACCCCATCTCTACAGAAAATACAAAAAATTAGCCTGGTGTGGTGGCACATAACTGTAATCACAGCTACTCGGGAAGCTGAGGCAGGAGAATTACTTGAACCTGGGAGGTGGAGGTTGCAGTGAGCCAAGATCATGCCACTGCACCCCAGCCTGGGTGGCAGAGCGAGACCCCATCTCAAAAACAAACAAACAAACAAAAAACTGGCCAAAAAGAAATGTTCTGACCTATCTTGCTTGAGTGTAGGTCATAAGACCCCCATTCCAGAGAGGGTCTTGCTCCTTTACCCAGAAGTAAGGAGGCTGCACAGAGGCCAGGAAGAATCTGAACACCATACCGGCCTTGCTGCGTTCTCCCAGTCAGGTCTTTTTAAAAGATAAAATATAAAGTCACATTTATTAGAGTTGTCCACAGTCAACAATGGTGACCTTCTTGCTGGTCTTGCCATTTCTGGACCCTCATGCCTTCTTTCACCTTGCCAAAGACCACATGCTCGCCATGCAACCACTGAGTCTTGGCAGTGCGGATGCAAAACTGGGAACCGTGTGTGTTGGGTCCAGCATTTGCCTTGGACAACATGCTGGGACCTGTATGCTTCAGGCTACAGTTTTCATCATCAAATTTCTCCCTGTAGATGGACTTGCCACTAGTGCCATTACGGCGTGTGAAGCCACCACCGTAACACATAAGCCCCGGAATAATTCTGTGAAAGCAGGAACCCTTATGACAAAATCCTTTCCCTCCAGTGCTCAGAGCATGCAAGTGTTCTGCTGTCTTTGGAATCTTGTCTGCAAACAGCTTGAAGGGCTGTTTGATGACCCCAGGGCTTGCCATTGATGGCCATGTTGAAGAACATGGTGGGACTGACCATGGCTGGTAGCAGGGGGTTCTGGGGGGCATTAGCATCTGCAAAGCCCCCAGTGAGTTCTGCTAGCATAAGAGCATACCCATTTTGTGCAATCGTATTTCTACACAAATGTCCATACTTTGTTGAACCTAAGCATAAAAATGGACAGTTTTCCCTGTATCTTTGAGTCTTCACGTGTGACGTGAAACTGTGATCAAATAAATTTGTATATCTTTTCTCCTATTAATTTGCCTTTTGTCAGTGATTTTCAGCAAACCATCAGAGGGCTAAGGGGAAGCTTTCCTGTGGCCCCAACAATAATAAACTACAAAAAGGGCAGAAATGGAAGTGTTATCCAGGAGTTTTCATAGCATTTTTTTTTAAAGAGTCTGCTCTGCAACTGGTTTGTGCTACTTTCAGCAAATTCCATTTAAAAGAAAAATCAGCGGGCCGGGCGCGGTGGCTCACGTCTGTAATTCCAGCACTTTGGGAGGCCGAGGCGGGCGGATCACGAGGTCAGGAGATCGAGACCATCCTGGCTAAAACGGTGAAACCCTGTCTCTACTAAAAATACAAAAAATTAGCCGGGCGTGATGGCAGGCACCTCTATTCCTAGCTACCCGGGAGGCTGAGGCAGGAGAATGGCATGAACCCGGGAGGCAGAGATTGCAGTGAGCCGAGATCGCACTACTGCACTCCAGTCTGGGTGACAGAGCAAGACTCCATCTCAAAAAAAAAAAAAATAAATAAATAAAAATAAAAAATAAAGAAAAATCAGCATTTATAAAACAGCCACATTTGAGGGGTGATTACTGCTTTTTTTTTTTTTGAAAAGGATTCACTATAGCACATTTCCCCTGTGCAATACAATTTCATTATTTTTTAAATTTCAAAAGCATTCCATGCTATTGGAAAACATGCAAATGACACAAAGAAGTGTGTAAGTCAAAGTGAAGGGCCTCACTTTAGCTCTCCTATGTTTCTGCTCTCTGGAGGCAAGCTCTGATAATAATTTGGGGAGTATCCTTCTGGAGACCCTTTTCTATGCGCCATTCACTGATATAGTTATATGCTTTATTTACATTCAATTCTACTTAAAAATGATAATCACAGGCCGGGCGCGGTGGCTCATGCCTGCAATCCCAGCACTTTGGGAAGCCGAGGCGGGCGGATGACCTGAGGTCAGGAGTTCGAGACCAGCCTAACCAACATGGAGAAACCCCATCTCTACTAAAAACACAAAATTAGCCGGGCTTGGTGGCACACACCTGTAATCCCAGCTACTTGGGAGGCTGAGGCAGGAGAATTGCTTGAACCCGGGAGGCGGAGGTTGTGGTGAGCCGACATCACGCCATTGCACTCCAGCCTGGGCAACAAGAGCAAAACTCCATCTCAAAAAAAGAAAAGAAAAGAAAAAAAAAATGATAACCAGAATGTGTATCTTGTTTTATGACATGGTATCTTTTTCTTTTTTTTTGACATGGTGCCTTTTTTCCCTCCTATTGCATTCTTTTCATAGTAAACTTTAAAGTCTTATTTACATTGTTTTTAACTAAGCTTTTAAGTTTAAAAGAACTATAGATTCACATGCAGTTGTAAGAAATAATACAGATCCTGGGTACACTTTCTTCCAATGCCAACATCTTGCAAAACTGTAATACTACAACCAGGATGCTGATATTTATAAACAATCCACTGATCTTTTTCAGATTTTCCCAGTTTTACTTGTACTCGTGTGCGCGTGCATGCGTGTGTGTGTGTGTGTGTGTGTAGTTTGTTTTTGTTTTTGTTTTTGAGACAGGGTCTTGCTCTGTCGCCCAGGTTAGTGGGCAGTAGCAGTGGCAGGATCATGGCTCACTGCAGCCTCCAACTCCCAGGCTCAAGTGATCTTCTCATCTCAGCCTCTCACCTAGCTGGGACCACAAATGTGAGCCACCATGCCTGACCCATTTTTTTTTTTTTTTGTAGAGACTGGGTCTTCCTATGTTGCCCCGCTGGTCTCCAACTCCTCGGCTCAAGTGATCCTCCTGCCTGGGGTTTCCAAAGTGTTGGGATTACAGGTGTGAGTCAGAGCGTCCAGCCAAGTTCTATACAATTTTATCACGTTTGGTTTGTGTTCCCACCACCACAGGCAAGATACAAAACGGTTACTCATCATTCTCCCGTTGCATTTTAAATAACGCAATTTATTGTGTTTAATACCATGTATTTCTCCAGGTGACGAATACATGTGACAAGCTCCAAAAGGCCACTTTTAATCACCACAGTAGTGCTGCCCAAGAAAACTCAAGGGCCACGAATGAAAGTTACCTATGAAATTAGACATTTCCCAGGAGCCAAAGGTAAAAGAGGCCAATTTAAATAATATATTTCAGAAAACCCAATATATCCAAATATTCTCATTTCAACACGTAATCAATATAAAAAGTATGAATGATATGCTACTTTTCTTGTACGAAGTCTTTGCAATCCAGTGACCCCGGTCCTCTGGCAGCTGTTAGCATGGGCTGAGCACCTCCTATGTGTGACTCTGATCCAGGCACTGTGACACAGACCAGCTCCTGCCCTTTAAGAACACAGGCCAATGGAGGACAAACACAGTTCTAGAACATGAGACAGGCCATGGTAGAAGCAAGCACAGGGGGCCTGGGAACACCTGGCTAGTAGGGAAGGCTCTGTGGGGGCTTGGCCTCAAAGCCCAGGGACAGCAGGGGGGACCAGCCAGAGGGAGCCCCAAGTGTCTGGGTGGGAGCGATGGTGTTCCCTGAGATGGGAACCAAGAAGAGAGGCACTTTGGAGGGAAGGCCCAGTGTGGTTTGGGGATATCCAATAAAAGATGGCCCCTCCTCAAAGTTAATGGATGCTAGGCTCTAACTGCAGGGGAGAGTTCTGGGCTCGCTGTTGAGGTTTCCCTGGAGGTTGATGTCAGTGGGGGCATGGAGATTACTCAGGCCAGAAAGTGTGTAGGAAGCATGGGGAGTGGGGTACAGAGTACACCACATGGAGAGCCAACATCAGGGGGATTCCCAAGGGAGAAAGACAAGCCAGGGACCACCCAAGGAGTCCAGGCGGGAGGACTGCAGGGATCTTGGAGCCAGGCCCCCAACCCAGTGGACCTACCCAGCCCCTTCTGTTCTGAGGTTACAATAGGTGATGGCTCTGTGGGGCTGCAATGAACGGTGGCACGCGTGGAGGGCCAGGGGAGGAGGGACATGCTGTGGGCTCTAGGTTCAGGTCCCAGGACTGAATTGGAAGCACTCTGTCTGTGTTGAAGTTCAAGATCTACCACTTCTGTTCCCAGACCTCCCAGTTCTTCTTCACCTTTATGCAATTTCATTTTTGATAATTTCAGCTTCCTAAATGTACACATCCGACTTCACTTTCACTCGCATGTCTCACCCCCACCCCTCCACCGGCCCCTTCTCACTATTACAGACCCAGGAGACACAGGAAGTGCAAGGAAGGTCTGGAGCCCCAAAAGCCAGGAGCCTCAGGAGTCAGGTGTCCTGACAGCCAGGAACCCTGACACCCAGGAACCCCAACAGCCAGAAGCCTCTACCACCAGGAGGCCTGACAGCAAGGAACCCCGACACCCAGGAGCCCCTACTATAGCCAGGAAGCCAGGAACCCTAACACCAGGAGCCCTGACACCCAGTCACCCCAACAGCCAGGAACCCAACAGCCAGAAACCTCTACCACCAGGAGGCCTGACAGAAAGGAACCCCGACACCCAGGAGTCCCGACAACCAGGAGCCATTACGGCCAGGAGCCCCGACAGCCAGGAACCCCCACAGCCAGGGGCCTCGACGGCCAGAATCCACTACAGCCAGAAGCCCTTATAACCGGGAACCTCCATAGCCAGGAGCCTCTACAGCAGGAGCCCCTACAGCCAGGAGCCCCGACAGCCAGGAGCCATAACAGCCAGGGAGCCCCGAGATCCAGGAGCCCCGACAGCCAGGAGCCATAACAGCCATGAACCCCAGGAGCCAGGAGGCCCGCAGCTGAGTGCCCAGACTTGGCAGGGTCAGAGCCCCCCAGCGGGATCCAGAGCCCGCTGCCGAGGCCCCTTCTGGGATTTCTCAGGCTCTGCTGCCTCAGCGCAGGCAGGGGCGGGGCTTTCCCTCGCGCAGCCGCTCAGCTCTCCGCGGCCCCGCCCACATCCGGCCGCCGGCACTGGATTGCTCCTGTCTGGCGGCGGCAGCATGGCGGCGGGGGCGGCTGAGGCAGCTGTAGCGGCCCTGGAGGAGGTCGGCTCAGCCGGGCAGTTTGAGGAGCTGCTGCGCCTCAAAGCCAAGTAAGCGGGGCGGCGAGCGGCAGGAGTGAGGAGCCGGAGCGGGAGCGGCCGCGAGACCGGGCCGGTGTGGGGCGGCGGGTGGCCCAGCCTGGCTCCTTGGCGCCCGGCTCCCTTCTGCCTCGGGGGACCGGGCCCGGCGCCACCCGTAGACTCCCCCGAGCCTCCGCGTGAGTGGCCCGAGCCGCGGGTTCCCCGCCCCGGAACAGCGAGCAGGGCGCGAGGCTCGCCTCGCAGCCCCGGCCCCAGCCCTGGGTCCGACCTCGACGGAGGTCCAAGCCCGGGGGACGCGACCTTCCCGGCCTCTGGCCTGGGCGGCCCCGCAGCGGGAAGGCGGCGGTGGTGACTCAGCCGTGCCGCAGTGGCGTGGCGGGGCGGGGGACGGGGCGGCGCCGAGACCCCGGCCCTTCGCGCCACGGAGCGGGGACCCACGGCTGCGGGCTCCACCTTTGCTGTGCCCGCCGGGAGGGAGCGGCAGGCTCGGCGTCGGTCCATTGCTCTTCAGCCTCCCTTCAGGAACGCCCCTGTCGCAGGAAGAGCCGCTAGGGAAGGCCCCGCTGCATTAGCTAGGCCTGGCTGCCTTTTGAAGTTAGCCTTAAAGTTTGTTGGTCAGCAGGTAGCCTCAGTCTTCAGACTTAACCTGTTGCCGGAGATAGAGATTTCCTGTTCCATGAACTGGTGTAGTGAGAGTCTGTTCAGATTTGGCGCCGGTGTCGTCTTCAATCCCTGGGAAGACTACAAAAGGAGATCCATAGGAATGCATAGAAAACGTTTTCAGGGTGGACCAGAAGCTCTGAACTGCAAGCATGCTTACGAGTAAATGCTTACTAGCGTGCGTGCCTGCAGGGAAAGGTCTGCACGTGGACTCGCCGTGATAAAACCACCTCACATTGTAGACTACTCCAAGGACTTGAGTTGTTCTCTTAGTTGTATTATTAGCGTTTGTTATGGGAACTCTTATGTCGGATTGCCCGGGATCCAGTCCCACCGCAGCCACTCACTAGCCATGTAACCCATTAGTACCTCAGGGTGGTTGCGAGGGTTAAATGAGATGACGTATGTAAAATACAATTAATACAATGCGTAGTATGCAGGAAGCACTCAGTAGATGTTGGCCCTTAGTATTTCAGTAGGAAGTAGAATGCTTCATGGAATTCACAGGCAAAAAGCTTTTTGTTTTGATTTGTTTTTGAGACGGGGTCTGACTCTGTCACCCAGGCTGCAGTGTAGTGGAGCGATCACGGCTCCCTGCAGCCTCCGCCTCCCAGGCTCAAGTGATCCACCCACCTCATCCTCCCGAGTAGCTGGGACTACAGGTGCTCACCACCACGCCCGGCTAATTTTTATATTTTTTTATAGAGACGAGGTCTCGCCATGTTGCCCAGCCTCGTCTCGACCTTCTGGACTCAAGCGATCTGCCCTCCTCAGCCTCCCAAAGGGTTGGGATTACAGGTGTGAGCTACCACGTCTGGCCAAAAATGCTTATTGATCTAAATTTTGTTTTGTTTTCGAGACAGGCTGTTGCTCTGTTGCCCAGGCTGAGTGCAATGGCGTGATCTCGGCTCACTGCAGCCTCTACCTCCTGGGTTCAAGCGATCCTCACGCCTCAGCCTCCTGAGTATCTGGGACTACACGTGCGGTCCACCACGCTGGGCTAATTTGTGTATTTTTCATAGAGGCAGGGTTTCCTCATGTTGCCCAGGCTGGTCTCTGGAACTCCTGAGCTCAAGTGATTCGCCTGCCTCGGCCTTGTAAAGTATCGGGATTACAGGCTTGAGCCCTCGTGACCTGCCCTGTTGATCTAAATTGAGTGAAATTTTGTTGACTGAATTTGAATTAGAGAGAAGTAGTACTCTGATTTTGCAATGGAGAGTGCAGGTGAGATGGGGTGTTGCCTTTGGAAATGGGGAGGGGTGAGAGTTACTGACTAATGGTTAGAAATGCTTTATGGGGATGATGAAGTTCAAGTGTTATTTAAACAGCTCTTTAGGCATTTCAGGTTTACCTGGGAAATTGTTAAGGAAAAAAGCAGGGGTTGGGGAGGGACATGTGACATTTACTCACTGATGGAAGCTGGGCTCTGACTCATCCAGTACAGATCAGCACAATCACGGGAGTCACCACAAGTGGCCTCTTGAAATGAGCAGGTCTTGTGTGGACCTGCCCTAAGTAAACGTTTTGAATTTACCATCACCTGGAAAGACTGTTTTGTCTATGTGTTTTATATGTTTGTTTTAAATGCATCATGTTTTAAAAAGTCCTTAAACTATCAAAATGAATAAAAGTGGTTTTTTTTTTTTTTTTTGGAGACAGAGTCTCTCTCTGTTGCCCAGGCTGGAGTGGAGTGCAGTGGCACAATCTTGGCTCACTGCACCCTCCACCTCACGGGTTCAAATGATTCTCCTGCCTCAGCCTTCCGAGTAGCTGGGATTACAGGTGCCCACCACCATGCCTGGCTAATTTTTGCATTTTTAGTAGAGATGGGTTTCACCATGTTGGCCAGGCTGGTCTCGAACTCCTGACCTCAGATGATGGGCCTGCTTCCCAGCGTGCTGGGATTACAGGCATGAGCCACTGCGCCCGGCCAAAATGGATAAAAGTTTAAATGTAAATACCGTTTGGATGTATCCTTGCCACTGGCCTGTACTTGAAATGACCCAGGAAACAATGTACAGTTTCCTTAGTGACTAGTTTAAACGGACACATGATAAATGATGTGTGGCATCTGGGGAAGGAGCAAATTTCTGCAGCTTTTTTGGTGACGGTGAAGACATTTAAAAATATTATGGTGGCTCACACCAGCAAACCCAGCACTTTGGGAGGATGGCTTGAGGCCAGGAGTTTGAGACTAGCTTGGAGAACATAGTGAGAACCCGTCTCTACAAAAAATAAAAAAAGTAGCCAGGCATGGTGATGCATACCTGTAGTCCCCAGCTACTCAGGAGGCTGAGATGGGAGGATTGTTTGAGCCCAGGAGTTCCAAGCTGCGGTGAACTATGATCCTGCCAGGGTGACAGAGTGAGACCCTGTCTCAAAAAACAAACAAAAGGTGCCCGAATTTTAGTACTTGTGTTGATGTAATAATTTTAAATCTACTTTCCAAATCATCGCTTCTCCAATTTTAAAATTTGACATGAATTGAAATTTTTTTCTTTAAGTAGTTGCATCAGATATTTACATAAGTTGCTGAAATCTCAGCTGGTTTGTACAATGGGGTTATTAATATTCATTTGCAGAGTAATTAAGCAGGTTTAGTATATGATATGTTTAATAAGCAGTAGCTGGTATTATCTGCAGATGGATGTAGTAGCAGAATACTGTAATAATTGAAAAACAACTATTTGCTGATGAAGAGCTGAAGTTTATTACATCGTCTGAAGTTCCATTAGTCAGGATTTGAATGTGGTTTTTGTCTGATGGTTTTTCTCCAACCATGCTGCAGGCGTATGGGGCTATCCATTAAGATGGAAAGAATACTGTAACATATAATCCAAAAGGGGATAATGTTTATATTTCTTTCAGATATAGTATGTCCTTATAATACTGGACATTATGTGCTTAATTGAGAAATGGAAGTTAAGCATTGAATAGGAGAATATTGTGGATAATTTCAACTAACAATGTCATGTTTTAATGTTTTCAAATGTTTTATATTTTCGTTTCATCTTCTCAACATCCCAGAGTGTTGGTTATTGCTATTTTACAGATGTGGAAGTTAAATTACTCTTCAAAGCCATGTTAGTAATAATGAAACTGAAATGAATTCAGTTTCTATGGCATACTTTCTTCTTTTCTTTTTTACTTATTTGGGCTTCTACTGTTATAAAATTTGGTAACCTACTTTAATTTTTGAAAAATGTAGTTATATTAGTATTTTCCTGTGGCATTGAAAGTTCTTTGAAAATTTGATTTGTAATGGCTTTATAATATTTTCTTATGACCATTTAAAAACTATTATTGAGCATCAGAAATTTTTCTGATTTGCTACGTAAAATAGTGGGAAAATATCCATATACAGAAAATCTTTGTCTCTTAATTATTTCCTTAGGATTGATACTTATGTATAAGAAATTTCTGAAAGGTCCCAATTTAATTTTTACCAGCAGGACATGAAAGTACTTCTCGTCATCCTTTTTATCATTGAATATTATGATTTAAACAGTCCTTTTGTTGGCTGGGCATGGTGGCTCATGCCTGTAATCCTAGCACTTTAAGAGGCGAATGCAGGCAGATTGATTGCTTGAGCCCAGGAGTTTGAGACCAGCCTGAGCATTGGCCGAAGCCCAACTTAAGAACAAAATATGCCTGTAGTCTGGGAGGCTGAGGTGGGAGGATCACCTGAGCCCAGGAAGTCGAGGCTGCACTTGCCTCGCACTCCAGACTGGGCATTAGAGTAAGACCCTGTCTCAAAAAAAGAAAAAAAAATTTTTTTTATTTGGTCAATTTGGTGGAAAATGGTATCCCAGCTTTAAAAAGAAATTGAAGTATTACATACAGTAACAGAGTGCACAGATCTTAATTGTCAGATGTGATGAATTTTCACAATTGTATACACACCGATAACCACCATTCACAGGAAGAATATAGAACCCAGGAAGTTTTCTGTCCCCTTTAGCCGAACGACTGATTTCTTACTGTCACTGTAGATGAGTTTTCCCTGCTCTTGGACTTTGTGTGAGTGGAATCATACAGTTCTTTGTCTGTGGCATCTTTTAATCACATATTTTCGAGCTTCATCTGTGTCATTGCTTGTGTCTGTAGTTGGTTCCTTTTTACTGCTAAGTTACATTCCGTTGTATGAATGTCTGTCACTTTCTCCTATTGGCGGACATTTGGCTAATTTCCAGTTTTGAGTTATTATGTATCGGGCTGCTGTGAGCATTCTTGCATGAGGCCTCTGTGAGCCTCTCTTTTGTTCTTGCCATCCTTAGGCAATGGACAAAAAAGCCTCCCTAGATCCACTTCATTGCTGGAGGCTATGGTGGGCAGAGGCTCCTGAGGGAGGGTTTTGAGGGGTCAGGCCTATGTTCTAGTTTTAGGGACAGAATTCAGTTCCAGGGCCCCCAGACAACTGCAAGGAAGACTGATAAATGTAATCTAGCTGAATGCACAGGAGGAAGATGAAACAGTGCTTGGTTGAAACAGCACAGTCTGCCGTGGACCTGAGGCCCCACCTACTCAACCATTGAAGCTGCTGAGTTGTGCTGGATGCAAATTAACACCCAGTGACTTGGGGCTCCTACAATGTGTCCTTCCCTGCCTTAGGTGGGTCTTTATTTGGAGCTTCCTGCTTTCCTTTTGTGTGCCTGTGGACACTCTCCCTTCATCAGTCCTACCAGTGGTCTCTGCCCTCTGTTTTCCTATGCTTTGATAAATGACCTTGCTTCCCACCTGAGAGAAAACAGGATTTCAGGTAGCATCTCCCCGAGCCCTCCTTCCACTCCCACCTCTCCCAACACTTACCATTTATTTGTAGCCTTACCCATTCTTAATTCCTTGGCTCCTGACTCAGAGGAGACTGCCTTCTTCTTCTTCAAGGTAAGCTCTTCTCTGCTCTGGATTTTCCCTCTCCTGCCTCTTCTGAGTCCTTGCATCTTCAGCTGTCTTGTGTCTACCGCCCTTCCCTCTCCATTTGCACTATCCCCTGGTAAAGTAAACATATGAGGATTTTCTTGTATTAAAAAAGCCCATCCCTTGATTTTGTCTTTTCCTCTGCCTGTACAGATGTCTTAGAGTAGATCTCTGCTTCCTCATCTTCACTTCAGTCCTCAGTGGACTGCAGTCTGACCTGTACTTCTGCTATTCCATTGAAGGTATTCTCTCTGTTAGTTGCCCTTTCCCGCTGCGTTGGATGATTGTCACTCCCTCTTGACACTCTTCTCTTGACTTCTGTGCGACCCTTTAATCTTCCAGTACCGCCTAGGACCCCTTCTCTGCTTTACTACATGAGTTCCTTCTCCTCCATCTGTCTTAACTTAATGTTGATAAGCCCCCTGAGGTGCCGACCTTGGGTCTCCTCTGTGTCCCTCTGTATCCCTTTGCGGTGTGGTGCTGGCACTGTTCCTTTCTTGATTCCCAAATCTGTATATCAAGTGCAGACTTCTTCCCTGAGCTCCAGACATCATACTAACAGCCCATTAAACTTCCTTTCCTCAGGTTGGCAGCTTCTGCACTGTGATTTGAGGCATAGTGCCACCACTAGCCATCAGTCTCTAAGCCAGAACTTGGAGCCAGCTGTAGACAGCCTTATATGTCACCAAATCCTGCCCCTTCTACCTTCGAAATCCTCATGCTGCCCTTTGCTTCTGCTTTCCTGACACTTTATTGTAGGCTTATTCTCTTCTCGCTGGTATTATTTGATCAGTTTTTACGTTTGTTATTCCTTTCTTTACCCATAGGTTAGTTGTCCTTTGTTCTTTTTGCCGTGGAACATATTTCTGTTCGTGATTTTTCAGATTTTTTTGGGAGGTGGTATTATATTTGAACAGAATTCCATAAAACTGAAGGATTTTTCAGTTGGATATGACCATAGATATCTTTGCCAAGATAATTTTGTATGAAAATTAACTAAAATAGATACTGAGTTATTAATATATTCTGTGTGTTCATACTATAAATGTTCAGAATTTTTTTTTTTTTAATGGATCTTGCTCTGTTGCCCATGCTGGAGTGTAGTGGTATGATCATGGCTCACTACAGCCTTGACCCCCTGGGCTCAAGTAATCCTTCCACCTTAGTCTGCCAAAATGCTGAGTACAGGCATGAGCCACCTTGCCTGGCCTAGAAAAATCTTTTTTTTTTATTTTTATTTTGAGACAGTCTTGCTCTGCCGCCCAGGCTGCAGTGCAGTGATGTGATCTCAGCTCACTGTAACCTCTGCCTCCCGGGTTCAAACAATTCTTCTGCCTTAGCCTCCCGAGTAACTGGGATTACAGGCATGCACCAACACACCCGGCTAATTTTTTGTATTTTTAGTAGAGATGGGGTTTCACCACGTTAGCCAGGCTGGTCTCGAACTGCCGACCTCAAGTGATCTGCCTGCCTCGGCCTCCCAAAGTGCTGGGATTACAGGTGTGAGCCACTGCGCTGGGCCTAGAAAAATCTTTTGTAGCATAATATTAAAAAGTATAAAAGAATGTCTTTGTGAAAAGCAGTGCTTTTCCTCGTTTTCCACTGGCATGCCTTCATTTTCAGCACTTACTGCTGTTTCTATGGTCACGGTTATGTCTTTTCATCACTATACCACATTTAAAAAGTAAATAATGATATTATTAGTAATGTGTCTACAACCATTTTTCACAAACATTGTCCCATTAATACAGAAATTCAGTTTCCACTTTGCCCAGGGGTCTGAAAATATGGTTGATTTGCCTGGCTTTTTTTTTTTTTTTTTCCGTTTAAAGTTCTGGGATACATATGCAGAACATGCAGGTTTCTTACATAGGTATGCATATGCCATGGTGGTTTGCTGCACCTATCAACTCATCATCTAGGTTTTAAGCCCTGCATGCATTAGGTATTTGTCCTAATGCTTTCCCTCCCCTTGCCCCCCACCCCCTGATAGGCCCTGGTATGTGATGTTCCCCTCCCTGTGTCCATGTGGTTTCATTGTACCTCCCACCTATGAATGAGAACATGCAGTGTTTGTTTTTCTGTTCCTGTGTTAGTTTACTGAGAATGGTGGCTTCCAGCTTCATCCGTGTCCCTGCAAAGGACATGAACTCATTCCTTTTTATGACTGCATAGTATTCCATGGTATATATGTGCCATGTTTTCTTTATCCAGTCTGTCATTGATGGGCATTTGGGTTGGTTCCAAGTCTTTGATATTGTGAATAGTGCTGCAATAACATAATGTGTGCATGTGTCTTCATAGTAGAATGATTTATAATCTTTTGGGTATATACCCAGTAATGGGATTGCTGGGTCAAATGGTATTTCTGGTTCTAGATCCTTGAGGAATTGCCACACTGTCTTCCACAATGGTTGAACTAATTTACACTCGCACCAACAGTGATTTACATGACTTTTAATTGAGGTGGATGAATATTCAGATCTACTTCAAATGGGCTTCACTCGAAATATCATTGACTTGAAAATTTGTCTGAGTCTAAAGACGTTACAGAGTGCTTTTATATTCCAGTGTTGTATACAATAGAATTCTAGCAATATGAAAAACTTCAGATGGTTCTTTTAAAAGTTTCTTTTTTTTTCTTTTTGGTAATTTATATCAATATTTGTTTATTTCCAAAATTGGTATAATTTTAAATAAATGCATTTAATTGATTTACAGGTCTCTCCTTGTGGTCCATTTCTGGGCACCATGGGCTCCACAGTGTGCACAGATGAACGAAGTTATGGCAGAGTTAGCTAAAGAACTCCCTCAAGTTTCATTTGTGAAGGTATTTATATTTCAATGTCATGTCTTTTGTGAATTTAATTCTGATTTATGGGTTAGATTAGGGCTGGGCACGGTAGCTCATGCCTGTAATCCCAGCACTTTGGGAGGCTGAGGCGGGCAGATCACCTGAGTTCAGGAGTTTGAGACCAGCCTGGCCAACATAGTGAAACCCTGTCTCTACTAAAATACAAAAATTAGCTGGGCATGGGGGCGGGTGCCTATAATCCCAGCTATGTGGGAGGCTGAGGCAGGAGAATCTTTTGAATCCGGAAGGCAGAGGTTGCAGTGAGCTGAGATTGTGCCACTGCACTCCAGCCTGGGTGACAGAGCGAGATGCCATCTCAAAATAAATAAATAAAATAAAAAATTAGATTTTATTAACTAATATAAAGATGGAGTGGTGTGAAATTCCAAATATCTATAATTGGTGTGGGATCTGTTATTTTTGCACATTATTCTTAAAAATCTTAAAATAATTTTGCGTTTTTTGTTTTTTTTTTGAGACGGAGTCTTGTTCTGTCGCCCAGGCTGGAGTGCAGTGGCACTATCTCGGCTCACTGCAACCTCTGCCTCCCCAGTTTAAGCGATTTTCCTGCCTCAGCCTCCTGAGTAGCTGGGACTACAGGCACATGCCACCATGCCCAGCTATTTTTTTGTGTTTTTAGTAGAGACGGGGTTTCACCATCTTAGCCAGGATGGTCTTGGTCTCCTGACCTCGTGATCTGCCTGCCTTGGCCTCCCAAAGTCCTGTGATGAGGCGTGAGCCGCCACGCCCGGCCAAATGTACACTTTTTCTTGATCATCTTCGGGTGTGGGGCATGACTACCAAATGTCAGGGTGGCTGTGGGCTGGAGTTTTGGAGAGCACAGGCAGACAAGTTAGTTCGCTGTGGGTAACTGTGGTTTTAAGGCGTTTAAAGTAGTAACACAAATTATGTCATTGAAAAGCTAGGTGTGCTGTGGAAAATAATTCAGGAAAGGGTATGTAAATGCTGCTAGGGACCAGGGAACAGGAAGTTGCTATCTTGGTTTAGATGAAGGCAGACCTACGGGAGAAGGTGAAAGTCTTTCTAACCTGTTCAGAATGCAGAGGAAGATGGAAGCCAGTCAGTCTCTTCCTTGCCTCTTTTGTTTTTCACTCTGGTTTTGTGTGCTCCTACATTCCTGCTGTCTCTCTTGAGTGGATGAGTGCTAGGAAAGCTGTAGTTTTGACTGTGGATTAACTCAATTGGTTTAGCACATTAAAGATATTATTCAGGACTTAGTACTGGTTTAGGCAGCAGGGCCAAAATATGTGTTGAGAGTCTTAGAAATGAATTATCAGGAGGGGAAGTGCACCTTGTATTCCAAAGTCTGAATCCTTAAGATTTAAAAAACAAATGAAAAACCAAAGTCTTATTTTTTAAAACAAGAACCTGTGAGTTCAGAGTACATGTTACCCAATATACTCATATATGGGGTTAAAAATAACATCAACTGTATTGGTCTGTATGCCTCTTTTTATGTAAACTGAAAACACAGAATTCTGACAGGATAATTCATTCGTATAGTAGGTGATAAAATTTTCAGGAGGCTTCTGTATAAATAAGTTTGCTTTGAATAGGTATTATACCCAGATGGCTCAAAATTCCAAACAGTATAGAAAGGTGTCCATTGAGAAGGCTCACCCTGTTCCTCCGTTGTCACCCTTGTGTCCCACCACATAAGTAACTGCTTGTATTAATTTTGTATGAATCCTTCTAGTGTTTCTTTATGCAAATAGGGCAGATGTGAATATAGTGATGAGGTTTTTAAAATTTAAGGACTTATTTAAAATTCCAGTGAAATGTATAATGTAACTTTAGAGTGTAACCCTAAAATGTCCAATATAAATAATAGAAGGGGGCATTAAAACTGCATGTTTGGTCAGTGATAAAAGATAATGATTACAAGTGAAATGAATGATTAAACATTTCAATCATAAGATTAATCAAGATGATGGTAATTGTTCCAAGTCTGCTTTTATGTATATCATGTTACTGGTTTAGGTAACACATTGTTCTTAGCTGCTATCTGAATGATTTATTTAAAGTGACTATAGAATTACTTCTCACATTGGTACCAGACTTGGCAGTGAGATTTTAAGTTGTTCAAGTGCTTAAGTATCTCTGTGAGCCAAAGGTTGGAGGAGCCCTCAGCGATTTTGGGTTGTGGGGGATACCTGAGCCTGACTGCACCTGCCACTCATGAGGATGATGACAGCGTAAGATTGGTCATTCTTCCAGGAGTCATCCATCACTTTCCAGAAATTCACTCTATAACATAGTTTTTCTTTGATTAGCCATCATTAAGGGCAAAGGTACTTTGCATGACATTTGTAAGGCAGCTAATTAAAAGGCACTTGCCGGACAATAGTAAGCAAAAGAGAAGTAGAATGAGAGATCATCGGTCGTTCCCAATAAGAGAGGCATGCAGACTGGGCGCCGTGGCTCACACCTGTAATCCCAACACCTCTTGAGGCTGAGGTGGGAGGATTGCTTGAGGCCAGGAATTCAAAACCAGCCTGATACACATAGCAAAACCATCTCTACAAAAGAAAAACTAAAAAAGTTAGCTGTGCATGTTGGTGTGCACCTGTAGTCTCAGTTACTTGGGAGGATAAGGCAGAGGATTCCTTGAGCCCAGGAGGTCTCAAGGCAGTCACACCACTGGGTGACGTAGAGTGGTACCATGTCTCAAAAAAAAAAAAAAGGAGGAATGTAGTTAATTTTAAAACAGCTTTCTTTTTGTTAATGAGAGTTTTTGGAAAGTTCTAGAGTATGAACTAATGTTCTTCTGCTTCATCTTGTGTCTATTTGATTTCTTAGTCTTTTTTTTGGAGACAAGGTCTCACTTTTATTGCCCAGGCTGTAGTGCAGTGATCTTGGCTCACTGCAGCCTCTACCTCCCAGGCTCAAGCAATTTCCCCACCTCAGCCTCCTGAATAGCTGGGACTATAGGTGTGCACCCCCTGCCCAGATAATTTTTGTGTTTTTTGTAGCGATATGGTTTCGCCATGTTGCTCAGGCTGGTCTTGAACTCTTGGGCTCAAGCAGTCTGCCTACCTTGGCCTCCCAAAGTGCTCGGATTATGGATGTGAGCCACTTTGCCCTTCAGTCTTTTTTTTTTTAAATGATAAAATAGTTTGGCATTTTTGGCTTGTGAAGTAAAGGGATCAGTTCATTTTTGTGACTGGGATTTATAAAATCATTTAAATAAGTGATCATAAACTAGATATTTTTAAACAGATTGTAAATTTTTGTGACTATCAACAATTTCTTATTTTGTAGGAGCTGGTAAAATAGAGTTAGAAGAGTTAGTCACCCATTTTTGATCAGAGTAGTTAGTTTGTGCTCATTGGAATTGAATGCTGAAAGACAAGGTTTTCATATTTATCGCATCTGAATCCCTCATTCTCTGTATTGATGATATGGTCGTAAAGTGTATTTGGGGTGGGGCACAGTGGCTCACACCTGTAATCCCAGCACTTTGGGAGGTGTGAGTGGGAGGATTGTTCAAGGATAGGAGTTCGAGACCAGCCTGGGCAACATAGCGAGACTTCATCTCTACAGAATAAAAATTTAAAAAACTAGCTGTGTACACCTGTTGCCCCAGCAACTTGGGAGGCTGGGGTGGGAGGATTGCTTAAGTCTACGAGTTAGAGGCTGCAGTGAGCTATGATTGTGTCACTACATTCCAGCTTGGGTGACAGAGTGAGACCTTGTCTCTTAAAAAAAATTAAAAAGTGCATCTGTACTCCTTTTGGGTGCTGTGTTTATAATGGGTGGTGTTCCATTTACCTGAGTCACTGCTGTGTCTAGTGGGCTCTTCTGGGCTCCATCCTGAGGCTGTCATGCCTCCAAGGGCACAGAGGAGATTATGTGGTATTTCTGTCACTAAAAGGAGTTCAAGACCAGCTTGAGTAACATGGTGAAACCCTGTCTCTACTAAAAATACAAAATTTAGCCAGGCATGATGGCGCACGCGTGTAATCCCAGCTACTCGGGAGGCCGAGGCAGGAGAATCACTTCAACCCAGGAGGTGGAGGTTGCAGTGACTGCACTCCAGCCTGCGTGACAGAGCAAGACTCCGTCTCAAAAAAAACAAAAAAAACAAAAAAAAACAAAAAAAGTCTTAGAGAAACCTTGTGTTTATTCAGAATAAAATGAAATAGTTAAAATGTTTTAATGTTTTAGTGCCTTTTATTTTCAAATTTCATAGTCAGTATCTTCTCTCATACTGATCCTTGTTTGTGTCTTTACCTAAAATAGTACACCTTTGTCATTAATTAATTGTTTGATAGAATCTTCCAAAATATGGTATCTGGCAGAGGTGGGTGGGAGAGAGGAAGAATAGCACAAGGCTTTGTTGGGTGCCTGCTGCTGGTTGTATTTGAGATCCAAATCAACTATTTTGTATGAAACCGTAGCTATTTTTTCCCGTAGCTTTTTTTTTGTCTCTGAACTTAGACTGTGCCATTGGTTGCTTGGGTCAGGAAATGCCCTATATTTTTGTCTATATTGTCATTTAATTCCTCTTTTCATTGCCTCCTTGACTAGATGGTGAGATACTTGAGGTGGGGACCTTTATCTTATCAGGTTTTCATTAGTAAAAAAAAAAAAAAAAAAATAGGGCCGGGTGTGGTGGCTCACGCCTGTAATCCCAGCACTTTGGGAGGCCGAGGCGGGTGGATCACGAGGTCAGGAGATTGAGACCGTCCTGGCTAACACGGTGAAACCCCGTCTCTACTAAAAATACAAAAAAAATCAGCCAGGTGTGGTGGCACACGCCTCTATTCCCAGCTACTTGGGAGGCTGAGGCAGGAGAATTGCTTGAACCCAGGAGGCGGAGGTTGCAGTGAGCTGAGACCACACCACTGCATTCCAGCCTGGATAACTCTTAGAGCAAGACTCCGTCTCAAAAAAAAAAAAAAAGAAAAATGACTTTTCTTTGTTCGAATGTCTCTTGCTTTCCATGCAAGCCTCCCCGATCCCACTTCCAGCTTAGTACTCCCATCCTGCTAGGCCATAGTATACTCATTTTACCATATCATGTGCTTCAGTGCAAACGTTCTCAAAGTCAGACTTACCAGCTAGCTGGTTGGTGAGATTTTATAGTATTGTATTTCATTTGACATTAATTTTGTTTATATAGTAGCTGCTGTACTTGCATTTTATTTTCATTGTAATTTATGCGATCAAGGATATGGAGGAGTTATGTATTTAAATGTATTTTTGCTTCTTAAAAAACAAGAATCTTTATAGTTTAATTTATTCTTTTTTTTTTTTTTTGAGACGGAGTCTCGCTCTGTCGCCCAGGCTGGAGTGCAGTGGCACAATCTCGGCTCACTGCAAGCTCCGCCTCCCGGGTTCACGCCATTCTCCTGCCTCAGCCTCTCCGAGTAGCTGGGACTACAGGCGCCCGCCACCACACCCGGCTAATTTTTTTTTTTTTTGTATTTTTAGTAGAGATGGGGTTTCACCGTGGTCTCGATCTCCTGACCTCATGATCCGCCCACCTCGGCCTCCCAAAGTGCTGGGATTACAAGCGTGAGCCACTGCGCCCGGCCTAGTTTAATTTATTCTTATTTTGAAAGTGCGACTATCTTAAAGATACAGATTGCACTGTTGAATTTCTAAAGATCTGTACAATCATTATAAATGTAAAGATAGTTTATGTTTAATTTCTGAGTGTATACTTTACGTAAACAGATAGTGTTGGGCAATCTTCTGAAGGGTACCAGTTAGCTGTATAACCAGGTGCACGCTAAGTAGTGGAATTAAAATTTTTCAGTGTGAGAGAATGTTGGCCAATTTATTTGACATCTTAAGAGAGCATATGTTGGATTTCATTCTACAGGAAGGAACTCTAAAAATGCTTCTCAGATAATTCTGGTAGAATTTTTTTTTTTTTTTTTTTTTTTTGAGATGGAGTCTCACTATGTCGCCCAGGCTGGAGTGTGATGGTGTGAACTCAGCTCACTGCAACCTCTGCCTCCCGGGTTCAAGGAATTCTCCTGCCTCAGCCTCCTGAGTAGCTGGGATTACAGGTGTGTGCCACCACTCCCGGCTAATTTTTGTATTTTTAATAGAGACAGGGTTTCACCATGTTGGCCAGGCTGGTTTCGAACTCCTGACCTCGTGATCTGCCCACCTAGGCCTCCCAAAGTGCTGGGATTACAGGCATGAGCCATCGTGCCCGGCTCTGGTAGAATTGTTAAATCTTGAAAAGACTGTAGGTTTTTATCTGTGCTATCTTGGTAATTAAAAAAACCCAAAATTAACATGGTTTTATTAGCTGTTTCTGGGCTAAGTTTGGTGAAAGTCTTTAAAGAAGTTATCAAAACTTTTTTTTTTTTTTTTTTTGAGACGGAGTCTTGCTCTGTGGCCCAGGCTGGAGTGCAGTGGCGCAATCTCGGCTCACTGCAAGCTCCGCCTCCTGGATTCAAGCAATTCTCCTGTCTCAGCCTCTCCGAGTAGCTGAGACTACAGGCGCCCGCCACCACGCCTGGCTAATTTTTTTTTGTATTTTTAGTAGAGACGGGGTTTCACCATGGTCTCGATCTCCTGACCTCGTGATCCGCCCACCTCGGCCTCCCAAAGTGCTGGGATTACAAGCGTGAGCCACCGCGCCCGGCAAAACTTTTTTTAAAAAAATTATTATTATACTTTAAGTTCTAGGATACATGTGCACAATGTGCAGGTTCGTTACATAGGTATACATGTGCCATGTTGGTTTGCTGTACCCATCAACTCATCATTTACATTGGTATTTCTCCTAACGCTATCCCTCCCTCAGTCCCCTACCCTTCAGCAGGCCCCAGTGTGTGATATTCCCCTCCCTGTGCCCATGTGTTCTCATTGTTCAGCTCCCACTTGTGAGTGAGAACATGTGGTGTTTGGTTTTCTGTCCTTGTGATTGTTTGCTGAAAATGATGGTTTCCAGCTTCATCCATGTCCCTGTAAAGGACATGAACTCATCCTTTTTTATGGCTGCATAGTATTCCATGGTATATATGTGCCACATTTTCTTTATCCAGTCTATTATTGTTGGTTTAAAGTCTGTTTTATCAGAGACCAGGATTGCAACCCCTGCTTTTTTTGCTTTCCATTTGCTTGGTAGATCTTCCTCCCTCACTTTTATTTTGAGCCTGTGTTTGTCTTTGCACATGAGATGGGTTTCCTGAATACAGCACACCGATGGGTCTTGACTCTGTCCAATTTGCCAGGCTGTGTCTTTTAGTCTTTTAACTGGGGCATTTAGCCCACTTACATTTAAGGTTAATTTTGTTATGTGTGAATTTTTTTTTTTTTTTTTTTGAGACGGAGTCTCACTCTATTGCCCAGGCTGGAGTGCAGTGATGTGATCGGCTCACTGCAACCTCCGCCTTCCAGGTTCAAACGATTCTCCTGCCTCAGCCTCCGGAGTAGCTGGGGTTACAGGCACCTGCCACCATGCCCAGCTAATTTTTGTATTTTTAGTAGAGACAGGGTTTCACCATGTTGGCCAGGCTGGTCTCAAACTCCTGACCTCAAATGATCCACCTGCCTCGGCCTCCCGAAGTGCTGGAATTACAGGCATGAGCCACCACGCCCAGCCTGTTATGTGTGAATTTGATTCTGTCATTACGATGCTAGCTGGTAATTTTGCCCGTTCGTTAATGCAGTTTCTTCATAGTGTCGATGGTCTTTTACCATTTGGCCTGTTTTTGCAGTGGCTGGTACTGGTTGTTCCTTTCCATGTTTAGTGCTTCTTTCAGGAGCTCTTGTAAGGTAGGCCTGGTGGTGACAAAATCTCTCAGCATTTTCTTGTCTTTAATTGATTTTATTTCTCCTTCACTTATGAAGCTTAGTTTGGCTGGATATTAAATTCTGGGTTGAAAATTCCTTAAGAATGTTGAATATTGGCCCCCACTCTCTTCTGGCTTGTAGTGTTTCTGCCGAGAGATCTGCTGTTAGTCTGATGGCCTTCCCTTTGTGGGTAACCTAACCTTTCTCTCTGGCTGCCCTTAACATTTTTTCCTTAATTTCAACCTTGGTGAATCTGACAGTTATATGTCTTGAGGTTGCTCTTCTCGAAGAGTATATTTGTGGCGTTCTGTGTATTTCCTGAATTTGAATGTTGGCTTGCCTTGCTAGGTTGTGTAAGTTCTCCTGGATAATATCCTGAAGAGTGTTTTCTAACTTGGTTCCATTCTCCCTGTCACTTTCAGGTACACCAATCAAATGTAGATTTGGTCTTTTCACATAGTCCCATATTTCTTGGAGGCTTTGTTCGTTTCTTTTCACTCTTTTTTGCGCTAATCTTGTCTTCTCACTTTATTTCATTAATTTGATCTTCAGTCACTGATATCCTTTCTTCCGCTTGATTGAATCGGCTATTGAAGCTTGTGTATGCTTCACGCAGTTCTCATACTGTGGTTTTCAGCTCTGTCAGGTCATTTAAGCTCTTCTCTACACTGATTAGTTAGCCACTTGTCTAACCTTTTTTCAAGGTTTTTAGCTTCCTTGCAATGGGTTAGAACATGCTCCTTTAGCTAGGAGAAGTTTGTTATTACCGACCTTCTGAATCCTACTTCTGTCAACTTGTTGAACTCATTCTCTATCCAGTTTTGTTCCTTTGCTGGCAAGGAGTTCTGTTCCTTTGGAGGAGAAGAGACGTTCTGGTTTTTGGAATTTTTGGCCTTTCTGCTCTGGTTTCTCCCCATCTTTGTGGTTTTATCTACCTTTGGTCTTTGATGTTGGTGACCTTTGGATGGGGTTTCTGTGTGGATATCCTTTTTGTTGATGTTGATGCTATTCCTTTCTGTTTGTTAGTTTTCCTTCTAACGGGCCCCCCTCAGCTGCAGGTCTGTTGGAGTTTGCTGGAGGTCTACTCCAGACCCTGTTTGTCTGGGTATCACCAGCGGAGGCTGCAGAACAGCAAATATTGCTGCCTGATCCTTCCTCTGGAAGCTTCGTTCCAGAGGGGCACCTGTCTGTATGAGGTGTCTGTCGGCCCCCACTGGGAGGTGTCTTCCAGTGAGGCTATACGGGGGTCAGGGACCCAGTTGAGGAGGCAGTTTGTCTGTTATCGGATCTTGAACGCCATGCTGGGAGAACCACCTGCTCTCTTCAGAGCTGTCAGGCAGGGACGTTTAAGTCTGTAGAAGCCTTTTGTTCAGATATGCCCTGCCCCCAGAGGTGGAATCTAGAGAGGCAGCAGGCCTTGCTGAGCTGTGGTGGGCTCCACCCAGTTCGAGCTTCCCTGCCACTTTGTTTACACTGTGAGCATAGAACTGCCTACTCAAGCCTCAGCAATGACGGACGCCCTTCCCCTAGCCAAACTTCAGCGTCCTAGGTTGGTCTCAGACTGCTGTGCTGGCAGCGAGCAAGGCTCCATGGGTGTGGGACTTACCGAGCCAGGCACGGGAGGGAATCTCCTGGTCTGCCAGTTGCAAAGACCGTGGGTAAAGCGCAGTATTTGGGCAGAAGTGTACCATTCCTTCAGGTACAGTCACTCATGGCTTCCCTTGGCTAGGAAAGGGAAATCCCCCAACCCCTTGCGCTTCCCGGGTGAGGTGATGCCCTGCCCTGCTTTGGCTTGCCCTCCATGGGCTGCACCCACTGTCCAACCAGTCCCAATAAGATGAACCCGGTACCTCAGTTGGAAATGGAGAAATCACTCATCTTCTGCATTGATCTCGCTGGGAGCTGCAGACTGGAGCTGTTCAATTCGGCCATCTTGGAAGTGATCTCCGCCTAAGCTATCAAAACTGTTAATTTAAATTTCTGTTTTGAAATTTATATTTGGCTGTTTGACAAAGATTTTGATTTTGAAATTCTATATATATATATATTTTTTAAATATCACACATCACAGAGTAGAAGGAAGCCTCTTTTGGAGCTTTAACCAAATGTTCCTGAATAGCAGGTTTAAGTGTTCTCTCCTTAGTCTTGCAGCTCAGTGCCATCATTGGCAAGTGGCCATCCCCATTCTTGGCTTAGGTATAGTGACCACCTTTGTTTAATATTCTGTCAAAATTTATGAAACACTAAATGCCACACAGTAGTCTAGGCACTGAGGATACAGAACATAACACCAAGGGTCACAGACAACAAATAGTAGACATATATGTTATCAAGGTAATTTTAGGTAGTTATAAGTTCTGCAAAAGAAAGAAATAGGCTATGAAAAATGGGAATTGGGATAGGTGGGATACTTTATTTAGATTGAGCTGGAAGGGTATATCTAAGGAAGAGAGATCTTTTTTTTTTTTTTTTAAAGCGATAAGGTCTCGCTCTGTCACCCAGGCCAGGGTGCAGTGGCGTGATCATAGCTCACTGCAGCCTCAAACTTCCGAGCTCAATCATTCCTCCCACCTTGGCCTCCCAAAGTGCTGGGATTACAGGTGTGAGCTACTGTGCCGGCAGGGCCATTTGAAAAATGGAAAGGAGCCAGCCATTGGGAGAGCTAGGAAGAGCTTTTAACCAAAGTGCAGAGTGTCAAAGCAGAAGGCTAGTGGGGCTGGAGGGTGGTGAGAGTGTGACATGAGGTTGGAGTGGCAGGCAGGCGTCAGTGACCTTCTGGGGAATGATAACATTCAGGTCTTATTCCAAGGGCAATAGCAATGACACAGTTCCATTCCTGTCATAAGTCAGTTACTCTGGCTGCTGGGTGGAGACTGGTTTGAAGGGGGAAGGGTGCAGAATAGAAGCAGGTACCCCAGTTAGGAGGCTCCTAGGCCAGGTGAGAGATGAAATAATGTCATGGTCTGAGTGGGATTATATTTTGGAGGGGAGCCCAGAACACCTGTTGATGGAGTAGGTGTGAGAGTGAGAGAAATGGATTAATCAAGGTTGTCTCCTTTTTGATTTTAGGAACTGGATGGATTTTGTGAGATAGAGATGCCTTGTGGGAGGAGCAGGTTTAGTGAGAGGTGTTTGATAGAGCTCTGAGTACAGATGTTGAGTGTATAGTCTGGAGGTGAGGGGAGAGGCCTGGGCTGGGAAGAAGTTGGGAGTTGTAATAGCAGCGTCATTTAGAGCCATAGGATCGGATGAGCCCACTCCAGGAGAATGAGTGTGGATAGGCATAGAAGAGGACTCAGAACCAAGGCTGGCACATGCCGGTGTTCAGAGGTTGTCAGAGATGACAGAAACGGACACTGAGTCTGAGCAGTTAGGGAGCGCAGAGGAAACATGGAGAGCCAAGTGGAAGGTGTTGCAGGAAGGCGGTTGTGGTCACTGTTACTGAGGGATACTGAAGGGTCAGTGGAATGAGGACAGGGCAGCAGCCATGAAGTGGAACATGGTGTAGGGAGGCGCTTGGCTCCAGAGACACACTGTCTGCCTACATCACTCAACAGGTTTGTAATTGTCCTAGTCCATTTTTGATACTATAACAGAATACCTTAGACTGAGTAATTTTTAAACAACAGATTTATTGCTCACAGTTCTAGAGGCTGGGAAATCCAAGATCAAAGCACCAGCAGATTCAGTGTCTGGCAAGGGCTTGCTCTCTGTTCCCAAGATGGCACCTTGTTGCTGTGTCCTCACTTGGCAGCAGGAGAAGAAGGGCAAAAACGGACTAGCCAGCCTCAAACCCGTTTATAATGGCACTGTTCCCATCCATGAGGGCAGAGCCCTCTTGGCCTAATCACCTCCCAAAGGCCCCTCTTAATTGCTATCACCTTTGATGTTAATTTCCAGCATATAAATTTAGGAGGGACATATACATTCAAATCATGGCAGTGATCTAGGCCAAGTTATGGAACCTCTTTAAGTTCTAGTTTCTTCTGTAAAATGGATGTTAAAGACAGTACCTGTTATTGTGAGGATTAAGTAAGTCTATACGTGAAGCACACTTAGAATAGTATCTGGCCCAGAATAAATTGTAGCTATTCGTCGTTACTATCACAGTGGCCTCTGATGACCCCTGCTCAATAAAAGTAGAATAGAGAGAGGATTCTCCATCTCTGGATTTACCTGATACCTCCCTTGCGCTTTCTTTCCTTCTCTATAATAGCAGGTGGAACTGGTCCCAAGGTTTGGATTCTTGGTATAGGAAGCAAGTGGTTCCCACTTGAGGCATTTTGCTTGGATTCTGTTTTGGAAATGGTCATGTTTGGTTGGTCCTGAAGTCGTGTATAAATCCTACTTTGACATGTAATCTTTCTTTTTGATTGTAGTAGTAGAAAAAATTAACCATAGTATAGTGAAAAAAGCACAGGTTTTATAGTCAAACAAACTTGGGTTTGTTTCTCAGCTCTGCCATTTATTAGCCATGTATCTTTGGGCAAGTTACCCAAGTTACCTCCTGTGTTAGGGTTCTCTAGAGAAACAGAACTACCTAATAGGATAGGTACAGATAGATGAGAGGGGATTCAGGAGGCTGAGAAGTCTCACTATCTGCCCTCCACACGCTGGAGAACTAGGGAAGCTGGTGGCGTAGCTCAGTCCAAGTCTGAAGGCCTGAGAACCTGGGGGCCGCTGGTGCAAGTCCTGCAGTCTAACGGCTGGAGAATCTAGAGCTGTGATGTCCAAAGACAGGAGAAGATGGATATCTCAGCTCTGGGAGGGAGGGATGGGGCAGGAGGGGTGGGGGATGGGGGTGTGCGGAGGAGAGGGAGCCAGAGAGAAAGAGGGAGAAAGACAGGATTTGCTTTTTTGCTTTTCCTCTGCATTTTTTTTTTTTACTAGTTCTTTTCAGGCCTTCAACCTATTGGATGGTGGCCTCCCCCCACTCATATTGGGTGAGAATGGATCTTCCTTACTCAGTTTACTGATTCAAATGCCAGTCTCTTCCCAAAACACCCTCACAGCCATGCCCAGAAGTAATGTTTTAACAGCTGTCTGGGTATCTCTTAACCCAGTCAAGTTGAAACCTTAAACCAACCATTGCACCTCCTCTTTAACTACTTAATAAGTTGAGATGATAACATGCTAAAATTTTGCACCTTTCAAAATTGTCTGTAGCCTAGGCTGTTTTATGTTAAGGCCTTCTCATGGTTTATGGCACAGAGTAGGTCGCCCATGAATGATACCTATTTCTGATAATCTTTGAGCTCTTCTGAATGCAGATCCTTTAAAAATACTTATATATTTCTTTTCTATTTTCATTGTTAAAACTGTTACATTAAATCCAACAAAAATATTTCTAACGAATTTTAGTGCTGCAAAGATTTTAGGACTTCAGATGCCCTTGATGTTCTGGAGAACTCTTGCCTTAAATGATATTCCTGTTCCCTTCTTCTTAAGATTTGTCTGTTACCATTGTCTCTGTGTTATGAGGAGCTCTTCTTCTGGGAGCTGATTGAGTGGAGGCAGTTGTGGTAGTTCTCAGCCTTCAGCAGGAATTGTAAGAGGTCATTTGCTTCCCAGAAGAATTGTTAACTCCACTGGAAACCAGCAGGAATATAAGAATGTAAGAAGAAATCAGATTTTTTTTTTTTTTTGAGACGGAGTTTTGCTTATTCACCCAGGCTGGAGTGCAATAGTGCGATCTTGGCTCACTGCAACCTCTGCCTCCCAGGTTCAAGCGATTCTCCCGCCTCAGCATCCTGAGTAGCTGGGATTACAGGCACCCGCCTTCATGCCTGGCTAAGAAATCAGATTTTAAAAGAAGATAGGAATTTGTTTTTATGAGTCAGAGTGCTACCTGTTTTGTTCTGATTTAAGATCACATTACCTTATTTCTACTTAGTATTGCCTTTTTTTGGATTTATATTACTTTTTGGTTAGAATTCAGTAGTACTAAAGGAAGGACCCTTCTGTGATCCTTGCTCAATGCCCAGTGTGTAGTGGGCACTCCATAGAAGTTAGTTGAAAGACAGAAAATAATGAGCTGGAGGATGGTAGTGTAGACATGCCCTAGTCATCAACTTTTCTGGTCATTTTTGATCTGAGTGTGCTGTTGTGTATGTGAAAGAAAACACAAACGTCCTTAAAACTTTTGAGAGTCTGTTCTAAATAGCTGTCTTGAATGCCTTATCTTTTTGTTGTTTTTTCAGATTATTAGACTGTTGTTGATTTTATAGAATTTTCATATAAGTACATTTTAAAAATGGAAATAATTAAAAATATTGTTGCAAAAGGGTTTTCTAAAAAAATAAAAATTAAGGTAGTAAAAGAGCACCCAAGAATGTAGGAGATAGAAGATAAAAGCCAAATACAT
The DNA here is from genome assembly GCF_009828535.3 of Hylobates moloch. NCBI lineage: Eukaryota > Metazoa > Chordata > Mammalia > Primates > Hylobatidae > Hylobates > Hylobates moloch. Next base: position 3,355,833 of record NW_026652278.1, on the reverse strand, counting down.
AGGACTCTGCTTCCCACTTTCTCTGCAAGCTTTATTTGGATAGATATAATCTGAGTGGGTAAGGCTTTAAATAAAAATAGTGTTTCAAGCCCAGTGGAAATCTTTTACTCTTGGAAAAATACAGTGTATGTATTTTAAAAACTTTTAACAATATAATTTATCAATAAATTTTATTTCCTACAGGTATAATGTGAATACAGATTTTTATTGGTTTCAAAAGTTTATATTAAATTGACAGTCCTATGAGGGAAGGATATATCTTGGTATTTCTCAAAGTATATCATTTATAAAGACCTGCATAAATAGCTTACAGTAATTGTGCCCTAATTATTTAGAAATTGTGTTACTAAATATGTTTTAAATTCATGCATCAGATATCACATCCTGTCTTGTTGAGGGGCCTCAAGGAAATTATCAAACACAATGCAGTCATCTTATTTAAAAGGTATTTACATTGTAAATAGACCAGAAGCAAGTAACCTAGCAAGATATCTGCCTAGTATCCAGCAGCCTTGAAAGAGTTAAAAGCAAAATTTATCAGACATCAATAGTTTATTGAAGAAATAGTCCTTTTTGCTTCATAATTTGCAGAAGGCTGCAACTGTCAGTCATGATGTACTGCCTCTTGAAATTAGTCAATAGAGCAAACAGCAAGAATTGCTGTGGGCAGAAAATAAGCACTGTAATCATGACATAACTGGGGTCAGTGATTTATGGATTTCAATATAGTAGTAGCTGCATATGATTGAAAATTTACTAGGTCACTAGTGCACCAAAAATTTTATTCACAGCCTCCAGGCATCTTTTGAAATGTGCAACAAAATAAAAACCTCTGAACCTGTTTTGACACTGCAAACTCAGTGGATGACATGCCAGCCCAGTGAGTCTCATTTAAATGTAAATGTGTCATAAACTTTTGTACCATGCTCTTTAAAAATGCCAGCTACTTGAAGGGATAATGCATGTGAAACTGATTTACATATTAAAGTAGTGAAAAAGGACCTTGTAATAATCAAGTTTGAATTCTTTTATTTTAAAGTTGGAAGCTGAAGGTGTTCCTGAAGTATCTGAAAAATATGAAATTAGCTCTGTTCCCACTTTTCTGTTTTTCAAGGTAAGGATAAAGGTGGTACAAGAGATTATCCATTTGTAGGGTGCCATGGGGCTACCTATTTTGTTTCTTTACCCTCTCTCTAATCCCCGAATATTAGGTGTTTGGCTGTTTCTGGCCCTCCACCTTTCTTCTGATAGTCTCATTTTTGCACCGATGCTGAGAAAGAAGACCATGCCAGCTGCTTGCCAACATCTTAGGAAAGTGGCATGGACTGTGTAGGGCCAGCAGCCAGAATCAGAGCTTCTTGATCAAAATTCAGATATGTGGCTGTGGAACCCCAGTGTTCCCTGAGTTGGTTAAATTGGTTGTTTAGAGCATGTGCCTGGACATAATGGAACCTCTGGCTGGTTCTGGTTTGATGAATGACTTTTAGGAAGCAGGTGCACACCTGTGCTTCCAGGCACCTATGGGTGTCATCGTAGTTCCCCAAATACCTCATTTATACTTAATAATAGATTCATCCCAGCCAACGTGGGGCAGTCTTTTTTGTATTATGGTAGACTGACCTGATTTGACTTTGAGATGTTGCAGTGTTTTCTCAGGGTGTTTCCAAGAAAAGAAAAAAATTATTATGTATTTCTAAAATTGAGATGCAGTGCAGGCAATTGGCAATGAGGGTTTCTTTTTTTTACATCTCCAGTAATACTGTTGTCCCCTTTAAAAATTTGCTATAACAATGTCATTATTATGGAATGCTGCATGTATTCTACATAACTTTTTAAACTTTAGAATTCTCAGAAAATCGACCGATTAGATGGTGCACATGCCCCAGAGTTGACCAAAAAAGTTCAGCGACATGCATCTAGTGGCTCCTTCCTACCCAGCGCTAATGAACATCTTAAAGAAGATCTCAACCTTCGCTTGAAGAAGTTGACTCATGCTGCCCCCTGCATGCTGTTTATGAAAGGAACACCTCAAGAACCACGCTGTGGTAAGAAGCTGCCTTTAAGATAATATAAACAAAATGGGTGCTTTCCCAGAATGGGGTATGGTTGAGATGGGCATCCTGTTTCCAAGCTATACCATACATCTTATACTTGTTTTCGTATACCTTTAGAAAATCAAAAAGGTTATAATTCCCAATGACACTATATAAGAATTAGTTTGCATTATGGACTCAGCATGTTGGAACCAAAAGGGGTCTCAGAACTCATCTAATTCAGATTTTTGTTTTATACTTAAGTCCTCAGACTCAAAGATAGAGGTGACTTGCCCAAGGTCACCTGGTAAGCAGAGTTAGGATTAGTTTCCAACTACCATATTGCTGTCTCTTTTGCCTGTTTAGCTACTTTTGCTGTTAACAGTTATTTTTTCTTTCTTGGCAGCCTCCTGTTTTTCACGTAGTTCAGATTCAGCAATTAAAAAATTTGTGGAATTTTTTAGTGTTTTTGTGTCCACCCTGTGTACTTTTGCCTCCCCTGTGTCATCACTATCTAATGATTCTCTTCCCGCATTGCTGTCATTTCCAGTTTATAGCTGCTAGTAATGGAAAGATTCTGAATTCTTGGCTTGTAGTCACGCTTATTTTCTGTACACATAGATGCTTATAATTTTGTCCTTAAGTAAGTTTTAGAGTTATTTGACCCCTCTGGTACTGGGTTTATGTTGTTTTCTTTTTACTGTGCCTAGTACAACATTAGTATGCTGCATAATTGAGCATTTAATGCCATTTGATGATGCTGTTGAGACTCTAAGAGTATTTGTATCAACTACACAGGAGGGACTTTATTAAGATAGGGGCAGTAACATTTAGTATGCTCTTGATATGATTACAGCATGTCCAGAGTGACTTTATAAAGATAGCCAAGCTTCTAGTGTGAATTTGATTCTAAATTCTTCCCCGTAGGGTTATTAAATTACATATTAGGTTATGATAATATCTAGTTTTAAAAATAAAGTTTCATGATGAATTCTTATTTTTTCGAGATAGAGTTTTGCTCTTGTTGCCCACGTTGGAGTGCAATGGCGCGATCTCGGTGCACTGGAACCTCTGTCTCCTAGGGGTCAAGCGATTCTCCTGTTTCAGCCTCCCGAGTAGCTGGTATTACAGATGTCTACCACCATGCCCGGCTAATGTTTTTGTATTTTTAGTAGAGACGGGGTTTGTCCATGTTGGTCAGGCTAGTGTCGAACTCCTGACCTCAGGTGATCCACCTGCCTTGGCCTCCCAAAGTGCTGCTGGGGTTATAGGCTTGAGCCACCATGAATTCTGTCTTAAAAGTATCTCTTAGTTCTGCCTAAAAAATTTCCCTGCCAGTATTTATGTGTCAGATAATGCCTGCTATTTATGTATTGCAAAGCTAGCTTAGTCTGTACTAAACTAAAGGTAGCAACAGATAGTCTCTGTTGCGTTTGTTATTTTGTTTTTAACGGGGGTTGCAAATGGTTTACATTCACCTTCTTCCATGAAACATGAAAATCATTTCTTGTACTTTATGTGGTAGCCACTAAATGGGAACTTAACACTTCAGTGGAATGGATTGTATTCAGCACCTTCACTCAGGTCTCAGGTACAGTAGAACTGGCTGTGAAATGTGGGTGAAGCACACCTACAGTGAAATCTCTATGGTATTCTCTCCTTTGGGGTTGAATAGCAGCAGTCTCAGTCTTTTCTGAATGATAAACCTAATGAAAAGGCAGGTGGCAACACTGAAGCTTGGGGAAGGAGTGCTCAGAGGAGAAGGATGTCTTGGGAAGTGTGCTGCACTAGATGTCATGCCAGGCGAGCCTCAGGCCCACCCATGCGGCCTTAGCAACTTTGGGGACAAGTCAGGTACCCTCCTTGTGCCTTTAGTTCCTTCTAGTGCTGTTGGGAACAAGATTGGCTGTTGGAGCCAATCTTGGAGGGCCTTTTCAGTGTAGATATTATATGATTATTCAAGTAAATTAGAGAGAAACTTAGAAATTATAATTTTTCGGCTTACCTTTTTCTTTATTAAACTGAATTTAGAATATACTGCTAGCATTTTTATATTTATATTAAACTTATTTAAATTATGTTTATTATAATGGAGTGACATTTGGAAGACTGTACAAATAATAGAATAAAAAAGAAGCTTTAAAATATTTCAGGGCTGGGCGTGGTGGCTCATGCCTGTAATCCCAGCACTTCGGGAGGCTGAGGTGGGCGGATCGCTTGAGGTCAGGAGTTCGAGACCAGCCTGGCCAACATGGCAAAACCGTGTCTCTACTAAAAATACAAAAATTAGCTGGGCATGGTGGCGCCCTGTAATTCCAGCCACGTGGGAGGCTGAGGCAGGAGAATTGCTTGAACCTGGGAGGCAGAAGTTGCAGTGAGCCGAGATCGAGCCATTGCATTCCAGTCTGGGTGACAGAGTGAAACTCCATCTCAAAACAAAACACATTTCAGAGCCATCTGAAAACATAATGTTATAGATATTTAATTAATAAAAGAGAATAAATATTTTGAGATACATATGATTGAACGGTTACAGTTTCTTCTTTTAAAGTACTTCTGTATAATTTTTATAACTACATTTTCAATGGGTTTTTCTGTTTCCTGATATTTGCTGTTACATGTCTTTCTGTCATATATAGTAAATAGATCATTTAAGAATGTTGCTGTTCTTTAATAAAATACTTAGGATTAATTGGAAAATATTTTTAAACTTTTCTTATGGGAACATAAGTCACCTCAACCCTCTGCTGTCCTTTCTGAGCCTGCTTAGTGGAGCATTGTTTTTGCTCTTCTGCTGGCATTTTAGAGAATGGTGTAGGCAAAGCTCCCTTTATAAAAGCACTGGCCATCTCATCTTTTGAACACGCACGTGGCTGCTCTTTCCTTATTTTGCACCAAATTAGCTTTGAAAGCGCTACCCTCTGCTAACACCACTGGACTCTCACTGCGGAGTATAACGATGTTTGTGTTTTGATTAGTTTGTCCCCACCTTGCTTTCTGCTAATCAGAAAAACATGAATGAATAACATTTAAATTTTATATCTAGAAAAACTTGAAAGCCATTTTTAGGGTCTCTCCTGGAGCCCCGTTGGATCAGCCCAGCCCCTGCACAGATCATGTCTCCATCTTCTTATCCTTCACGTGGGCTCTACCTGCAGAATTGTATGGTGTGTTATGAGCCTGACATGTAGATAGGGTCTCAGTTGAAAAGAATTGGATTGTCCTTACTCTGTGCTCCTCATGAAGACAGGAAAATGCTTGTTTTAGGAAGAGTTTCCAGAAGCACTGAGGTATATGTCATCTTAAACAGAATCTTAAATCCTTGAGCAGGTTAATTATTTGGGAATTCTTATAACTATTTCAGTTAACAAAGCTTTTAGCAGAGCAAAAGGTATTTGAGGCATAGTCAGGTATTCCTCCTGCAGTGAGAGTCATCCAGCCGGGCTCTTACTTTTAAATCAGCCGCAGAATCAGGTTTCAGAGATGTTTTTTAGAGTTTATTGTTAGGTAGTGATGAGATGCGGTGTTAGGCACCTATTCATGTCATGAGTAGAAATGACTGGGGGTGGAAATGGGGATTCTGTGGCAGTTAAACATTACTTTTCTACATTTAAATATTTTTATTGCATGCATGCATTTTTCTTAAAAAAAGGTGTGTAAATATTTTGTTACTAGAATAAAGCCTTCTTGCCATCTTATCCTTAAGTGTAACATTTCTAGTCTGCCGCTTTAACCCTTAAAAATGAAACACTACCAATCAATCTTTCTAGTCTGCATGTAATTGCCTAAAGCTAAAATAAAGCTTTTTCTCAGCCAGTTACAGTAAAAATGAGTTAATATATTGGCAACAGAATAACCATCAGCAATCAGCCGTTAGCTGTTTACTAATGAACTCCCAGATGAATAAAAAAATTTCAGAATCAGTGTTTTACTTCAGGCTGTACATGAACTTAACACTTCAGATGTAGGAAAAGCAACTTACACAAATAAATACTAGTGCTTCATCTCAATAAACTGCAGATTTGGAAAATGTTTAGAGCTCACTTGTAGATCCATGTTTTAATAGTAAATATGATTTTGGGTGACATCAGTAAAGCCCATTCTTGCAATTAATCTTACATTGAATTTTATGGTTTGATTTTATTTAAAAACAATTGCTGACACTGCTAAGTCTTATAGAAATTTTGAATCTGAAGAATAGGTTCTTTTCCAGTGAATTACAACTGTGTTTGAGAAGAAGAATGAGGTGTGAAAGAGTAGGGCCCTACAAAGTATTGGGAACAATGGAGAAGAATTGGCTTATGGAAAGAAAAATACTTTTTTTTTCAGACTAGGCTAATAGGTTTATAAAAGACTGATATTCACACTCTTATTCTTCAGTTCTAATGTCATAATAAGATGATGTCAAAGCACAGAATAAAAATGTGTCACAAAAGTATAATAAAATTGTGGAACATAAAATTGTCACTGTAGTGTAGTAAAAAAATTACATTACATACTTTAGGGAATGCAAATAGTTTTAAAAAAGAAACTGTCAAGTTATGACATGAGATGAGAAAGAATACTGTCAATCTATTGATGGTTCATATGTAACAACAGAGAAGATAGCTTCAATGATTCACAGATTCAATGTACTGTGTGTATTTTAGACTACAGGAGAACACATGCCTTCTTGATTTTTAATTTATCCTGCTTAGAGATAGTGAAGATTGAGAACTACTGAAGTCGGAACTCAGGAAGTAGTAAAATGGCAGTAGAAACGAAACAGCATTGGGTTTTCAGTAGAGTCAAGTAGTAGTTAAAAATAACAGTTGTAGAATTTTTTCCTCTGCCCAGAATTGATTCTCGTAGATTCACAACAGAAAGGCTGGGAAGGACTGTCAGAGCGTCAGATCAGTCTCCTGATTACTAGGAAAGTGCTGAGCGGAGGCCACCCATGGCCTCATCATGTGTCACCTTGGTGGGTGGAGGGAGCAGGTGTCGGATTCAGATTTCTGGTTTTTTTTAAGGACAGGGTCTTGCTCTATCACTCAAACTAGAGGCTGGAGTGCAGTGACAATCTCATAGGTCACTCCAGCTTCAGACTTCTGGGCTCAAGTGAGCCTCTTGCCTCAGTTTCCCCAGTCTCTGGGATTACAGGTGTGCACCATCACCCCCAGGTCTCTGCTTTTTGGCTAGTGCTATTTCTCCTGTGACAAAAAATGTCCATGATACTGAAGAGTAACCAACAAATACACACACCTCCCCCCCTTTTTTTAAATACTCACAGTTGTGTCAAAAAGTTAAGTCATATCTGAGTGTGTGATATGGTTCAAGGTCAAATAAGGGGATCCAGGAATTTATTTTCTCTTTGTATATTATTCAGCCATGCTAATTAACTCACCAGCAAAATAAGGCAGGCGTCTATGTCCTTTAGGTGATATGTACGCTGAACTAATGTATTATCATGTGTGTGTTTCGAGAGAGAGAAGTTAAGTGCTTTATTTTCTTTTTTTCTGTACAGGTTTCAGCAAGCAGATGGTGGAAATTCTTCACAAACATAATATTCAGTTTAGCAGTTTTGATATCTTCTCAGATGAAGAGGTTCGACAGGGACTCAAAGCCTATTCCAATTGGCCTACCTATCCTCAGCTCTACGTTTCTGGAGAGCTCATAGGAGGACTTGATATAATTAAGGTTAGAATTGAGAAGTCTGTGCTTCGTAAAGAAATTCCATTTAGAGCATACTTTTTAAAATGTTGTGATAAATCTAAGATACAGATTTCTTATGAATCTATATTTACTAATAAGAACCTGCAATGAATGCACAGTATTTCTGATTAGTTGATTGATCAGTAATCTGTGTTATGGTATGATCAAGGAGATTTATGTTATAATTTTTTCGTAAAACTGACATGTGCTTATTTTAGGAGCTAGAAGCATCTGAAGAACTAGATACAATTTGTCCCAAAGCTCCCAAATTAGAGGAAAGGTAAGTGTTTTAGAAGGTTTCAAATAGCCTATCATTTAATATGTTAAAAATATTTTAAAGTCCTCAGGTTTTGCATTGCTCTTTCTGTGTAGAAATCAAGGATTTGGTATTTGTGTGCCAGAGGTCATAATTGTTTAGTCACATTAGCCATGCAAACTTTGGCAAATCTAATTTGTATTGGAGAAATTTTAGCACCAACTTAATGATCATGTGGAGGATCTTCTTTGCTTTTATAGAAATGTCATTGTTTCTGTGGAACAACCAAATTTTGCTTACCTCTCTGCATTTCAGAGCCAGGGTCCAGTTGTTTTGTCACTGCTCCTTGGCGTAACCTCAGCACACTCGTGTTTTCCTGGGTGCAGCCTTGGTGACTGCTGTGGGTGCTGCCCCAACGCCAGAGCACTGAGTGACAAGTGGTGAGTGTGAAAAGCTCATCACCTCGCAGCAAGCTTTGGGCACTTCTCATGGCCTTTCTAGACCACGAGAACTTACACGAACAGATTTTGGAGCTGTGAAACATGTATTTGTTTTATCAAGGATCTCACTTGGCTTTTAGAGAAGTTCTCTTACAGAAATGTTGGACTTTGTTGTGTAAGGCAACTTAATGAGATTTTTATTGCAGTAAATGTGAATTAATATAGAACTTTAAAAAGGAATTTATTATATCAGCAATCAGCCATTCATAGTTGGGGCTGGAGATTGTAAGATAAACTTTCCTTTGGTAATTTTTTTTTTGTCATGTAACATCTTGAGAATTTCTAAAAGTGTTTAATAATAATAAATACATTTGTCTGTTGTTAATAATTTCTATAAACAGTGTTCATTCCACGTATGTCAGGCTGATCTTTGAGTGCCGCATTCTGTCCTGTGGTTTGTACCATTTCCTGTGTTGTTCATGAGAAAATGATGCTCCTCATCCCTTTGTTGACTCTGGGCGTCTTCATGTGTGGTTCTTGCCTGTAGCCTGGTGATGCCCTTGGCCCATGGAGGCTGTGTGGTCTCCAAAGACAGCCATGTTTTTTATATGCTTGTATTTGCTGTTCAGTTGATTTTTCTTTTCTGCTGAGTACACTTGCTGCTGTTAATGGCCTTGTCTCCATCAGACTCCATTTTCCTAATGTGCTGCTTCTAAATCTGTGCTTGCAGACACCAAAAGGTAACTGGCTAGAATTATGTAGGAAGTAAACTTCAGCTTATTTTGAGTAATAATTTAAAGGGCTCCTAGTGAGCAGAGTGCAGGAAGTGGAGTTCATGGACTTGTGACGTGTATTTTGGCAGTACATTGTGAGCTGTGGTTCCCTGTATCCAGGTGGCTGGGTTAGTTGGGTTGTCAGGGTCAGCGTCGTATTCCTATGTCTGTTCCTATTTTTCTCAACTTGAGCTAATCCCACTCGGTTGGCAATGTAAGTGATACAGCTTTCTGCATGATTTATGCATTTCGTTTGGGATGAGTTTATAAGGAGATTTTTGAGCTGTGAATTGGGAGAACATGGTGGCGTGACCCCATAGGGCTTAGGTTCTTTAGTGACCCATTGTCCCAACACTGACTTTTCTTGAGATTTGTGACTAAACTTGTGGCTGTATACAGATAATTAAAATTCCTGACAGCATGTTAGATTATGATGTTTGAAAGACTGTATAAAATATAAAACATAATGTTAAGATGAGAGAATTTGATTTTAGTATCTGGCATTAGTTGATGTTCTGAGATTTAACGCTGTCACCCTGCAGTCCGACCTTGTGAGCTTTACACGTGTACAGTGGTATGCAGCATCATGATGGAAGATGGTGCACACAAGATCTAGTTCTGGAAGTTTTGGATGGGCTTAATATATAGGCCCTTTATTGAACAATTCCTTACTGAATTGGTTATTATTATTATTTTTTTATTACTGTGAGTTGATGGGCTTAAATTGCAACTTGAAGGAACATTCGTTGCCTTAAAAGCCATATTGTGTTTTACAGTGGCTTAGGGAGAGAATGAAATCAAGGAAAATGTCAACGCATTTGCTTGTTCAATACCACTCAAAGCTGTGAACTGTCATCCTGCCATCCCTCAAATATGCATGTTACTCACGAAGCGGAGGAAAAGTGGTGTTGCATAATTGAGCTGAGCCGTTTTATATCAATTTTCTCTCTTTAGGCTCAAAGTGCTGACAAATAAAGCTTCTGTGATGCTCTTTATGAAAGGAAACAAACAGGTAAAGAACTCAAAAATGGTTTTATTTGTAATTTCTTTTGATGTTAACATCTGCAACAAGGGGACAGTTAAATCTCTTTTTCCTAGCTTTAGCTAATGAAGCTGTAGCGGTATCAGGAAGTTATCCAGGCCTTAATTGGTGCTTACGGAGATCAAACAAAGTAATCTACATTTTGCTTGACTTTATCATCAACATCTCAGTGGGGTGCATTTCTTTCTACTGCCAAACTTTGTCAGCTAACGTGGTCAACACTGTTAACACTTTACTGGTTGTATGAGTTGTTATTTCATTATCCTTTGTTTGAGTTTGTGGACTGTTGGAGCGTGCAGCTGAGTCACTGGACTTCCTGAATGCAGGGAAGCTGGTCGTGCTTGGGTTTGCACCCCTAGATTGTCCTTTTGTGACAGTGGAGGAGCAAACCCTGGCTGTAGCAGGTGTGCTCTGTGTGTGTTTGATGAATGAGTGAAATGGTCAGCAATTCTCATTTGTAATGGGATGGGTCTTGTAGCTTTCTGATGCAAGTACATATTGATTGTGCGTCATTTTGAATATCAAGTTTGATAGATTACTTCCACCAATAGTTTGAGCAGAACTAATTTTCTTTCAGATTGAGTCCAGAGTGGTAATTTCCAGAAACCAGCCATACACATTTATATCATATTTTGTAGTTTTCATAGCAATTGAACTTCTACTTAATTCTCAATCAGTTGTTGAAGTAGGCAGGGTTGGACAGACTTTGGCCTATTTTAGAGATAAAGAAACCAAAGCTTTGAAAGGTGAGGCTGTTGGAATAAAGAAACTGCCTCACTTGTTAGCGAGATGCACCGGGCAAGTGACACAGAGAACCACTTTGCTCATTGGGAAAGGGACACAGTACTTCACAGGGCAGACTCTGGTTGCCATAACTAGTGTGTAAGTTAACATAACTAGTATAATGAAGCTAATTAGTTGACATAACTGGTTAATATAATTAGGTAATGAAAGTAACAGTAACAAAGAAAATGTTAATATAAATTTCAGCATGTTGGAAACATTAGGTTAGGGCCTATATTCTTTGATTTTGGTTGAGTGTATTGAAACAATAGAGGAAGTTAATAATTCCTAGTAATGACAAAGTGACATTTTTTCTTATTCTCGGTAATTGTTTAAGTGGATATTTATTCTCAAAACTGTTTTTTTTCTGGAAACCTAGAAGGTATTAATACATTTTGGAAACAGTGTTATTAGGGCTATTAAAATGTTTACATGGTACCATATCTTTTCCACAAGATTGCTGGAATTTGGAGTCCTGTGGCATGAAAAAAGCTTAAGATTTTCATAAACTCAAAAAAGTGTTAGTATTCTGTAATGTAAAAATAAATGAGGCTGGGTGTGGTAGCTCATGCCTGTAATTCCAGCACTTTGGGAGGCCAAGGCAGGTGGATCCCGAGGTCAAGAGATCGAGAACATCCTGGCTAACATGGTGAAACCCCATCTTTACTAAAAATACAAAAAATTTGCTGGGCGTGGTGGTGCGCGCCTATAGTCCCAGCTGCTCGGGAGGCTGAGGCAGGAGAATCGCTTGAACCTGGGAGGTGGATGTTGCAGTGAGCTGAGATCGCACTCCAGCCTGGGGACAGAGTGAGACTCCATCTCAAAAAATAAATAAATAAATAAATAAATAAATAAAAGAAAAAGAAAAATGGGAGTCAGAATCCAGTTGGAAATGGAAAAATAATTGTCATAATCATTGCAAAAAGACTAAGTGAGTTAAGATCATTTTGCATGAGTGAAGTAAAGAATGAACTGAAATCTCTGTAGAAAATCTAGGTTTCACTTAGAGGAACTTTTTGACCACAGAGATTATAAACTTGGAACACATGTCATCTCAAGTGGTTACAAACCAAAGGAAGTCTGTGGGTCACTTGTGCATGGGTTGACGTGTACATGGGTTCATACTTGAAGAGGGGATGAGCAGAAGCTCTGGGAGCTGAGTGAAAGTAGTGGCAGCTATGCTGGACAAGTGCTGTGCTGGTTGACAAGAGTATTAGGTACAACCATGCTGCTTGGGTCATATAAAAATTGTAATCTTTGCAAATTTTTTTTCATTTAGGAAGCAAAATGTGGATTCAGCAAACAAATTCTGGAAATATTAAATAGTACTGGGTATGTAAATGTTGTTTTCAAATGGTGTATTAAAAAAATTCCAACCTGGCCAGGCGTAGTGGCTCACGTATATAATCCTAACATTTTGGGGGGCTGAGGCAGGAATATTGCTTGAGCCCAGGTGTTTGAGACCAGCCTAGACAACATAGTGAGACCCCATCTCCACAAAAAATAAAAAAATTAGCCAGGCATGGTCACATACATCTGTGGTCCCAGCTACTTGAGAGACTGAGGTGGGAGGATCACTGGAGTCTTGGAGGGTGAGGCCGTAGTGAGCCGTGATTGCACCACTGCACTCAGCCTGGGTGACAGAGCAAGACCCTGTCTCAAAAAAAAAGAAAAAATATTTCAACTTTTCAGTTCTGCCACTGATGCTTTTCAGTTGTAATGTCTATTTCCATAAATATCTGTACTTTCTTTATTTTTTGCTGTATTGTTTTATGAATGCCTTAACTTAGATCAAAATAGTATTTTCTGGCCAGTGTCAGCCTATTAGTAACATAAAGGAGGTCCTTAGGCAACCTTTGGAATAACTATTTGTCTACTTTCCCAGAGGAAAGTGTATAACTGAGTCCTCACCATGCATAAAGATATTTCAGGGGAATATATTATAGGTAGTTTTAAATTTTTCCCAAATATCCTAGTTGCTAAACAATACAGAAAGCTGAGGGGCGCATATTAAGGTCCATTACCTGGATCCTTGAGGTAGCGCAAGTTAAACTGCAGTGCTCCTGGTTTTGATGTGCTCAGTGGTGAAGCTGTCAGGTATAACATTGCCATTGATTTTTGTGGTTAAAAACAAAAGCACTTATTTGGAGATATACAGCACATGTTCTGTAGGGTTTGTCAGATATTTTTGTTTATTTCTCATTTCATGATTGCATCTTTTAAAAATCATGTATTCTGACTGTAGCTTTAAATAAATTACTTTAAAGTATATCTTTGATATACTTCAAAGATCTATTCAAAATAGTTGAATAGCACAGGTTGAATACAATTTCAAGGACATAAAAAGAATATGGGGCCAGGCACAGTGGCTTACACCTGTAATCCCAGCACTTTGGGAGGCCGAGGTGGGTGGATCACTTGAGGTCAGGAGTTCGAGACCAGCTTGGCGAACATGCTGAAACCCCGCCTCTACTAAAAATACAACAATTAGCCGGGTGTGGTGGCGCACGCCTATAATCCCAGCCACTCAGGAGGCTGAGGCCTGGAGAATCACTTGAGTCTAGGAGGTGGAGGTTTCAGTGAGCTGAAACCACGCCACTACACTCCAGCCTGGGTGACAATGAGACTCTGTCTCAAAAAAAAAGATGTGGTTTTTTTTTAGATTATTATGACATTTTATAGAGGCAAGTATAGTCAGTTTATTGTAATTGTAACTTCAAGCCTGTTCCTTTCTTCACCCCTGCCCTGGGCCATACAGTGGGGGCTGGCTTGTTTTTGGTCATTTTTGATTTTCCCCTTTCTTTGTCGACCCTCTGCTGCAGCTCCACAGTGAGACACACACAGTCCATCCCTCTCTAGCGGCACCAGGTTCCTCAGGTGTCTTCTGAGCCGACACACTGGGCCTGACCCAGCTCATGTCTTTGGTGGAACATCTTGGTAACTTGGCTTTCTATCCCGTATCTGTCTAATCTCCATTGTATTGAAAGCACCCTGTTGTCGCAGAGAGCAGGAGGATGCTTTGGGAGAGAATGACCTCCCAGCTCCGGACTTGCTAAGCATGATTGACCCTAGGATGAGTGAGGCCATCCAGGACCTTAGCTTCTTTTAACGTGAACAGACCATGCTCTTGCTGGGAGTCAAAAGTATGTGGAGAAAACTCCTTTTTACTTTTTCTCATTTCTTATCTTGTCCTTTAGTAGCCAAAATACACATGCATGAGTGGCTGAGAACCAAGTGTATACTGAGGTTTGAAAGGTACCCTTTATGAATAACTTTTAGGAAGTGTGTTGGCTGTTAGGACTCCACATACATACTCTTGGGCCCAGTGCTTCCTGGATCCTTTATGAATAGTTGTATAACTCATTGTTTTTATCACAGTATTAAGAGATCTGCCACCTTTAGTTAGTTCAACTTGAACAAAGGCTTACATTGGGGTTTTTAAAAAGCATTAGGTTTACATTGGGGTCTTTTTTTGTTCTTCTTTCAAACATTCCTTTTTTGGTAATTGCTTCTGATTTATCCCGTCATTTAGTTTTTTTGACTGTTCCCTGCACCATAGACAGTTTCCTTGGGAACTTGTTTACTAAATAAGATTTCCCTATGATGGTTTCAGTTTTATGGAAAGTCTAGTGTTTTTTTACATGTAGCATTTTCTTTGGCCACCTTTGGGAATTGCACCTGTACCCTCAGGCACCCTGCAAGGATTTAGGCATACATGCATGCTAATACCTGACCACCTAACGGTGAAATCGCTCTGAGTAGGTACAGTTGGATATTCATGCAGTGATTTTTCATTCTTTGTACAAGTAATGTTCATCGTACGGTATAAAGCCACAAAGCTTTCATTGGCCTTTTGTACATTAAAAACAGCACCCTCTCTGAAATAAGTTTAAGTGTGGAAAACATGTCTCTTGGCTAAGGTGGAGGGAGCTGGCAGTGTGGTTGTCATCCGGCTGCTGAGCCCTCCAGCCTCTGTCCACGAGCACTACTACATCCTGCTCCATGGGCAGCTTCCAGGAGGTTAAGAAGCAGCAGCCTGGGGTGGGTTAGATATTAGAAGTGGGTGAGAGTGTTCAGTTAATGAAGGCTCGTGCAGATGGGGGTGTGGGTCTGACCCAGGGGTTGGCAAGTTGCAGCTGGCTGCCCATTTTTGTAAATAAAGTTATATTGGCACATAGCCACATCCCTTCATTTATACCTTGTCTGTGGCTGCTTTTATGCTGCCCAGCAGAACTGAGCAGTTGCAGCAGAGACTGTCTGGCCTGTAAAGCCTGAAGTGTTTACTGTCACACTCTTTAAGAAGAAGTTTGCCCACCCCTGGTCTAACCCAATATTGTCCGGAGAAAAATCCAGATAAAGTTGTGTGTTGGAATGACTGTGTAGTACCAGATTAAGAAGTAAAATCATTTCCATTGGTCTGTAGTACATTTTGTTAGCAATGAAACGGTTTTCTTGATTATTTTAAAAACATCAAATGCATAGAGGTTTTACAATTTGATTTAACTGTATTTCTAGTTAAAATGTCTTCTCTTTTTTGCAGTGTTGAATATGAAACATTCGATATATTGGAGGATGAAGAAGTAAGTTCTGTGTTTGATGTTTCACCCTTGTCTTAGCTTTAATCATAAGGGCCTGATAGGATGCTTTCAGGATTCCTGTTGTTTCTTTAGGTTCGGCAAGGATTAAAAGCTTACTCAAATTGGCCAACATACCCTCAGCTGTATGTGAAAGGGGAGCTGGTGGGAGGATTGGATATTGTGAAGGTAAGGCCAGTTCCTCTGCTGTTCTAAAGAACGGAAAAGATTTTGGTATGTTTAAAAATAATTTCATATTGAATGGAAACTTGAGAGTTGTTTTTGACTCCTGTTTCCAGCCTGACTCTCAGACATTTCTAGACCAGTATCACTGTTTCTGTATGCATGAGTATCCTGCCATTCTCACTGTCCCCACGCGGCAGCCTGTTCTCACTTCCACCTTAACTAACCATTGCATCTCCTTTCTGTGGGGCGATCTTCCCTGTCACTCAGGGTCCTTGTTAGATCCTGCTTCAGCTCCCAGCCAACAAATTATTTCTTCTTGCCTTACTTACCTGCCCTTGGGTGCATGGAGTGACAGCAGTGTGAGGCCTGTGGCCCAGTGCTGCCTATCCTTGCCACAGAGGCCGAAGATCACTGCCCCTGGTCCCCCGAAAGAAAAAATGTAGGTCCCTTTTTGGTTTTCAGATGCTTGGAAATCTGTTATCTGTTAGATTGTGTTTTAGATAAGACACCATTTCTTATGTATCTTGAGTCCTTCCTGATGCTTTGTGTATTTTAGGAGTTCAGTAAATGGTTGTTGGATGGATAAGTGACTTCTTGATTGAGTTTTAAATGGATGTTACTTTGCATGTATTTAATGTCTAGAATTTAGGGCAAGCCCACCAACTAGCACCTGTGTGCTCCGTAGCTCTTTGATTAGCCCAAAACAATGAACAGAAGCTGTAGCTTTAATATCTACACACAGGCCCCACTGCATCCCAGGCCCACTGTGGGCATGGTGGCATCGAGGAGGGTGGTAGCCGGTTGGGTATAGAGAGGAGCTAGACAGGAATGCTGGGCAGGAATGCCAGGTTCTGCTCAGGGACATGAACAAAACTGCCCCGAAAAGTGGGCTGCTGACTGCCCTCAGGCCTTCCTCTTGCCTCAATCCATTAGAGAATTTTCTCTGAGGTCAGATCTTCGACTTTTTATGTGGAAAACAAATAGCAAGTAGTACTACTTCCAGTTATGTTGTAAAATAAAAGTTTTTTTGTTTTTTTGTTTTTTAAAATTTTTTTTTTTGAGACAGAGTGTCACTCTTGTTCCCTGCTGGAGTGCAATGGTGCAATCTCGGCTCACTGCAGCCTCTGCCTCCCAGGTTCATGTGATTCTCCTGCCTCAGCCCCCTGAGTAGCTGGGATTACAGGCACTGCCACCACGCCCCACTAATTTTTGTATTTTTAGTAGAGATGGGGTTTCACCATGTTGGCCAGGCTGGTCTTGAACTGCTGACCTCAGATGATCTGCCCGCCTTGGCCTCCCAAAGTGCTGGGATTACAGGCATGAGCCACTGTGCCCGGCCAAAATAAAAGTTTTTAACACGTGCTTTTGTAAAGTGAAGCACTAGCCTACCACTGAAATGACATCAGCACTTTGGACCAATATGTTTTATAAAAACAAAGCTTGAGTTCCATTGACGCAGAGGCTGTTTTTGTCCTTCGGTGGCCTCTGTGTAGGTTTTGTTTCCTGTGGAGTTCCAGGTTTGATATATTCTTAAACAAGCCAGTGAGACATTTTTCCTGGGGAATGGTCTCACTCCTGGAGGGAAAAATTTTTAAGACTATAGCTCTTGAATAGCCCTGAAGCAGCAAAAACAGATCTGCATTTGTTTCTTCCCTCCCTCCCTCCCTCCCTCTCTCTCTCCCTCTCCCCCTCTCCCTCTCTCCCTCTCTCTCTCTGTGTATATATATATATATATAATCTTATTTTTGTAAGACACAAACAGTACTCGAAACCCCAAATACTCTTGAGCCTGTTCTTGTCTGAGTGTTTTATAGCCTGTACCTTAGCCATTGGTAACTCTTGGGAAGATACAATCAATAAATCTCATTTAATTCTAAAGCTAAGCTGTGTGGGTAACTTCTTTTTAGTTATATAACAGAGTGTTATATGATTTTTTATGTTCACATGCTAAGAACATATACATTTGAAATGTGTGATATTGTTAACGTTTTTCCTTGAGAAGATACATGGAATAGCTCTTACGATGCCATTTTGATCTGTTTCTTGCAGAATGCAGTTCTTCATGTTCAGTTCAATTAAAAGATGTTTGAAATGGTCTAATCTGGCTGGCCTCTTTGGAGCAATGAGCGTTTGTTTTGTTGAATGAGGGACTGGATAATGATTTAGTTACTCAGGGGCCAATCTAGTGTCCTGAGAAAATTGTGAGTTGTTATTGCCTCTGAAGAGTAAACGGTTCACTACTGCTGTTGCAGAATGTTTGGTCTTAAGACAGTTTGTTGAGAGAGATTTAGAAGATTTGGTTAGGTTTAGACGTTCCACCTGCCGGCTCACGTTAGCAGCGGTGAGGATGGTGAGGACTGCCTTATTTGGCACACTCCCAATGTTCAGGCACACTGCTTTGGTGCTTTAAGAGGCTGCTTCACGTAATCTCCCAAGCAGCCTCAGAGAGCAGAATTCTTCTCAGTCAGTAGTTGAGGAAACAGAGACATGGAGAGGTCAGGTGAATTGTCCACCATCCCATAACTAGTAAGCCATTGAGTCCAGATTCCACTTGAGGGCCACCTGCCATTGCCCACTCAGCTGCGTGGTCCTCTCCGTGCCTTCTTGAGTGTGTGCTCAGAAAAGTCCTGCTGGGTCACTTGGAGGGGCAGGGTGTCTGCTCGTTGAATAGGTAGAAGAAGATCCCTAGACATGACTGAAAGCCGTCTGGGTTTTGTGTGACAGCATCATTCCTATTTGAATTTCATCCAGAGAGGAGGTCATATGGATTTTAATGGTTTTATTGATTGATGTTTATGCTGTTCAGTGATAACCTGAAATGTTATATCATATTAAATGTTTCTTTATACCAGAAAATCTTATTTATCACATCTCTCCTTTCAAACTTGGTGTCTATAGTTCAGATTTTAAATCTGAAAAACGGGCACAAGGAGCATGGCGCCTGTACTGCAGTTCCAGTCAACCTAGTGGTAGCTCTTTTGATGCCATGTCTGTTTCTGAATTGTTAGGTCTTTTTAATGGTTTCTGCCTTTCCCTGTTACTGGTACTCTAGCTTTTCCTGAGGCAGAGATGTATTCCCAGGTTGGGTTTCAATAGCAAAGCCTGATTCCTCTCTGTGAGTGGAAGAACGGGAGGGGAACAAGCATCACATTTGAGTAGACTTTTAACGTCACACTGCTTTTTTTTTTTTTCTTTTTTTTGAGACAGAGTCTCACTCTGTCACCCAGGCTGGAGTGCAGTGGTGCAGTCTTGGCTCTTGGGTCACTGCACCCTCCACCTTCTGGGTTCAAGCAATTTTCATGCCTCGGCCTCTTAAGTAGCTAGAATTACAGGCACATGCCACCACGCCCACCTGGCTCATTTTTTTTTTTAATAGAGATGGGTTTTGTCATGTTGGCCAGGCTGGCTTTGAACTCCTGACTTCAAGTGATCTGCCCCCTCGGCCTCTCAAAGTGCTGGGATTATAGGTGTGAGCCACTGCGCCCAGCCACATTACTTCATTTTTCAGCCTTGAAAGTCACTTGATTTATTTTCCTTATTTATTGCTATAGTTTAAATAGGGGGCTTCATTGGCTCCAGTTGCTGCGTTTCCTAATACTAAACAAGCTGTTGGTTTTAGGATACCTTAACTTCATTTATTTATTTATGAATGAATGAATGAATGAGATGGAGTCTCGCTGTAGCCCAGGCTGGAGTGCAATGGCATGATCTTGGCTCACTACAACCTCCACCTCCCGGGTTCAAGAGATTCTCCCTGTCTCAGCCTCCTGTGTAGCTGGGATTACAGGTGCCCACCACCATGCCCAGCTGATTTTTGTATTTTTAGTAGAGACGGGGTTTCACCATGTTGGCCAGGCTGTTCTCCAACTCCTGACCTCAGGTGATCTGCCCTCCTCGGCCTCCCAAAGTGCTGGGGTTACAGGCATGAGCCACTGCACCCAGCCTTATTTATTTATTTTTTAAGAGACAGATTTCACCATGTTGGTCAGGCTGGTCTTGAACTCCTGGCCTCAAGCTGTCTGCCCGCCTTGGCCTCCCAAAGTGCTGGGATTACATTTGTGAGCCACCACACTTGGCCAAGAATACCTTGTTAATTTTTTAACCTGACAGTGTATTCAGGGTTTATGGCTCATTTAGTTTGAGAGTGTTAAGAGACTGGAGTTTTAATCCAATAGGTGTTTCTTTTGGTTCTCAAATATACATACAAGCTGTGATTGTTTAGATGTTTCCATCTTGTTATGTATGCATATACATATTATTATTGTTGTTTTTTATTTTTAGGAACTGAAAGAAAATGGTGAATTGCTGCCTATACTGAGAGGAGAAAATTAATAAATCTTAAACTTGGTGCCCAACTATTGTAAGAAATATTTAATTACATTGGGAGCAGTTCATGATTTAGTCCTCAGAAATGGACTAGGAATAGAAAATTCCTGCTTACTCAGTTACATGTTTTGTGTATTTCACAATGTCGTGCTAAATAAATGTATGTTACATTTTTTTCCCACCAAAAATAGAATGCAATAAACATCTTCAAATTATGAACAATAAGTGTATGAAAAAAGTGTATCTTTACAGCAATATTAAACATACAGCTACTATAATTAACCCACCTTAAATCTCTTTTTCTTAGTACATGAGTATCTTCTAGCAGTTAAGAAAGGCAGTCTTCAGAAAATGGAGAACTGTGGCGGAATGCAGTACACAACAGTATTTAGGACAACTCCTTTGCCGACACAATGGCTCCCCTCGCTGGTGAAAGATCTCTTTACAGCTTAGGAAAAACAACGGAAATTAGTTTCTGATGTCATTGCTGAGCTTGGCACTGGTTAAATTGCAGAGGCAGTGTAGGATGTCTGCAGGTTTACAGACTCATTTCACAAGGCACCAGTAGTGAATTATCAAGAAACATTTAAGAGGAAAATGATTTCTCATTGAATGTGGTACAACAAGCACTTTTTTCATAAGGTCTAGAAGAATGGGTAGTCATGACAAAGAATGGAAAAGTATTGTCGTTTGTTGTAAGCATCACTCCTTTTTTTTTTTTTTTTTTTTTTTTCCAGACGGGGTCTGGCTCTGTCACCCAGGCTGGAGTGCAGTGGCACGATTATGGCTCACTGCAGCCTCGACTTCTCGGGGCCAAGCGATCCTCCTGCCTCAGCCTTCTGAGTAGCTGGGACCACAGGCGTGCACCACCATGCCCACCTAAATTTTTTTATTTCTTGTAGAGATGAGGTCTCCTGCCTCAGCCTCCCAAAGTGCTGGAATTTACAGGTAGGACCACCACACTTGGTCCACTTACTTATAATAAACATTGATTTGGTCCTTCAAGTTCCTTTGGTCCTTCTATTGAGAACAGTTTGAAGTCCATGAAAATTTTAACAATAATTTTGATCCTGAATCTAACATATTTGAAAAATAGTTGCTCCACTAGGCTTCCACAGTGCAGGCTTCAAATGGGATGGCTAAATTCACCTCATGGTTCTTAGTTTTTTTGTACTTGTGGCACATTCTCTTCATATATTACCCCACCCTGTTTGTTTGGGCAGTTAAGAGGCTGGCACTGTCTGGTGGTGATAAGGAAAGGGAAACAGAAGTCAGTAATTCAGACAAGAATAAACAGGATGAAATGCATCTATTCCTAGGGAAGATTAGCCCACCACCTCCACACTGCTGCTGTCTCTTCAGCTCAGGCTGTTTTTCTCTGTTTTGATTGTGTAAAGAGTAGAGTGCTGATTTGTGTGTTACAGAGGCTGGTCTGTACAAGTCATAAAGCTCAACATGGCCTTGCTTCTTGCTAGGTGTTAGGACATCCATGATGGTGGATTTTCTTGGCATTCTGTGTAATTAGATAAGGCTGTTTATAGCATTGGTCCATGAGAACTTCCTTGTTTCTATTTAAAATGAAAATCATTGTACAAGTAAAAGTTCTTAAATGCAGATAGAATTTTAACTGAAATTTTATGAAGCCATTGGCTGCAGGGATGTGTGTCGTGGAGGAGGGCTCCATACTTTTTTGGTATACTTATCTCAAACTTAAATCATTTGCATACTGCTTTTTCTCTAAGTGCCAACCGTCCTAGTATATTTTCTAAGTCAACTTTTAATTTCACTTTATCCTAAGCAAGAATATCTTTGCCATCACAGATTCAGTAAGCTCATTTTTTTCTAATGCACATACAAATAAATAAAATGCACAACTTTTAACATAAATGGCTACCTCCAATTTGGGAAATACTGTTCTGGCCAGAGGCCGTTGCTCTGATAATGTCATGTGGTCAGTGCATTTTAGGAAGACCTCCTTTCCCTTTGGTTGACTCCTGCAGGACATGAGATACCAGTGATGTTATCCTTTGTTGAGCCATCCTGTTTTGAGTCAGGATGAGTGTTGAGAGTTTTTGGGGAGTTGCTCCTGGGTCCTATATGAATTTATCCTCTTAAATTCTGGTGGTCATTGGCTCCACTGACTCCAGGTAAGTTGGGGTGACAGTGCAGCTATTTCTATTTTCTAGTTGTTTCTGGCCAGACATGGGGAAGGTCAAGACATCTTGTTCATGCAGACGATTGATGGCCATTCCTAATCTGATTTTATTAGTGTATTTTAGGAAGTAAAGTAAGATTCTTGAGCTCAACTGAACTTCCCCTATTGAATTTTCTAACAAAAGAGTTTGCATATGGGTTTATAATTGAGCCTGCTCTTGTAGAAATATTTTATCAGAATTGAAATCCTCTCCGATCCTCAAATTCTAGAGACAAAGTTGTTTTCTGAATTTGAGAAATCTGTTCACAAGGAAAGGTGACAATGTCATTTGGATGTTGTCCCACACGTGAGGCCTCATTGGGTGCTTGTGGTGGGAGGGACCCTCCAGGCAGGTTTTGTATGGAGAGTTTTCATGTCTGGACACATTTCTGTCCCGAGAAGCACTGCTGCGCTTTCTCGGCCTGCTCTGTTGAGTATGTAGTGGGGCTTTGTGTGGCATCCTGCCACAGGTTAAAGCTGCATGGTGCTTAGGATAGAGCTGGTGCTGTGGGGAGGCTCTCGATGATGGGGGCTGCCATCTATTTGCCTGTTAACTCTTAGAAACGAAACCTCAAATGTCAGAATTTCCTTTCTAGAAGAGGCTGGTTGAATAGGAACCAGAAAGGCCCTCATACAGGCAGGGCTGTCACTCCTCTTGACTTGCGTGTTTGTGCCTTCCTTGTAGGAAGGCTTCTTAGGGAATTGGTATCTGTTTAGGGGAAATAAGCCTGCAGGAATGAATTTTTTTTTTTTAAATAAAAACTCTTGATCAAAAATGGAAAGAAAAACTACAACCAGTGAAACAGGCTAGGTAGTTTGTGGAATTCTCCTTTGCATGTGAGGGGAGAAAGCAGCTCTCTCAAGGGCACAGCTACAGGTTGGGAGCTGGGGCTTCCATCCAGGGTCTGGGACACCCAAACCTTAGGCTTGCCCCTCCTGGGAGGCCTCCCCCCAGAGCTATGTGTGATGCAGTTGCCTTTTTACCTGTGGTGAGAAACTGGTGAATTGCCAGGATTCTGGCTCTGGCTTCAGTCTGCCCCTTTCCTGGAGATTAGAGGGCATTAACCCTACTTCCTACAGCCAAGCAGTTCTTCCTCATGACTCTACTTTCTAACTCCAGGAGTTGACCGATTGATTTGAAGACCGCCTTGTTGATGAATGTGTTGAAACTTGCTGTCATAATGTAAATGCTCCTTAATAAAATAACAGGACCTGGTGGGTTCATTTGCCTTGCCCACGTGTGACTTACGTGTTTTTGCCTTTTTTCATTGAACACTGAGCCTTGCAGAACCATCAGGAAGTCCACCTTGGTCCCACTGGATTGATCACTAAGAAGGAAGGAAAAAAATTATTTGCCATTTCCATTCTTTACAAAAATGTCTTAAGTCTACGAGGAGTAGATTAAAAAATAGCATGTTTTTATAATTAGAAAGCCTCATTTTAATAACTTAAAAAATGTTTAATCTCTGAAACAACTGTAATACATTTTAAGTGCTTGGTAATCATTATCTGCCTCATTGGAAAGAATTATACAAATAAGACCTATCTTGACAGTCAAAAGTTAAAAGCTTAAGATTGCAATATGAAATATGATTTCTGGTTTAGTTTTTAAAGTAAAATCAGCTTTCTTTTCTTTTGTTTTTTGAGACAGGGTCTCCTCTGTCACCCAGGCTGGAATGCAGTGGTGCAGTCATGGCTCACAGCATCCTTCCTCCCAGGCTCAAGATCCTCCCCCCTCAGCCTCCTCAGTAGCTGAGATGACAGGCATGTGCCACCATGCCCGGCTGTGTTTTGATTTTTTTTTTGTAGAGATGAAGTCTCACTGTGTTGCCCAGGCTGGTCTCAATCTCCTGGGCTCAAGTGATCCTCCCACCTCAGCCTCCCAAAGTGTTGGAATTACAGGCCTGAGCCACCATGCCTGACCTAAGATCAGTTTTCTTAAATTTGACAGTTGCTACTTTTCAGAATTCAAACCTTTCTAAATAAAAGTAAGTTGATTATTTGCAGATGAATTCTTGTTTTATACACATTTCAGATGTTGACTTTGAGGATCTAGACCCTTCCCTTTTTGTCTAGTCCCATTTCCTCATGGCCGTCCACTGATGATTGAATCAGCGTCAACATGGACAGTTTCTCTTGCGGCTTTGGCTCTTCTTTTCTGAACGCTCCTGTGTCACATAGACTTAAATAAATCTTATGCTTTTCTCTTGTTAATCTCTTTTGTTATAGGAATGTCGGCTGTGCCCCTTGTGATGGATGAGGAAAGGTATCCACCTTTCTGAATCAGACATAAGCTGCAGTAGCTTCCTGATGCCTCATTCACCAGGATGGGTAACTTTAAAGACAAGTTTCATAACTGGCATCCCATCTGGTTTCAGAGTCTTGGGGGCTTTTTTCATACAGCTTTGTCCGATACTTAGAGACATTCAGATTCAGAAGACATGAGTTCAGTTAGCTCATGGGCCGGGCACATTGCACTGACTCACGGAAAGCAGCAGAATACCTTGAGGAAGGAGTCTTGGTGCACTTAGGTCACTGTAAGGTTCTAGGACTAGGAGCTGGGATTTGAACCAGGATCTGTCAGCGCAGCCCCAGTGCTGTGCTTGAAGCCTCATGCCACACTGGCTTTGAGGTAGCACGCTGCAAGTTAGTGAGTGGAGTTGCCCAGGTCTGGGGCTTCTGAAATGACCTGGTATTTTTACCCTCCTGTTAGAAATGGTGTGGCTTTTACAAATTAAGTGCCAGGCTGGGCACAATGGCTCATGCTTGTAATCCCAGCACTTTGGGAAGCGGAGGCGGGCGGGTTGCTTGAGCTCAGGAGCTTGAGACCAGCCTGAGCAACATGGCGAAACCTCATATCTACAAAAAATAAAAAATTAACTGGTCATGGTGGTGTTCCCCTGTAGTCCCAGCTACTTGGGGAGCTGAGATGGGAGGATTGCTTGAGCCCAGGAGGTCAAGGCTGCAGTGATCGTGCCATTGCACCCCAGCTTGGGTGACAAAAATAAGAGCCTGTCTGAGAAAAAAAAAAAAAGCAAAAAAACCTAATTGCCAGGACCCGCAAATTCTAACTGAAAAAGACCTTGTTCTCCCCACGGTCATTCATCTAAATGGTTGTCAGTGGTACAGTGTTCTCTTTTCTCAAAAAATCAAGTTTTATTTGAGGAAGTTACAGATTTCCATATGAACTCCTAGAGAGAGAGCCTGCCATGTGGTAAGGTAAGGGTTTCTCTGCCCCTCATCTCCCAGCCCGCTGTCCCCAGGAGCCAGTTCCCTAACCCCTAGCCCTGTCGTTGAGCCCAAGCTTGTAACCTGGATATGGGAGCCATCTATTTAGGAAGAAGGCATGTGTGGTAATTTCTAAAGGAATTAAAATAGATTTTTATGCTCTTGTCCTATGTTTTGTGCTTAAAAGGAAGAGCCCCGATATAATGGAGAAAACCCAGAAGGAGCCTGGATGCCCTCAGAGAGCCCCGTCACCTGTCTGTAGGGGCAGAAAGGAGGATGCCTTTCCTCACCCATCACAAGGGGCACAGCCAGCACTCCTAGAATAGATGACCAAGGAAAAGTATAAAATTTATGTAAAGACTTAGGTGACACAGGAGCCTTGAGAATAAAGACCCAAGAGAAACTGCATGTTCACACTCAGATTCAACGATGAGTGGGTGGCCGTGCAGAAATGTGATTGGACAGAAGGGAAGGATCTAATCGTAGACTGGATGGGGAAACCTTGCCCCGTGTGTAACGTTCCGTCCTTCCAGGTACAGGGCAGGGCCCTTCTGGGATGAAGGTCTGGGATCCACTTTCAGATAAAGTAGTGTGGAGGATGTCTTTGTGGCTGGCTTCTGTAGTGGAACTCAGCTCCGGGTGCTCGCCAGTTACAGAGGCCAGTTGAAAAGAGCAAGGTCTGGTAGAAAGAAAGTGACTGTTAACCAGAACTAGTCATGGGGATATGGCTGGATTCCCACCCAAAGTAACTACTTTGAATTTCTGGGGAGAAGGCAAGGGTTTAAAAAGGGGGGAGTAGGGAACTTGGGATGGGAGGCGTGCAGGGATTGTGCTGAGTACAGTGTGTGTCTTGTTCCGGTGGCTGTCCTGGGCCTCAGTCCATCTGGAGTGTGGGCTGGTGTCATCTCAACAAGTGGCCAGATTTGACTGGTCACCTTGAGGTAAGCTCTGGGATTTTGCAGCTGGGTTTCCACGCTTGGTCTGTCTCAAGAGTAGTCCCTAGAACTTCGAAGTAAGCACTTAATTAGAGACTAGCTCACAGACACATGTGAAGAGGGTATATGGTGAGAAAGGGAGGGGTATGGAGTCTATTTTAACATTAAGGGACAAGGCTTCTGCAGTTTGCTTTAAGGTTGCATCTCAGGACTAAAGAAGAAGGAGAAAAAAAGTCTAAAAATGCATTTTGAAGTTAAGCTGCTCAGTTACACTCCTACACAAAGGCCAGGGAAGGTTAGAGTCATATTTCTAGTTTTTTTTTTTTTTCCTTGAGACAGAGTTTTGCTCTTGTCCCCCAGGCTGGAGTACAGTGGCGCGATCTCGGCTCACTGCAACCTCTGCCTCCTGGGTTCAAGCACTTCTCCTGCCTCAGCCTCCCCAGTAGCTGGGATTACAGGCATGTGCCACCATGCCCGGCTAGTTTTTGTATTTTTAGTAGAGACGGGGTTTTGGCATGTTGGCCAGGTGGGTCTCGAACTCCTGACCTCAAGGGATCCGCCTGCCTCAGCCTCCCAAGTGCTGGGATTACAGGCGTGAGCCACAGAGCCTGGCCATATTTCTAGGTTTTATGGCTGGCCTTGCAGGAGAGGGGTTCTGGTTTCTATGACCTGCATTGGGGAAGAGGCATTCTACTTTCTGTGGCCTACCTTGAGGGGAGGTGGGGTGCGGGCAAGGGAAGGGGCCAGAGAGGGTCAGAGAGCCCTTGCTTCTGAGGCTCTTCTGGTGTCCTGCAGTTCCTAGTACTCAATGTGCCAAAACCACAGGCCTTGGGGTATCATTTTCTGAGCCCCAGCATATCCCTCTATTTTGCCTTTAGGTCTGGAGGAAGGTTCCAGGGCATTTGCCCTTGGTGGGTGCGGGTAGGGAGGATCTGCAGGTCTTCCTCATGCCAGGAGTCTTATCCCAGAATCAAAGGCTCCTGGTGGGTAGGAGCGTGTCCCATGCTGCAGCACGCTTGGCTGTCCGAAGTTGCTGATGAGAAGCAGCATAGGATCTGGCAGGGACGGTCCTGAGCAGAGAGGCTGAGATGGGAGGTGGTGGCCCACGGTTAGCGGGCTGGATTTTCCGGGCCAGCCTCCATGCCAGCATTCTGTCTCCATCCCTGAATTCCATGCACTGAGGTGCAGGAAGCATGTGTAGTTTCACACATTAGAGTGTAAGAAAGCATGTTCCTGTTGAAAATAACACCCCGCTGGGCATGCTGTGGGGTGACGGCAGGTTTTTGCCCTCCGCCTGCAGCTAAGCCCTGGAGCCCTGGGTTCCCATCCGGGCTGTGGCACTCTACTGTTTCCCGGGCCACTGCCAGGGAAGGAGCCTCCTCCTATGTTGCTGGGCAGGGCCTGCGTGCAGGTCCAGGTTTATAAATTTTAGGGCTTGTTCAGAAAGCAGGCAAAAAGTGCCATTGGAGGTGCTAAGATATAAAGCTTTTTCCCCGGGTGTGTATTATCTGCTACTCAATATTCTAAGTAAAGAAAAATTAGAAAGTTATTAACATGAATGTTTCTGCTTTTCTTTACACTGTGTAGTGGCAATTTCAAATGCAAATATAAGAGCATTTAACTTGTGTGTGGGATACTTGAGCTGGCCCATCTATGTCTATCTCAGCTTCTGCCAGGATGCTGGAGGCGTTGCATAAAAGGAAATGCTCTTGATCCGTGCATATTCCCTCAGCGAACGCTGCCTTCAGGCTAAGGTTACCGTGGGAGAGAAGGAGCTGTGGGTTGCCCTCTCATTGCCTGCCTTCTGTACAGGCAAGAGACAAGGCAGAGAGGATATGATGGCTTCCTCCGTCATCCGTGTTTCTTAGAATGCAATTGCTCTCTTTCTGGGCTGGAATCAAGTTCTCGTGTGATTGGAAAGTGTGGTGCCAGGGCTGTCAGCTCCAGCTCTCCTGTCGTAGCTGGTTACACACTGAGGTTGCCCTCACCTTGAGTCTTGTCACCTCCGATGCTGGTGCCCACTGAAACGCTGCTTCTGGCGCATCGTGAACCCTGCATGTTAGCCGGGTGGCAAGAAGTAGCCAGTTCTCTGCTCACCCACATGCTCTGTGGTGCCTCTGCACTAACAGCACGAGTTCAGATCAAATTATGAAGAATTTCGAGATGACGATAGCAGAACATGAAACCGAGTGTGGTCCTTCTGAGTCCAGGGCCCCATGGACCGCACAGGTGGCAGGCCTGGAAGGCCAGCCCTGCTTCAAGGAGTGTGGCTGAAGGAGGTTGGGGAACTCAGGCCCTGACCCCAGGGTTCTCCTTTCCTGGAGATTCTGTTAAAGGGCCACTCACCTTAGCCATGATCTTCTCTTTGAACTTGCTCCGAACTGCTCACTAGAGAAACACACACCCGGTCACCTGGGACCCCTTGTTCTAGGTGCATTCATGCAGGGACATACTCTCCACCTGATGCTGAAACGACCACAGCAAACAGGTGCTGTCCTGAATAGTTGACATGTATTAAGTCATTTAATTCTCACCACAACCCTATGAGGTAGGCATCATCAGCCCCATTTGACAGATGGGGAAATTGAGGCATGGGTGAAGCAAACTGCTCCTGCTCATAGTACCTGTTGGACCTGGGATTTGACTCTGGGCCTCCTGGCTGCAGTTTGCCCTCTTAACCCCTATGAGGTGTGAGGAGTCAGTGAATTGGCTCCTGTGGCTTGGGAGGGAGACATGTTCCTCTGGGTGTCCAGGGACAGCACTGGGTGCAGGGTGGAGTGCTGCGCTGTGGATGGGCCCACGCTGGTCCTAATGGTAGGCAGAGAGGGTGAGGAGGTGCCCAGGACCGGCTTTGCCGGAAGGAGAACGCTGGCACCACAGGAGCAGCCCACCGTGAAGGCCATGCCCTGCCCGAAGCACGGTGCCTATTTAGAACCTGCTGAGGACTCCCCAGCACGATGGCGCTTTGGGGGTTATTTTTGCTGGTGGGGAAACAAGCTCAGGAATTTGCCAAAGCTCTTATCCAAAGGGCGAGTGGCTCAGCCAGGGTTCATACCAAGCTCCGGATCCTGCTTCTCCCGGATCACAGCAAGCGCTGTGGTTAGGCCTGGGGCGGGGGACGGATTCTCCCTGAAGGCAGGTCTGACGCGGGCAGGAGCACCCACCGGCGCGAAGCGCGCTGCTTTCTTACGGCGGATCCGTTACCTGGGTCTCCAGAGGGTGAGGTCACCCTGGGCACCCTGGGAGCAGCAGTTCAGATAGAAATCCTTCCATGCCGTGTGCAAACACTAAGTCTTTTTTTTTTTTTTTTTTTTTTTGAGACGGAGTCTCGCTCTGTCGCCCAGGCTGGAGTGCAGTGGCGCGATCTCGGCTCACTGCAAGCTCCGCCTCCCGGGTTCACGCCATTCTCCTGCCTCAGCCTCCCGAGTAGCTGAGACTACAGGCGCCCGCCACCACGCCCGGCTAATTTTTTTGTATTTTTAGTAGAGACAGGATTTCACCCTGTTAGCCAGGACGGTCTCGATTTTCTGACCTCGTGATCTGCCCGCCTCGGCCTCCCAAAGTGCTGGGATTACAGGCGTGAGCCACCGCGCCCGGCCACAAACACTGGAAGTTTTAAGTCAAGCGAACAAACATTAAACTGTTATGTTCTCTTACCTTGACAAATACACCTACCAGTGATCGAGAAGGCTGCCTTGTGAATTTAGAAAGTCCTGGGTCTTGGCAGCTTCAGGGGACAGATCGCCCTGCTCACGTGTGCCCCCTTGTTTCCCACCCTGTTTCTGTCCCCTCCCCCGGGCCCTGGGGCACACGGGTGGGATCGGGGGTCCGGGCACGCACTCCTGGGGGCGGCCCGTGCACATCCCTTTTGGAGGGCTCTGCCCCACGCATCCGGGGAGGCGCGCAGCCCCTGGTGCCAGGGTCCAGGTGGTGCCACTGGGGAGGGCGCGTGCAGGAAGCAGCAGCCCTGGAACCAGACGCCAGGGTAGGAGCGGGTCACGAGCCCTGCCTGGCTGGGTTGGGTCCCTGTCCTGGGTCCCAGAGTGCCCTGGACGTTCGGGCTGCAGGGACACCCCGGGGCCAGCGACAGCAGGTGATGTCCAGGGCCTCGCGCCAACTGGGAGCTTTGCTGCCGCTGCGGCCTGGTGTGACTTTGGAGGGACAAGGCCGGGGCGCGAACTGAATCTTCTGTCATATGCGGAGTCAATGCACCATCTCCAGGACCTCGAAAGCCTCAGTTTCCATGCAAAACGGTCCATGGTGCCCTCGTCCCCTGGTCGCTGGTGCACCATCGAGGTCAGCGCGCGGCAAGTCCCAGGTAGGCCACGTCGGCTGCAGACCTCGGCGGCGGGCGGTGGCGGCGCGTGTCCACGCGAGGGCGCTGCGCACCGCGCTCCAGCCCGGCCTCGCCTTCTGCAGGGGCGGTCTCCTGGCGCCAGGGGGCGTGCGAGGACCGAGGAGAGCGCAAGAGTAAGCCCGCGGATGCCGGAGCGCGCGCCCCGCCGTGTGCTGGGTCCAGGGCGCGCGGCCGGCCTGCTCCGGCCTCCTTCGCAGACGAAGCGGCTGGAACGTCTCGGGGGCGCGCTAAGCCAGAGGCGCGTGCCTGCACACCTGTGCGGGGCTCACCTGGTGCTGCGACCGGCCTGAGCGTTACCTGCACGCACCGTGCTCTACCTGCGGGAGCCGAGCGGAGTCCGCAGTGCCTGCGTGGCCGGGGCAGAACCCCCAGGGTCCGGCTCAGAGCCCCGCCCCGCTGCTTGCTGCTGCCGAGCCTTTCCGAGCTCGAGGGGGCCGGGACCTTCGGGAAACCAGCGCCGGAGCCTTGGGGGCGGCCGTGCTGGGAGCGGCGGCTGCGGGGAAGCAGGGAGCATCCCCGGACCCCTGGACCCCTGCCCGCTCGTCCCCGGGGACCCGGGGGTCGGTCTGGTTGGGGGCCGAGCCGCCTCCGGGTGGGCGCTGCATCCTGGCCCGGGGTGCGCGGTTGTGCAGGGGACGCACCTGTCCCGTCCTGCCCGGGCTGCGACCTGGGCTAGAGAAGGGAGCGGAGCTGGCATAGCCCCAGCCCATCGGGGCGCCTTGCCCGCCTCCCCAAGCCTGGGCCGGCTCGGCCGCTGCAGCCTCCGGGCCTGGGCCCCAGCACTCGAGCCGCAGGGCGTCGCAGGCCTGGCCTCGCCTCCCCAGAGTCGGCCCTCCCCAGGAATTTTTTGTTCCTTAGCGCTAGTGAACCTTCTGTGTCCCCTCGAAGAGGGGAGCCGAGGGACCTTGGGGACAGTTGAGGTTCGGGTTTTTAAAACACCAATAGGCTTTATTTTTAGAACAGTTCTACATTTACAGAAAAAATGAGCAGGTAGCCCGGAGTTCTTATTACACCCCCTGCTGCCCCCCTCCACCCGCCCCGTGAACATCTTGCACAGGCGAGGTGCATTTGTTCTAATGAATGAACAAATAGTGACACGTTACTATTAGCTAGAGTCCATACAGCTGAGGTCCCCTTTCTGTCCCAGGATCCCGCCGGGTCGCCGTCTGCGCACGCTCCTTGGCGGCAGCATTTCTCGGACTCTCCTTGTCTCTGGTGACCGTGACAGTGTGAGAGTATTTGGAAGGCTGTTTCTCGACTGGGGTTTTCTCGTGGTCAGGTTGGGGCAGCGGTGTTTTGGGAGGAAGCCCGCAGAGGCAAGGCGCCACCCCCCTCCCGTCACATCGAGGCTACACGCTGCTGGCACGCCTTCTGGCTGCGGCGCTGACCTTGGTCACCTCCCAGGTCTCCACCCCAGTTCTGCTTTCTCCCTCCTTCTATAGGGTGTCGTTGGAAGTCCCTGTGTGCAGCCTACACTGAATGAGTGTCCCTGAGGGGGAGTAGCCCATAAATTGCTGAGTTGTGCATGGAGACTTCTGTATATTCATCTCTTTTCTTCTTTTTTTTTTTTTTTTTTTTTGGAGACAGGGTCTCTCTCTGTCACCCAGGCTGGAGTGCAGCGGTGCGAACACAGCTCATTACAGCCTCGACCTTCTGGGCTCAAGCGATCCTCCCACCTCAGCCTCCCAAGTAGCTGGGACCACAGCCGTCATCACACCTGGCTAATTTCTTTGTATTTTTTGTACAGACAGGGTTTTGCTATGTTGCCCAGGCTGGTCTTGAACTCCTGATCCTCCCACTTTGGCCTCCCAAAGTGCTGGGGTTACAGACACGAGCCTTCTGTGCGTTTACTCATCTATTCCATCATTGTGTCAGTGTAGACTCATAGGTGTTGCCTAATGACAAGGTAGGTACACTCCTAACCCTACCGAAGGGGTCAGGAGGGTGTGGTTATAGGCTGCTGGTGTACACTTGGGCACTTGGTGTGTGGGTCCCTATGCTTGTCTGTGTTTGAAATGTTTCTAATGAAGTGAAATAAAGATGGGGTTAGGGCCGCCACTGAGGGGTGAACCAGGCTGGTGGACAGTCTCCTACCAGAGCCTTCCCCTGTGTCAGGGAGGGATGGGTCTGGACCGGGCTGTGTTGGGCCTTTGTCCCTGCCTGGTGCCCTGTCTGTGCTAATGGCTATGGTCCTAACAGAGGCTCCTGGGGCCCAGGGGTGGTTCCTGTTGGCCTCCAAACCCTGCCCTACTCAGTGACTGAGAGAGCAAGTTGGGACCCACTGGAACCGGGCCCTGCCC
The DNA here is from genome assembly GCF_009828535.3 of Hylobates moloch. Lineage (NCBI taxonomy): Eukaryota > Metazoa > Chordata > Mammalia > Primates > Hylobatidae > Hylobates > Hylobates moloch. The sequence goes on along the minus strand of NW_026652278.1, from coordinate 3,322,715 downwards.
TTCAGGTGGCCCTGTGGCCTCTCCGAGTGCATGGCAGTAGAAGTGGTGGGGGACATTGCAACCTGCAAAGTGCTGGGCTGGAGGCCACTTGCTGAGCCACACTGTTTCTGGCAGGGACTTTCTGACAGGGCTGATGTGTGTCCTGAATAGGACTCCTGCCTGCGTTTGGGGCTGTCCCTGAAGCGAGAGCGTGGGGTGTCTGTGGGAGCTGACTCCCCTCTCCTGAGCCCGCCCCAGTCTCTGTGGATGGCTGCCCGCCTGGCTTGATGGATGTGGGCTCATTATCTTGTCTGTCTTAGGGGAAGGTATTAGCTTGGCAGTTAATAAAAGATTTTAATTAAAGAGGGAAGAATCATTTTGGCAAACTAGCCTTGTTCCCAAACTCAAATGACCTGTCAAAGTTATAAGTTCGGTTAATTTCCACACAAAACCTTGCTATTTTGGGGGAATTCAGCCGGAGTCTGGGGCGACACAGCCCTGGGACTGGGCACCCTTGGTGGAAACCTGTTTCTCTCTTCTCACCTGTGAAAGCCCCTGGCATCCACCCCATCCCTGCTTCTCCGAAGCCCCGCTCCCTCTGCCCATCTGCCCACAGTCCCCATGGGTCCCAGTGTGGCCCTTGACCCCTTCTCCACATGCCCATCCGCCCAGGTCCTGGTCTCCTGCAGAGCTGCCTCATCTCCAGGCATCCACGTAGGCTGTTACATCCTCTTCTCCATGTGCCAGTGATGGGATGCTTAAAATGCATTTTGAGAGAGTTATGGGCTCACAGGCAATGGCGAGGGATGGTACAGAGAGACCCTGTGTACCCTGCCCTGTTCCCCACAGCAGGAGAATCTTGCAAAATCGGAGCGCAGTAGCACAGCCGGGATATCCCACCAGTACACCACGAGCCTTGTTCTAGCTTCAGTTTTGTGTGCACCGGTCTGTGTGTGTGTGGGCACGTTGAGTTCTAGACAATTCCACCACAAGCACCCATAGCCAGATGCAGAACAGCCATCACCGAAGGCTCCCTCCTACCCTTTCACCCACAGCCACCTCCCCTCCCACCCAGCTCTCCCGGGTTGGGGGTGGGTCTTTTTAAACCATACCGAAGGTCACGCCTCCCGCAGCCTGCAGTGGCGTCTCCCAGGCCCTCCCAAGCTGGGTCCGCAGGGCTCCTCACCACAGCAGCAGAAGTGGCCTCTGAGTGACAGCAGGTGCACTTGCCCTGCCCGGCTCTCTCAGGACGTCCCACCCCTGCCTGGATGCTGCCTGGCCCACCCTTTCCACTGCCTCCCTCACACTCCTCCGCCTCCGCAGCCCGCCTTCCCCCTATGCTCTCCCTCGGACTAAGGGAAGGCTTTCTCGGGAGACTCGCTGCCGCTGTCTCTGTCTCTGTCTCTCTCTCAGTCTCTTTCTGTCTGTGTCTCTCTGTCTCTCTATATCTCTGCCTCAGTGTCTCTATCTCTGTATCACTCTGTTTTTGTCTATATATCTCTGCCTCACTATCTCTCTCTCTCTTCATGCTACCAGGACGTCTGGCTGCCCTTTCTTCCCTCCTGCATCCCTGGCATGTGGAACGGTGCTCGATGACTCAGATCCCTGCTCCCTACCTTGGTCTTTCCTGAGCCTGCTCAGGGCTGTGCTTGGGGACAGGATGGGGACCTGTGGCTTCTCTCATCTCCTCTCCTGCCAACGCCTGCTGCCCTGCAGGCCCCTGGAGGTCCCAGGCTGGTGACTGGGCATGCAGACGATGGAGGAGCCCCCAGGGGTCCTCGAGGCACCCCCTGGAAAGTGGCCAGGTGTTGGTTTGGGCCGAGCCTTGTGTGCGTCTCCTGTGGCCTGGCCACCAGCAGGGACAGAAATGGCAGGGTGGTCACTGGCTGACCCAGAGATTTTGTCTCCACAGAGCCTTGGCCTTCGTTGACTGTTACCACTGGGCTTTGAGTCAGACGTGGCATGCTGCTACAGAGCGAGAAAGAGCGAGAGTGAGAGAGAGAGAGGGAGGGGAGGGGAGGGAAGAGGAGAGGGGGGGGAGGGGGAGGTTCTGAATTCTCCCGGACCTCCTGGCCAGGCGCCTCCAGGCCGATGGAATATTTAGTTCTGAATCCTTCCCTGCTGCAGATTTAAAGTGAGGAGGGTGATCTGGGGCTTGTCCGTTTCCATCATTTCTCAGGTGTCTGGCAGGCTCGGCCCCTGGCTCCTGGCCATTGTGGGGGCACAGAAGGAGAAACAAGGATGTCCCTCGGCCTTGGGCTGGCTAGACACAGGCAGGAGTGAAGATACACATGGCATGGAAAGGCAGGCGTGGCCCTTAGTGACAGTGGCACTGGGAGCCTGGCTCCCTGGGGGCTGCTGCTGGATGGGTTCAGAGATGAGCAAGAAGGAGCGGTGAGCTGGGCATGCGGTGCCCTCCAGGCCAGGGAGAGCTGGGGATGGGGCTGTGGAGGGGCTCTGCTGGGGTCCCTGAGTCACACCGGCTCCTCTGTGGCACTCCTTGGCTTCAGCACCCCCTCCCACTCCCTCCTGGGTGCAGGATCCCCTCCTGCGGTGTCCCCTTGCTCCCCAGTGCTGGGTCCGTGGAGGCTCCAGGCACCGTCTGCTTCGGCATGTCCAGCATCCATGCCAAGTCACTTGGTCACTCGGGGGACCCCATGCAGCTGGCACCAGGGGCCTGCAGTGGATGGAGGTCCATCCATAGTAAGTATGGGGCTAGCCCTTGACCCCACAGTGACTGGGAGCCCCTCAGCTCCTGGGCAGGGTAGGGGTGATGGAAGTGGAAATGCTGCTGGAAATACATTGGCCTGGGCCACTGCGGCAGGAGGAAGTGTGCAGGGCTGGCAACCCAGGTGCAGGCAGGCTACGTGGGTGGTGGCTGCTGGCCTGGGGACAGAGGCTTCAAGGACTGCAGTCCTAGTGACCTGACACTGACATAGGTGGGACTGGCAGAAGAGGCCAAGGCCAAACCTCGAGAATGAGCCCAGGTGGCTGGCTGGACTCGAGGGGTGGTCCTCGAAGCCATTTTTGGCCCAGGGTGCCATGGGTCCGTGCCAGGAGCCCCACAGGCACCTGCGTCCTGTTTGCATCAGGCCTGAAGGATGGGAACAGGACAGGGAGCCAGGTTCCCATTGTCCATCAGGCCAGGCCTTCTCAGGAGCTCTCTGTGGCCTTCGTTAGGCTCCTATTACAAGGCTGCGTGTGGACAGGTGGGGCTTACCTGATTCTCGCAGCACGGATTCTATTTTTTGGAGCAGGGGAGCGGGCGGGCACCCTGCACAGCCCGGCCATTTAGTAAGACTCACTTCTTTCTGGGTGTGCTGGGTGTTCACTATGCTTTCATGTCCCTGGAGAGTCACTGTCCCCACCCACTGTATCATACACCCTCTGCCACAGTAACAACAGTCAGAACCCCGACCCCAGTTCTCTGCTCCTGTCTGTTGCCAGCTTGCGCTTGTGGATTCTGCTTGGCGGGGCACTCACACACGTGGGGTTGGCCGGGGGCTGGCTGCTCTGCGACAACCCCGGCTTGACAGCTCAGCTGGGCTCCACTAGGCCTCTCATCCTCCCCACAGCTGGCCTGGGCTTGTCCTCAGGGAGCTCACAGAGTCCAAGATGGCAAGTAGATGTGTGTCAGCCCCTGGAGCCCAGGCTGCAGCTAGGGCCATGCCCAGCATCCAGGGGTTGGGAGAGGCTTCACCTCTTCATGGGGGCTGCAAAGGTGCATTGTGGAAGTGTCAGGCTGCAGGGAGAGAAGACTGGTGTCCACTCACGTTACCAGCATAGTTAAGCTGTGGGGAGATGACCAGCACTGGTGTGCATGTGTGTGTGTGTGGGTGCCCATGCATGTGTGTGGGTGTGTAAATTTGTGGGTGCATGGATGTGTGTGCATGCCCGTGGACACTTGTGCACAGTGTGTTTATACATGTGTATGTGTTTGTGCATGTGTGCATGCATGTATGTGGGAAGATGCAAGCTCATTTCTGGTATCCTGCTGGTGACCCCCAAGGACATCTTGTGGAGAGCCAAGATCTGAGCCCAGATGGGCGCCAGGGCGGGAGCTCCAAGCTTGGAGTCTCCAGCCTCCAACAGCATGTGGACTGGCCCTGCTGCCTAGGAGACACTCCAAGGATGCTCACACAGCACCCTCAGCTGCAGAAGCTTGCAGGGAGCATGTTCGTGCAGCCTCTGCTCTGGAATGGCTGCCCGCTGCTGCAGGATCCTGTGGGCATCCGTGGACACAGCAGGCCACAGTGTGGCACCAAGGTCTGAGCTCGCCTGCCACTGCCCGTGGTGGGCATCCAGCCTGGCCCCTGCCACCCCATTACCTGCGGGCATCCCTGCTCTCCTGGTAGCAGCAGCACGGTGTGGGCTGAGCACCAGTCAGGGCTGACAGGCTGCCCCTCTCCAGGTGGAGGGGTGTGCCCTGTCCCCCACATTCCCTGTCTGCCCCAAATCCTCTGGGTCAGCCTGGAATCAGGGGTTCGATGGAGGATTCTTCTCTAGGCAGGGCCTCATTGCAGTGTGAGCAGACAGAATCTTTCCTTTATTAGGATACAGACTGCGAACTGAGTCCTTCTACTGCTTATGGCTGAGATCGTTGACATAAAAATTATTCTGTTGAAGGGGGATAATGCTGCTACCAGCTTCTCCACTAACAACTATAATGGGGAATGATCTTCCAGCTCAACTGAGCAGGTATTCTGCAGGGTAGAAGCCACAGAGGAGCATGGCCTGGTAGGGGCATCACCTGGTGGGGGAGCATTGCCTGGTGGAGGAACATTGGCTGGTGGGGGAGCATCACCTGAGCAGGCAGCAGCACCTGGCAGGGGAGTATCATGTGGTGGAGGAGCATCACCTGGGGGGGAGCATAACCTTGTGGGGAGCATCGCCTGGCGGGGAGCATCACCTCGGGGGGAGCATCGCCTGGTGGAGGAGCATCGCCTGGCGGGCAGCATAACCTTGTGGGGAGCATCACCTGGGGGGAGCATCACCTTGGGGGGAGCATCGTCTGGGGGGGAGCATCGCCTGGAGGGGAGCATAACCTTGTGGGGAGCATCACCTGCGGGGGAGCATCACCTGGCCAAGGTGCCAGATTCTGTGGCTGTCCTTTAAATCCAAGTGTAGTGGCATATCCTTCCCCCTAAGCTCAAAAGTCAACAACATAGTGACAGGCTGCTCATTAAGAATTTTGCTGCAGGTTGGGCTTGGTCGCTCATGCCTGTAATCCCAGCACTTTGGAAGGTTGAGGTGGGCAGATCACCTGAGGTCAGGAGTTCGAGACCAGCCTCGTCAACATAGTGAAAAACCGTCTCTACTAAAATACAAAAATTAGCCAGGTGAGGTGGCGTGCGCCTGTAATCCCAGCTACTCGGTAGGCTGAGGTAGGAGAATCGCTTGAACCCAGGAGGTGGAGGTTGCAGTGAGCCGAGATCACGCCACTGCACTCCAGCCTGGGTGACAGAGCAAGACTCCGTCTAAAAAAAAAAAAAAGAAAAAAAGAATTTTGCTGAGAACATGTTTGGCTACCTGTGCAAAAATGTGAGTAATTGATTTCAAATATAGCTAAAAATACAAATTATAAAAAAGACACCAAATTTTTGACCAGTAGAATTTTTTTTTCCCTCAGGAGCTCTTGGATCTCTTTGAGAAATGTATTCTGTTTCATCCTTAAGCTACAGATAGGGAAAGAAAATGTCCTCTAGAGGTTTCCCAGCACACCTGGATTTATTGTAGCAACTCCATGCTAAAGAGGTGCTCAGTAAGATGGTACTCCAAGAAAAAGCTCACTGAGTCTCGGTGAAAAGTCTGAGTTGCAGAACACTGAGGAAGCAGTTTGGTTTCATTACTTGTAAGTGCATTGTGCATTCCAGAGTCGGGTAGGCATGAGAAGCATGAGGCAAGTTAATGGAAATGCCCTTTACTAGAGGGACACATTCCATGATGCTCTTTTCATAAACATACATATAAAAATCTTATTACGCCTAAAACATCCTTTAGCTTTTAATCATGAGTTCCTAGAAGCCCAGGCTGCAACCAGGCGCTGCTGCCCCAGGACCCGGTTCTGGGATAGGTGTGACTCCACGGTCTCCAGGTGACCCTGGCTGGCCCCTTCCTCTGACCACTGAAGGCCCTCCTTCTCCTGAAAGACTGCATCAAAAGCAGATGGTGGGCTGGGCGTGGTGGCTCACACCTGTAATCCCAGCACTCTGGGAGGCCGAGGCGGGTGGATCACCTGAGGTCAGGAGTTTGAGACCAGCCTGGCCAGCGTGGCAAAATCCTGTTTCTACTAAAAATACAAAAATTAGCTGGGTGCGGTGGCAAGCGTCTGTAATCCCAGCTACTCAGGAGGCTGAGGCAGGAGAATCACTTGAACCCAGGAGGCAGAGATTGCAGTGAGCCGAGATTGTGCCATTGCATTTTAGCCTGGGAAACAGAGTGAGACTCCGTCTCAAAAAAAAAAAAAAAAAGCAGATGGTGGCTTCAGGTCTTAAAGCTTTGCTTGTATAAGGCACTGGTTTTTAGCCTCAACTTCACTTAGAAGGGAGACTTTAGAGCTTTATAAAAATCCCACCCATGCCCAGAGGGACTTAGAAGGAGTCCCTGAAGGCGGAAAGCACGAACGCTCTGCTGCGATCACGTTTTACTTGCTTTATACCTAGAGAGTTTGGATTTGAAGGTATTTGTGTATCTCAGGATGGCTGGCTGAGGTGCTAACTCATGTACTTACATTCCCTGTAGATCCCTTCACCCCATGCCAACAGAGTTCTGCTTTCAGTTGCCCTTAATGCGGAATGGAGGCTCTCACTGCTGTCGGGATGCAGCAATAATAGGAAAGTGGAGCGACAGCTCCTGGGCTGGTGACACCCGGGGGAAGGATGGTGAAGGTGGAGGGTGGTGAGCATGAGCACTGAGCCACAGGGGCCCCTGGAGCACCGGAGGGATCCCAAGCAGTGAGGGCAACGAGGGTGAGGCCTGGCCCAAGCCTCAGATTATGCAGAGCGCTGGGTGAGCCCGAGTTCTTAGCCCAGGCAGCACAGTTGCAAGGTCAGGGGAAACAAGAGGACCCCCAGCTACGGCATGGGGACAACTTTGGAATCCTCTGATTCTCTGTCCCCACCCTCCATTTAAAGCTAGCACTCCCCTTGCTTGAAAACCACACGTGGACGCCCAGCCTGCAGGGCAGCACAGCCTCCCTCAGACTTTGGCCTCCCCTCCCCTCCTGAGCCCCCAGGGGCCCTGTACCCTGTGGGCACTGCAGGACCAGCCAGCTTGTGCTGCCAGGAGCTGGGAGAGGCCACATGGGACTGGAACTTGGGGGTGGCATATAGGAAGGTGGGAGAGGAGAATCTGTTGCTATGGGAGCTTTGGGATATGGGGTCCATGCCCTGGCACGCCCCAGTGCTCGGAGGGCTCCTTCAGGCTCAGGGGCGATGGCCTGGCTGAATGAAGAAGCGCCAGAGGGTCCAGAGAGGAGGGGGCCAGAGGCTCAGAGACATGGATGTCCACATGAGGTCACATGTATGCTCTGCGGAGAGCCTGCTGGTGAGGGCTCTAGCGCCCCTGGGGAGCCCAGCGCTGGCTTCTTCTGCAGGCCAAAGCCGTGCCATAGAGCAGGGCTCACCATTTGGGGTGGGTGGGGCAGGATGGCACTGTGATAGGTACACAGAGAAAGGATACGGTTTTGCAATGGGTGGCAGCGAGGCCCTGACCCACGGGGCACTGTGGGGAGATTTGAAAGGGGGACATGTGGCCCCAGGAGAGAGCGGGCTGCCTGCTGGGCATTGCTCAGTCTCTATGGCCACGAGAAATGAGGAGGCTGGGGGTCACCACCAGGACACGGTCACAGTCTTTGGCCACGTTTCTGGGCCTGAGCCAGTTTTCCAGCTGGAACCCACTGTCTGAGGCGGCCTGGTCTGCAGAAGGGGAGATGTCCCGCTTGGCTTACACCCCTAGTCTGGGCTTAGAGAACAAGGGGGCCTGGCCCAGGACAGAACCTTGGGGAGCCCCTGGGCTGAGCTGGGAGTTTGCACAGCAGCCCCATGGATGTCCATGGAGGCCTCAAGGTCCTTCATGAGCTGGCTCTGGTCAGTGGACGGGCCACATGGTGAGTGCCCGGAGGGAAGGAGGCAGGGCCTCCATGGCTGGGGAGACTCAGGTTGTCTTTTCTTATCTGGGAACACCAATCCCAGGGGGAGAGGAGGGCAGAGGCTCCAGGAACAGCCCAGAGGGAGGCCGAATGTGAGCCAAGGGCAGTGGCTGTGGTACGGACTGCAGCGGATTGCTGCCTCAGGCCTGGGGGACACATGGAGAGGAGTCTGTGGGGTGATGACCAGTTCTGAGGAAGAAGACCCAGTGAATAGAGGGACCCACTGTCCCAGTGTGCCGAGACCGAGGAAGTGCCTGAGACATGGGAATGTTAGTCCTCAAGCCAGGAAAGTCCTGGATAAGAGAAGCCCAGTGGGTCACCTAGTTGGGGAAGAGGGGGAAATGGAGGTGAGGAGGGACCTGAGGAGGTGAGGGTGGATCTGAGGGGGTGAGAGAGGATCTGGGGAGCTGACGGGGGATGTGGGGAGGTGAGGAGGGACCTGAGGAGGTTAGGAGGTGAGGAGGGATCAGGGGAGCTGAGGGAGGATCTGAGGAGGTGAGGGATCTTAGGAGGTGAGGGGGAATCTGAGG